>NC_060196.1:45380025-45700025 GCF_021184085.1 Oncorhynchus gorbuscha | reverse complement strand
ACTGAAACCATATGATTGTACTCTCTCTAACCAATAAAGCCCAGACGTATTTGTCCCTCACTGAAACCATATGATTGTACTCTCTCTAGCCAATAAAGCCCAGACGTATTTGTCCCTCACTGAAACCATATGATTGTACTCTCTCTAGCCAATAAAGCCCAGATGTATTTGTCCCTCACTGAAACCATATGATTGTACTCTCTCTAGCCAATAAAGCCCAGACGTATTTGTCCCTCACTGAAACCATATGATTGTACTCTCTCTAACCAATAAAGCCCAGACGTATTTGTCCCTCACTGAAACCATATGATTGTACTCTCTCTAGCCAATAAAGCCCAGACGTATTTGTCCCTCACTGAAACCATATGATTGTACTCTCTCTAGCCAATAAAGCCCAGACGTATTTGTCCCTCACTGAAACCATATGATTGTACTCTCTCTAACCAATAAAGCCCAGACGTATTTGTCCCTCACTGAAACCATATGATTGTACTCTCTCTAACCAATAAAGCCCAGACGTATTTGTGAGTGACGACAGTCGGAGGCCCAGACACCATGACCCTCAGCATGAGAGGCCTGGCCACCATCCAACTATGCACCAAGCAGGCTTGGGCCGTCACCTGGTTCATGGAACTAGGGCTGCTCTCCTTGTGTCTGGTCTGCCTGTCAATTCAATTCAATTCAAGGGGCTTTATTGGCATAGGAAACGTGTTAACATTGCCAAAGCAAGTGAGGTAGATAATATACAAAAGTGAAATAAACAACAAAAATTACAGTAAACATTACACATACAGAAGTTTCAAAACAATAAAGACATTACAAATGTCATATTATGTATAAATACCATTGTAACAATGTACAAATGGTTAAAGTACAAAAGGGAAAATAAATAAACATAAATATGGGTTGTATTTACAATGGTGTTGTAAGGGATCTCGTCCTCCTCTTATGAGGAGGTGTAGCGAGAAGGATCGGAGGACCAAAACGCAGCGTGGTAAGTGTCCATAATTTAATGAAGCAAAATGAACACTGAACAAAAACAATAAACAACAAACGAACAGTCCCGTAAAGTGAATGACAAAACACTAAACAGGAAATAAACACCCACGAAACCCAGGTGGAAAAAGGCTACTTAAGTATGATTCTCAATCAGAGACAACTAACGACACCTGCCTCTGATTGAGAACCATACTAGGCAGAACACAAAAACCAACATAGAAAAACAAACAAAGACTGCCCACCCCAACTCACGCCCTGACCATACTAAAACAAAGACAAAACAAAGGAACTAAGGTCAGAACTTGACAGGTGTTTGTTCTTCACTGGTTTCCCTTTTCTTGTGGTAACAGGTCACACATCTTGCTGCTGCTGTCTTGATCAAAATTGGGTTTGTTTTTGAATTCTTTGTGGATCTGTGTAATCTGAGGAAAATATGTGTCTCTAATATGGTCATACATTGGGCAGGAGGTTAGGTTTCCACCTAATTTTGTGGGCAGTGTGCACTTAGCCTGTCTTCTCTTGAGAGCCATGTCTGCCTACGGCGGCCTTTCTCAATAGCAAGACTATGCTCACTGAGTCTGTACATAGTCAAAGCTTTCCTTAAGTTTGGGTCAATCACAGTGGTCAGGTATTCTGCCACTGTGTACTCTCTGTTTAGGGCCAAATAGCATTTTAGTTTGCTCTGTTTTTTTGTTAATTCTTTCCAATGTGTCAAGTAATTCTCTTTTTGTATTCTCATGATTTGCTTGGGTATAATTGTGCTGCTGTCCTTGGGCTCTGTGGGGTGTGTTTGTGTTTGTGAACAGAGCCCCAGGACCAGCTTGCTTAGGGGACTCTTCTCCAGGTTCATCTCTCTATAGCTGATGGCTTTGTTATGGAAGGTTTGGAAATTGCTTCCTTTTAAGTGGTTGTAGAATTTAACGGCTCTTTTCTGGATTTTGATAATTAGTGGGTATCGGCCTATTTCTGCTCTGCATGCATTATTTGGTGTTCTACGTTGTTATGCAAAGGATATTTTTACAGAATTCTGCATGCAGAGTCTCAATTTGGTGTTTGTCCCATTTTGTGAAATCTTGGTTGGTGAGCAGACTCCAGACCTCACAACCATAAAGGGCAATGGGTTCTATGGCTGATTCAAGTATTTTTAGCCAGATTAATTGGTATGTTGAATTTTATGTTCCTTTTGATGGCATAGAATGCCCTTCTTGCCTTGTCTCTCAGATCGTTCACAGTTTTGTGGAAGTTACCTGTGGCGCTGATGTTCAGGCCAAGGTATGTATAGTTTTTTTGTGTGCTCTAGGGCAACGGTGTCTAGATGGAATTTGTATTTGTGGTCCTGGCGACTGGACCTTTTTTGGAACACCATTATTTTGGTCTTACTGAGATTTACTGTCAGGGCCCAGGTCTGGCATAATCTGTGCAGAATATCTAGGTGCTGCTGTAGGCCCTCCTTGGTTGGTGACAGAAGCACCAGATCATCAGCAAACAGTAGATATTTGACTTCAGATTCTAGTAGGGTGAAGCCGGGTGCTGCAGACATTTCTAGTGTCTGCGTCAATTCGTTGATATATATGTTGAAGAGGGTGGGGCTTAAGCTGCATCCCTGTCTCACCCCGCTGTCCTGTGAGAAGAAATGTGTGTTTTTTGCCTATTTTAACTGTCTGTCTGTCTGTCTGTCTGTCTGTCTGTCTGTCTGTCTGTCTGTCTGTCTGTCTGTCTGTCTGTCTGTCTGTCTGTCTGTCTGTCTGTTCTAGGCCCTCTCCTATTCTCGCTATACACCAAGTCACTTGGCTCTGTCATAACCTCACATGGTCTCTCCTATCATTGCTATGCAGACGACACAATTAATCTTCTCCTTTCCCCCTTCTGATGACCAGGTGGCGAATCGCATCTCTGCATGTCTGGCAGACATATCAGTGTGGATGACGAATCACCACCTCAAGCTGAACCTCGGCAAGACGGAGCTGCTCTTCCTCCCGGGGAAGGACTGCCCATTCCATGATCTCGCCATCACGGTTGACAACTCCATTGTGTCCTCCTCCCAGAGCGCTAAGAACCTTGGCGTGATCCTGGACAACACCCTGTCGTTCTCAACTAACATCAAGGTGGTGGCCCGTTCCTGTAGGTTCATGCTCTACAACATCCGCAGAGTACGACCCTGCCTCACACAGGAAGCGGCGCAGGTCCTAATCCAGGCACTTGTCATCTCCCGTCTGGATTACTGCAACTCGCTGTTGGCTGGGCTCCCTGCCTGTGCCATTAAACCCCTACAACTCATCCAGAACGCCGCAGCCCGTCTGGTGTTCAACCTTCCCAAGTTCTCTCACGTCACCCCGCTCCTCTGCTCTCTCCACTGGCTTCCAGTTGAAGCTCGCATCAGCTACAAGACCATGGTGCTTGCCTACGGAGCTGTGAGGGGAACGGCACCTCAGTACCTCCAGGTTCTGATCAGGCCCTACACCCAAACAAGGGCACTGCGTTCATCCACCTCTGGCCTGCTCGCCTCCCTACCACTGAGGAAGTACAGTTCCCGCTCAGCCCAGTCAAAACTGTTCGCTGCTCTGGCCCCCCAATGGTGGAACAAACCCCCTCACGACGCCAGGACAGCGGAGTCAATCACCACCTTCCGGAGACACCTGAAACCCCACCTCTTTAAGGAATACCTAGGATAGGATAAAGTAATCCCTCTCACTCCCCCCCCCCTCAAAAGATTTAGATACACTATTGTAAAGTGGCTGTTCCACTGGATGTCATAAGGTGAATGCACCAATTTGTAAGTCGCTCTGGATAAGAGCGTCTGCTAAATGACTTAAATGTCTGTCTGTCTGTCTGTCTGTCTGTCTGTCTGTCTGTCTGTCTGTCTGTCTGTCTGTCTGTCTGTCTGTCTGTCTGTCTGTCTGTCTGTCTGTCTGTCTGTCTGTCTGTCTGTCTGTCTGTCTGTCTGTCTGTCTGTCTGTCTGTCTGTCTGTCTGTGTCATGCAGGTGAAAGAGGACCCAAAAGCGACTTAACAGAAACAGAGTTTATTCAAGTCCAAACAGGGAATAACAGAAATCCTCTAGTCTGTAGAGGGGAATAACAAGAGAAGCGGCCACAGACTGCAGGTCGCTCGGGTAGGCGCAGGCCGTAGTTGACAGAGACACCTGCTCACACGCAGCATCTGATGAAGGCAAAAAACACGACAGGACAGGGCGATACACAATCACAGCAAAAACACGACAGGACAGGGCGATACGCAATCACAGCATGGTGAATACTAAACAAGGAACCGACGGGACAGGAACGGAACACAAAGGAATAAATAGGGACTCTAATCAGGGGAAAGGATCGGGAACAGGTGTGGGAAGACTAAATGATGATTAGGGGAATAGGAACAGCTGGGAGCAGGAACGGAACGATAGAGAGAAGAGAGAGCGAGAGAGTGAGAGAGGGAGGGGGAGAGAGAGGGATAGAAAGAGGGAAAGAACCAAATAAGACCAGCAGAGGGAAACGAATAGAATGGGGAGCACAGGGACAAGACATGATAATAAATGACAAACATGACAGTACCCCCACTCACCGAGCGCCTCCTGGCGCACTCGAGGAGGAATCCTGGCGGCAACGGAGGAAATCATCGATGAGTGAACGGTCCAGCACGTCCCGAGACGGAACCCAACTCCTCTCCTCAGGACCGTAACCCTCCCAATCCACTAAGTATTGGTGACCCCGTCCCCGAGAACGCATGTCCATGATCTTATGTACCTTGTAAATAGGTGCGCTCTCGACAAGGACGGGAGGGGGGGAGGGAAGACGAACGGGGGTGCGAAGAAAGGGCTTAACACAGGAGACATGGAAGACAGGATGGACGCGACGAAGATGTCACGGAAGAAGCAGTCGCACAGCGACAGGATTGACGTCCTGGGAGACACGGAACGGACCAATGAACCGCGGAGTCAACTTACGAGAAGCTGTCGTAAGAGGAAGGTTGCGAGTGGAAAGCCACACTCTCTGGCCGCAACAATACCTTGGACTCTTAATCCGGCGTTTATTGGCGGCTCTCACCGTCTGTGCCCTGTAACGGCAAAGTGCAGACCTCACCCTCCTCCAGGTGCGCTCACAACGTTGGACAAACGCTTGAGCGGAGGGAACGCTGGACTCGGCAAGCTGGGATGAGAACAGAGGAGGCTGGTAACCCAGACTACTCTGAAACGGAGATAACCCGGTAGCAGACGAAGGAAGCGAATTGTGAGCGTATTCTGCCCAGGGGAGCTGTTCTGCCCAAGACGCAGGGTTTCTGAAAGAAAGGCTGCGTAGTATGCGACCAATCGTCTGATTGGCCCTCTCTGCTTGACCGTTAGACTGGGGATGAAACCCGGAAGAGAGACTGACGGACGCACCAATCAAACGACAGAACTCCCTCCAAAACTGTGACGTGAATTGCGGGCCTCTGTCTGAAACGGCGTCTAACGGGAGGCCATGAATTCTGAATACATTCTCAATAATGATTTGTGCCGTCTCCTTAGCGGAAGGAAGTTTAGCGAGGGGAATGAAATGTGCCGCCTTAGAGAACCTATCGACAACCGTCAGAATCACAGTCTTCCCCGCAGACAAAGGCAGACCGGTAATGAAGTCTAAGGCAATGTGAGACCATGGTCGAGAAGGAATGGGGAGCGGTCTGAGACGACCGGCAGGAGGAGAGTTACCCGACTTAGTCTGCGCGCAGTCCGAACAAGCAGCCACGAAACGGCGCGTGTCACGCTCCTGAGTCGGCCACCAAAAGCGCTGGCGAATAGACGCAAGAGTGCCTCGAACACCGGGATGACCAGCTAACTTGGCAGAGTGAGCCCACTGAAGAACAGCCAGACGAGTGGAAACAGGAACGAAAAGGAGGTTACTAGGACAAGCGCGCGGCGACGCAGTGTGCGTGAGTGCTTGCTTAACCTGTCTTTCAATTCCCCAGACTGTTAACCCGACAACACGCCCATAAGGAAGAATCCCCTCGGGATCAGTAGAAGCCACAGAAGAACTAAACAGACGGGATAAGGCATCAGGTTTGGTGTTCTTGCTACCCGGACGGTAAGAAATCACAAACTCGAAACGAGCGAAAAACAACGCCCAACGAGCTTGACGGGCATTAAGTCGTTTGGCAGAACGGATGTACTCAAGGTTCTTATGGTCTGTCCAAACGACAAAAGGAACGGTCGCCCCTCCAACCACTGTCGCCATTCGCCTAGGGCTAAGCGGATGGCGAGCAGTTCACGGTTACCCACATCATAGTTGCGCTCAGATGGCGACAGGCGATGAGAAAAATAAGCGCAAGGATGAACCTTATCGTCAGACTGGAAGCTGGGATAGAATGGCTCCCACGCCTACCTCTGAAGCGTCAACCTCGACAATGAATTGTCTAGTGACGTCAGGAGTAACGAGGATAGGAGCGGACGTAAAACGTTCTTTTAGAAGATCAAAAGCTCCCTGGGCGGAACCGGACCACTTAAAACACGTCTTGACAGAAGTAAGAGCTGTGAGAGGGGCAGCAACTTGACCGAAATTACGAATGAAACGCCGATAGAAATTAGCGAAACCTAAAAAGCGCTGCAACTCGACACGTGACCTTGGAACGGGCCAATCACTGACAGCTTGGACCTTAGCGGAATCCATCTGAATGCCTTCAGCGGAAATAACGGAACCGAGAAAAGTAACGGAGGAGACATGAAAAGAGCACTTCTCAGCCTTTACGTAGAGACAATTCTCTAAAAGGCGCTGTAGAACACGTCGAACGTGCTGAACATGAATCTCGAGTGACGGAGAAAAAATCAGGATATCGTCAAGATAGACAAAAACAAAAATGTTCAGCATGTCTCTCAGAACATCATTAACTAATGCCTGAAAAACAGCTGGCGCATTGGCGAGACCGAACGGCAGAACCCGGTACTCAAAATGCCCTAACGGAGTGTTAAACGCCGTTTTCCACTCGTCCCTCAGACTCTCTGATGCGCACGAGATGGTAAGCGTTACGAAGGTCCAACTTAGTAAAGCACCTGGCTCCCTGCAGAATCTCGAAGGCTGATGACATAAGGGGAAGCGGATAACGATTCTTAACCGTTATGTCATTCAGCCCTCGATAATCCACGCAGGGACGCAGAGTACCGTCCTTCTTCTTAACAAAAAAGAACCCCGCCCCGGCCGGAGAGGAAGAAGGCACTATGGTACCGGCGTCAAGAGACACAGACAAATAATCCTCGAGAGCCTTACGTTCGGGAGCCGACAGAGAGTATAGTCTACCTCGAGGAGGAGTGGTCCCCGGAAGGAGATCAATACTACAATCATACGACCGGTGAGGAGGAAGGGAGTTGGCTCGGGACCGACTGAAGACCGTGCGCAGATCATGATATTCCTCCGGCACTCCTGTCAAATCGCCAGGTTCCTCCTGAGAAGTAGGGACAGAAGAAACGGGAGGGATGGCAGACATTAAACACTTCACATGACAAGAAACGTTCCAGGATAGGATAGAATTACTAGACCAATTAATAGAAGGATTATGACATACTAGCCAGGGATGACCCAAAACAACAGGTGTAAACGGTGAACGGAAAATCAAAAAAGAAATAGTCTCACTGTGGTTACCAGATACTGTGAGGGTTAAAGGTAGTGTCTCAAATCTGATACTGGGAAGATGACTACCATCTAAGGCGAACATGGGCGTAGGCTTCTCTAACTCTCTGAAAGGAATGTCATGTTTCCGAACCCATGCTTCGTCCATGAAACAACCCTCAGCCCCAGAGTCTATCAAGGCACTACATGTAGCACCCGAACCGGTCCAGCGTAGATGGACCGACAAAGTAGTACAGGATTTTGATGGAGAGACTTGAGTAGTTGCGCTCACCTGTAGCCCTCCGCTTACAGATGAGCTCTGGCTTTTACTGGACATGAATTAACAAAATGTCCAGCAACTCCGCAATAGAGGCACAGGCGGTTGGTGATCCTCCGTTCCCTCTCCTTAGTCGAGATGCGAATCCCTCCCAGCTGCATGGGCTCAGTCTCAAAGCCAGAGGAGGGAGATGGTTGCGATGCGGAGCAGGGAAACACCGTTGATGCGAGCTCTCTTCCACGAGCCCGGTGACGAAGATCTACCCGTCGTTCTATGCGGATGGCGAGAGCAATCAAAGAGTCCACATCTGAAGGAACCTCCCGGGAGAGAATCTCATCCTTAACCACTGCGTGGAGTCCCTCCAGAAAACGAGCCAGCAGCGCCGGCTCGTTCCACTCACTAGAGGCAGCAAGAGTGCGAAACTCAATAGAATAATCCGTTATGGACCGTTCACCTTGGCATAAGGAAGCCAGGGCCCTAGAAGCCTCCCCACCAAAAACTGAACGGTCAAAAACCCGAATCATCTCCTCTTTAAAGTTCTGGAACTTGTTAGAGCAATCAGCCCTTGCCTCCCAGATAGCTGTGCCCCATTCTCGAGCCCGGCCAGTAAGGAGTGAAATGACGTAAGCAACCCGAGCTCTCTCTCTAGAGTATGTGTTGGGTTGGAGAGAGAACACAATCTCACACTGCGTGAGAAAGGAGCGGCACTCAGTGGGCTGCCCGGAGTAGCAAGGTGGGTTATTAACCCTAGGTTCTGGAGGCTCGGCAGGCCAGGAAGTAACAGGTGGCACGAGCCGTAGACTCTGGAACTGTCCAGAGAGGTCGGAAACCTGAGCGGCCAGGTTCTCCACGGCATGGCGAGCAGCAGACAATTCCTGCTCGTGTCTGCCGAGCATGGCTCCTTGGATCTCGACGGCAGTGTAACGAGCGTCTGAAGTCGCTGGGTCCATTCCTTGGTCGGTTCCTTCTGTCATGCAGGTGAAAGAGGACCCAAAAGCGACTTAACAGAAACAGAGTTTATTCAAGTCCAAACAGGGAATAACAGAAATCCTCTAGTCTGTAGAGGGGAATAACAAGAGAAGCGGCCACAGACTGCAGGTCGCTTCGGGTAGGCGCAGGCCGTAGTTGACAGAGACACCTGCTCACACGCAGCATCTGATGAAGGCAAAAACACGACAGGACAGGGCGATACACAATCACAGCAAAAACACGACAGGACAGGGCGATACGCAATCACAGCATGGTGAATACTAAACAAGGAACCGACGGGACAGGAACGGAACACAAAGGAATAAATAGGGACTCTAATCAGGGGAAAGGATCGGGAACAGGTGTGGGATGACTAAATGATGATTAGGGGAATAGGAACAGCTGGGAGCAGGAACGGAACGATAGAGAGAAGAGAGAGCGAGAGAGTGAGAGAGGGAGGGGGAGAGAGAGGGATAGAAAGAGGGAAAGAACCAAATAAGACCAGCAGAGGGAAACGAATAGAATGGGGAGCACAGGGACAAGACATGATAATAAATGACAAACATGACAGTCTGTCTGTCTGTCTGTCTGTCTGTCTGTCTGTCTGTCTGTCTGTCTGTCTGTCTGTCTGTCTGTCTGTCTGTCTGTCTGTCTGTCTGTCTGTCTGTCTGTCTGTCTGTCTGTCTGTCTGTCTGTCTGTCTGTCTGTCTGTCTGTCTGTCTGTCTGTCTGTCTGTCTGTCTGTCTGTCTGTCTGTCTGTCTGTCTGTCTGTCTGTCTGTCTGTCTGTCTGTCTGTCTGTCTGTATTTCTCTTTCATTTCTATTTCGTTCACTCTCTCTTTCTCTCGCTCTCTGTCTCTCTCTCTTTCCATCTCTCTCTCTCTACTTCCTCAGTCTAGTGACAGGGCTTGTACACAGGTAGTCTGGGTCAGATGTGGAACTGAACAGCAGCATGCCCAACCAGGATGGTTAATAGGAGAAAGGCCCAGCGCTTTATGACGTATGTGGATAGGGCTTTCTTGACATATTCTGCTAAACATGCATAAAAACAGACGCACACATCCATGTGTGTACACACAAAGTCAGAGAGAAATGCACGCACACATGCCACACACACACACACTTCTTCCAATGTGCAGAGCAATACAAATGTAGCAGGCTTTCAGAACAATGCTCACCTTATTCCTATGTTGAATGACAGGAGCAGGAAATGAATAACACAGAGGAGTCTTGCAAATGTGAACACATATAGGAACATTGAGCACACACGTATAGTTAGGCATACACATACTCTTCATAACACTGAAGACACACACACATACACACACACTGGTTTCCAGTACCTCTAACAGACCACTGGCTTTTCAGTACCACTAACAGACCACTGGCTTTCCAGTACCTCTAACAGACCACTGGCTTTCCAGTACCTCTAACAGACCACTGGCTTTCCAGTACCTCTAACAGACCACTGGCTTTCCAGTACCACTAACAGACCCCTGGCTTTCCAGTACCTCTAACAGACCACTGGCTTTCCAGTACCTCTAACAGACCACTGGCTTTCCAGTACCTCTAACAGACCACTGGCTTTCCAGTACCACTAACAGACCACTGGCTTTCCAGTACCTATAACAGACCACTGGCTTTCCAGTACCTCTAACAGACCACTGGCTTTCCAGTACCATGAACAGACCACTGGCTTTCCAGTACCTCTAAAAGACCACTGGCTTTCCAATGCCACTAACAGACCACTGGCTTTCCAGTACCTCTAACAGACCACTGGCTTTCCAGTACCATGAACAGACCACTGGCTTTCCAGTACCTCTAAAAGACCACTGACTTTCCAATGCCACTAACAGACCACTGGCTTTCCAGTACCTCTAACAGACCACTGGCTTTCCAGTACCTATAACAGACCACTGGTTTTCCAGTACCTCTAACAGACCACTGGCATTCCAGTACCTCTAACAGACCACTGGCTTTCCAATGCCACTAACAGACCACTGGCTTTCCAGTACCTCTAACAGACCACTGGCTTTCCAGTACCTCTAACAGACCACTGGCTTTCCAGTACCTCTAACAGACCACTGGCTTTCCAGTACCTCTAACAGACCACTGGCTTTCCAGTACCTCTAACAGACCACTGGCTTTCCAATGCCACTAACAGACCACTGGCTTTCCAATGCCACTAACAGACCACTGGCTTTCCAGTACCACTATCAGACCACTGGCTTTCCAGTACCACTAACAGACCACTGGCTTTCCAGTACCTCGAACAGACCACTGGCTTTCCAGTACCTCTAACAGACCACTGGCTTTCCAGTACCACTAACAGACCACTGACTTTCCAGTACCTCTAACAGACCACTGGCTTTCCAGTACCTATAACAGACCACTGGTTTTCCAGTACCACTAACAGACCACTGGCTTTCCAGTACCTCTAACAGACCACTGGCTTTCCAGTACCTCTAACAGACCACTGGCTTTCCAGTACCTCTAACAGACCACTGGCTTTCCAGTACCTCTAACAGACCACTGGCTTTCCAGTACCTCTAACAGACCACTGGCTTTCCAGTACCTCTAACAGACCACTGGCTTTCCAGTACCATGAACAGACCACTGGCTTTACAGTACCTCTAACAGACCACTGGCTTTCCAGTACCACTAAAGGACCACTGGCTTTCCAGTACCTCTAACAGACCACTTGCTTTCCAGTACCTCTAACAGACCACTGGCATTCCAGTACCTCTAACAGACCACTGGCATTCCAGTACCTCTAACAGACCACTGGCATTCCAGTACTTCTAACAGACCACTGACATTCCAGTACCTCTAACAGACCACTGTCATTCCAGTACCTCTAACAGACCACTGGCTTTCCAGTACCTCTAACAGACCACTGGCTTTCCAGTACCTCTAACAGACCACTGGCTTTCCAGTACCTCGAACAGACCACTGGCTTTCCAATGCCACTAACAGACCACTGGCTTTCCAGTACCTCTAACAGACCACTGGATTTCCAATGCCACTAACAGACCACTGGATTTCCAGTGCCACTAACAGACCACTGGATTTCCAGTACCTCTAACAGACCACTGGCTTTCCAGTACCTCTAACAGACCACTGGCTTTCCAGTACCTCTAACAGACCACTGGCTTTCCAGTACCTCTAACAGACCACTGGTTTCCAGTACCTCTAACAGACCACTGGCTTTCCAACACCTCTAACAGACCACTGGTTTCCAACACCTCTAACAGACCACTGGTTTCCAGTACCTCTAAAAGACACTGGCTTTCCAGTACCACTAAAAGACCGCTGGCTTTCCAGTACCTCTAACAGACCACTGGCTTCCCAGTACCTCTAACAGACCACTCGTTTCCAGTACATCTAACAGACCACTGGCTTTCCAGTACCTCGAACAGACCACTGGCTTTCCAGTACCTCTAACAGACCACTGGCTTTCCAGTACCACTGACAGACCACTGGCATTCCAGTACCTCTAACAGACCACTGGCTTTCCAGTACATCTAACATACCACTGGCTTTCCAATGCCACTAACAGACCACTGGCTTTCCAGTACCTCTAACAGACCACTGGCTTTCCAGTACCTCTAACAGACCACTGGCTTTCCAGTACCTCTAACAGACCGCTGGCTTTCCAGTACCACTAAAAGACCGCTGGCTTTCCAGTACCTCTAACAGACCACTGGTTTCCAGTACCTCTAACAGACCACTGGCTTTCCAGTACCACTGACAGACCACTGGCTTTCCAGTACCTCGAACAGACCACTGGCTTTCCAGTACCTCTAACAGAACACTGGCTTTCCAGAACCACTAAAAGAGCGCTGGCTTTCCAGTACCTCTAACAGAACACTGGTTTCCAGTACATCTAACAGACCACTGGTTTCCAGTACCTCTAACAGACCACTGGCTTTCCAGTAACACTAACAGACCACTGGCTTTCCAGTACCTCGAACAGACCACTGGCTTTCCAGTACCTCGAACAGACCACTGGCTTTCCAGTACCACTAACAGACCACTGGCTTTCCAGTACCTCAAACAGACCACTGGTTTCCAGTACCTCGAACAGACCACTGGCTTTCCAGTACCACTAACAGACCACTGGCTTTCCAGTACCTCTAAAAGAACACTCGCTTTCCAGTACCTCTAACAGACCACTGGTTTCCAGTACCTCTAACAGACCACTGGTTTCCAGTACCTCTAACAGACCACTGGTTTCCAGTACCTCTAACAGACCACTGGCTTTCCACTACAACTAAAAGACCACTGGCTTTCCAGTACCTCTAACAGACCACTGGTTTCCAGTACCTCTAGCAGACCACTGGCTTTCCAGTACCTCTAACAGACCACTCGCTTTCCAGTACCTCTAACAGACCACTGGCTTTCCAGTACCTCTAAAATACACTGGCTTTCCAGTACCTCTAACAGACCACTGGTTCCCAGTACCTCTAACAGACGACTGGTTTCCAGTACCTCTAACAGACCACTGGCTTTCCAGTACCACTAACAGACCACTGGCTTTCCAGTACCTCTAACAGACCACTGGTTTCCAGTACATCTAACAGACCACTGGTTTCCAGTACCTCTAACAGACCACTGGTTTCCAGTACCTCTAACAGACCACTGGCTTTCCAGTACCACTAACAGACCACTGGTTTCCAGTACCTCTAACAGACCACTGGTTTCCAGTACCTCTAACAGACCACTGGCTTTCCAGTACCACTAACAGACCACTGGCTTTCCAGTACCTCTAACAGACCACTGGTTTCCAGTACATCTAACAGACCACTGGTTTCCAGTACCTCTAACAGACCACTGGTTTCCAGTACCTCTAACAGACCACTGGCTTTCCAGTACCACTAACAGACCACTGGCTTTCCAGTACCTTGAACAGACCACTGGCTTTCCAGTACCTCGAACAGACCACTGGCTTTCCAGTACCTCGAACAGACCACTGGCTTTCCAGTACCTCGAACAGACCACTGGCTTTCCAGTACCTCGAACAGACCACTGGCTTTCCAGTACCTCGAACAGACCACTGGCTTTCCAGTACCTCGAACAGACCACTGGCTTTCCAGTACCACTAACAGACCACTGGCTTTCCAGTACCACTAACAGACCACTGGCTTTCCAGTACCTCTAAAAGAACACTCACTTTCCAGTACCTCTAACAGACCACTGGTTTCCAGTACCTCTAACAGACCACTGGTTTCCAGTACCTCTAACAGACCACTGGTTTCCAGTACCTCTAACAGACCACTGGTTTCCAGTACCTCTAACAGACCACTGGCTTTCCACTACCACTAAAAGACCACTGGCTTTCCAGTACCTCTAACAGACCACTGGCTTTCCAATGCCACTAACAGACCACTGGCTTTCCAGTACCTCTATCAGACCACTGGCTTTCCAGTACCTCTAACAGAACACTGGTTTCCAGTACATCTAACAGACCACTGGCTTTCCAGTACCTCTAACAGACCACTGGCTTTCCAGTACCTCGAACAGACCACTGGCTTTCCAGTACCTCAAACAGACCACTGGCTTTCCAGTACCTCAAACAGACCACTGGTTTCCAGTACCTCTAACAGACCACTGGTTTCCAGTACCTCTAACAGACCACTGGCTTTCCACTACCACTAAAAGACCACTGGCTTTCCAGTATCTCTAACAGACCACTGGCTTTCCAGTATCTCTAACAGACCACTGGCTTTCCAGTACCTCTAACATACCACTGGCTTTCCAATGCCACTAACAGACCACTGGCTTTCCAGTACCACTAACAGACCACTGGCTTTCCAGTACCTCTAACAGACCACTGGCTTTCCAGTACCTCCAACAGACCACTGGCTTTCCAGTACCTCCAACAGACCACTGGTTTTACAGTACCACAAACAGACCACTGGTTTTACAGTACCACTAACAGACCACTGGCTTTCCAGTACCTCTAACAGACCACTGGCTTTCCAGTACCACTAACAGACCACTGGCTTTCCAGTACCACTAACAGACCACTGGCTTTCCAGTACCTCTAACAGACCACTGGTTTTCCAGTACCTCTAACAGACCACTGGCTTTCCAGTACCTCTAACAGACCACTGGCTTTCCAGTACCTCCAACAGACCACTGGCTTTCCAGTACCTCTAACAGACCACTGGCATTCCAGTACCTCTAACAGACCACTGGCTTTCCAGTATCTCTAACAGAACACTGGTTTCCAGTACCTCTAACAGAACACTGGCTTTCCAGTACCTCGAACAGACCACTGGCTTTCCAGTACCTCGAACAGACCACTGGCTTTCCAGTACCTCGAACAGACCACTGGCTTTCCAGTACCTCTAAAAGAACACTCACTTTCCAGTACCTCTAACAGAACACTGGTTTCCAGTACCTCTAACAGACCACTGGTTTCCAGTACCTCTAACAGACCACTGGCTTTCCACTACCACTAACAGACCACTGGCTTTCCAGTACCTCTAACAGACCACTGGCTTTCCAGTACCTCTAACAGACCACTGGCTTTCCAGTACCACTGACAGACCACTGGCTTTCCAGTACCACTGACAGACCACTGGCTTTCCAGTACCACTGACAGACCACTGGCTTTCCAGTACCACTAACAGACCACTGGCTTTCCAGTACCTCGAACAGACCACTGGCTTTCCAGTACCTCGAACAGACCACTGGCTTTCCAGTACCTCTAACAGACCACTGGCTTTCCAGTACCTCTAACAGACCACTGGCTTTCCAGTACCACTGACAGACCACTGGCTTTCCAGTACCACTAACAGACCACTGGCTTTCCAGTACCTCTAAAAGACCACTGGTTTTCCAGTACCTCTAACAGACCACTGGATTTCCAGTACCTCTAACAGACCACTGGCTTTCCAGTACCTCTAACAGACCACTGGCTTTCCAGTACCACTGACAGACCACTGGCTTTCCAGTACCACTAACAGACCACTGGCTTTCCAGTACCTCTAAAAGACCACTGGTTTTCCAGTACCTCTAACAGACCACTGGATTTCAAGTACCACTGGCTTTCCAGTACCTCTAACAGACCACTGTCTTTCCAGTACCACTGGCTTTCCAGTACCTCTAACAGACCACTGTCTTTCCAGTACCACTAACAGACCACTGCCTTTCCAGTACCATTTCAGTTTTCACTTCCTTACAGTAACTTGACATTTGGAGCAACTTAGAAATTTGATGTTGACAAAAGTCGGCAATTTAAGTTAAATTGGCCAAAACGTCAGATCATGTCGGTTCCACCAGGTATCTGTGTATGTATGTTCAGTGGTGGAAAAAGTACCCAGCTGTCATACTTGAGTAAAAGTAAAGATACCTTTGCAGAAAACGGATCAAGTGAAAGTGAAAGTCACCCAGTAGAATCCTTCTTGAGTAAAAGACTAAAAGTATTTGGTTTTTAAATATACTTACGTATTAAAAGTAAATGTAATTGCTAAAATATATTAAAGTATCAAAAGTAAAAGTACAAAAGCATTTAAAACCTCTTTCTCCTACCTGACACGCAGGTGTCCCATCTAGACATCTGGAAATGCAAATGCGAACGGCTAAATGCTAATAGTACTAGTTAAAACTCAAACGTTCATTAAAATACACATGCAGGGTATGGAATTAAAGCTACACTCGTTGTGAATTCAGGCAACAAGTCAGATTTTTAAAATGCTTTTCGGCGAAAGCATGACAAGCTAACACCCCAAAAGACCCGCAGGGGACGTAAACAAAATAATTAGCATAGTCGTCGCTACCCAAACCGCACAAATAAAATATAAAACATTCATTACCTTTGACCATCTTCTTTGTTGGCACTCCTAGATGTCCCATAATCACTATTGGGTCTTTTTTTCGATTAAATCGGTCCATATATAGCCTAGATATCGATCTATGAAGACTGTGTGATAAACGAAAAAAAATAGCGTCTTATAACGTAACGTCATTTTTTTAAATTAAAAAAGTTGACGATAAACTTTCACAAAACACTTCTAAATACTTTTGTAATGCAACTTTAGGTATTAGTAAACGTTAATAAGAGATAAAATTGATCACGAGGCGAAGTATATTCTTTAGCTGTCCGTCTGTAAATAATGTCCGGGTAAATCTCAACCAAAATATCCGGTCGGAGGCTTGAACAAATGGCTTGTCTCTTTTTCGTTTGACCAAGAAACAAAGCCTAGGCAAATGACAAGACTGTTGACATCGTGTGGAAGCTGTAGGTATTGCAACCTCAGACCCATTTATTGTGGTTCGCCTTTATCAATGGGTTGAAGTGGCGGATGGATATATATTTCCTTTTTCAGTGATCAGATTTTCCTGCGCTTTTCGATGAAACGCACGTTCTGTTATAGTCACAGCCGTGATTTAACCAGTTTTATAAACGTCTGAGTGTTTTCTATCCACACATACTAATCATATGCATATACTATATTCCTGGCATGAGCAGTAGGGCGCTGAAATGTTGCGCGATTTTTAACTGAATGTTCAAAAAAGTAGGGGGTAGGAGTAACAGGTTAAAATTCCTTATATTAAGCAAACCAGACTGCACCATGTTCTTGTTTTGTTTAATTTACCAAAAGTCAGGGGCATGCTCCAACACTCAGACATCATTTACAAACTAAGAAAGTGAGTCCTCCAGATCAGAGGCAGTAGGGATGAGAGGGATGTTCTCTTGTGTGTGAATTAGACCATTTTCCTGTCCTGCTAAGCATTCAAAATGGAATGAGTACTTCTGGGTTTCAGGGAAAACTTATGGAGTGAAAAGCACATCATTTTATTTAGGAATGTAGTGAAGTAATATTAAAACTTGTCAAAAATATAAATAGTAAAGTAAAGTACAAATACCTCATCAAACGACTTAAGTAGTACTTGAAAATATTTTTATTGAAGTGCTTTACACATCCATATAACCAACTTCGCAGCTTTAACAACTCCATAATAGGGACCCCCTTTCATATGTGAAGGGAGTTACTGTGATACAGGGCAACATGATTGCTTATGGACTCTCACTAACCCACAATGGCCTGGAGTAGAGCCCATACACACACATCCACACACACGCACGCACACACACGCACAAACACACATACACACACAAAATGGAGATTGAGGCCTCTATGTCTCCAGTCACACATGTCTCCCACATTCAGGATTGTTCAAATCTCCAGCTCACCCGTTATATCCCTGTCTCCCTCCATTCTCCAGCCGGACAGCTTGAGGTGTTTTATGTGGAAAGTCATACTTACAGATCTAGATTGTGTTCCATTTGGGATGCAGAATACTCACAGCAGTCTACTCTTGCAAACAATCATGTTGAGTCGGTTAGGCCGATGGCACCTTAACACCCGCACCTCACCCCACGCCATCACCACACTAATCACAAACACACACACATACGCACACACACTCACTCACACCCACAGTGTTTCGGTCCATGTTTGGCAGTTGTGAGCCGTGATATCCCGTCCTGTTCAGCTGAGCTCCAGCCTCCAGGCAGCCTTGTGGTCTCTCTCGCTCTCTCTCTCTCACTCTCACTCACACACATACTCACATACGCACACGGTGTGTCGGTCCATGTTTGGCAGTTGTGAGCCGTGATATCCCGTCCTGTTCCTCTCTCTCTCTATCTCTCTCTCAGGGAAGCTTGGTTTGATATGAGGCAAGGGCAATCTAGGACTCTCTCTCTAGCATTCCTGCGTTTCAATAGGAATTACAATATTCGTTATTGCCTGGATGATTGATATAAATATATGCTTACATATGTGCGTTTTGTACCATATGTGCGTTTTGTACCTCTACCTATCTCTCTCGCTTGCTCTTTCTCTCTCTCTTTCTTTCCTAAATGTTTTCATTTCAACTGTGCCAAGTTGGAAAGCTCTGCCTGTGTTACATAAACTCAACCTAGATCAGCGAGAGAGAGAGGTCAGAGAGAGAGGTCAGAGAGAGAGGTCAGAGAGAGAGGTCAGAGAGAGAGGTCAGAGAGAGAGGTCAGAGAGAGAGGTCAGAGAGAGAGGTCAGAGAGAGAGGTCAGAGAGAGAGGTCAGAGAGAGAGGTCAGAGAGAGAGAGAGAGGTCAGAGAGAGGTCAGAGAGAGAGAGAGAGGTCAGAGAGAGAGGTCAGAGAGAGAGAGGTCAGAGAGAGAGAGGTCAGAGAGAGAGAGAGGTCAGAGAGAGAGAGAGGTCAGAGAGAGAGAGAGAGAGAGAGAGAGAGAGAGAGAGAGAGAGAGAGAGAGAGAGAGAGAGAGAGAGAGAGAGAGAGAGAGAGAGAGAGAGAGAGAGAGAGAGAGAGAGAGAGAGAGAGAGAGAGAGAGAGAGAGAGAGAGAGAGAGAGAGAGAGAGAGAGAGAGAGAGAGAGAGAGAGAGAGAGAGAGAGAGAGAGAGAGAGAGAGAGAGAGAGAGAGAGAGAGAGAGAGAGAGAGAGAGAGAGAGAGAGAGAGAGAGAGAGAGAGAGAGAGAGAGAGAGAGAGAGAGAGAGAGAGAGAGAGGATAAAATAAAATATAGAGGAATAAAGTGATGAGTGGTAAAGAATTATTGGGATTAAACCTGTATGATCATCAAAAGGAAAGTTATCTTCTTTTCATACAGTCTTCTTTTCATACAATCCTTTTCATACAGAGGAAGAACAAAAGATAGTGAGGAAATTGGAACCAGAGGGATGGCAGATTAGCAGCGAGCATCCAAAAAGCTGGGAAGAAAGAGAAAGAGCAAAAATAGAAACAACGTATCAGACGGGTTGGCCTCTGCAGCTCTAGCCAAACCATGGCTGTACTGGAGATCACTCCTTATCTTACCTTTGACGCATACTTCAGTCAGACCCTGCATGATAACTTGTGATGTGTTTTCATATAACATGCACGGTTTCAATATTCTTTATTCTAACATATGGAGACAAAAAGCCAGCTTCTCAAATGGCACCATATGATATAATTACATATTAGAACATTAAACATATGTCATTTAATACGATCTCTGTGCACTCTATTCCCTGTACGAAAAAGGATGCCATTTTGGAAGCACACAAAATACCCTTCAAACACTGAACACTATTGAGTTGTTCCTAATCGTGTGACCTGACCAGAACAAACTCAGGGCCCTACATTAGGTCCACCAGGCTTTGAGGCCTGTGGGTTTGGAGTTGGTCTGTATCAGACTGTGGCCAACACTGAGACACATGAATACGGATGAAATCAAACATCATTATCTGCTTTTTTCCATCAAAAATACATTTGCACAAAGGTCAACATATTTAGAGTTTTTTGATGGACAATCCTCTCTGTCAACAAATGTCTCCCATTTTTAAACCATTGACTCAATTGTTAATTTTTAGACACAAAATCTCTCTCTAGCCGACTGGTTGTACCCTTAGTCGCCACAGTAAGATGATGATTCATCTCCCAAAATGCCTTGCAGATTTCTGTGGTTTTTAGAACATAGCTACAGGCGTACGACGAAGCAACGCCTGTTCATAACATATTAATAAGTAAATATGACAAAGAAAACTGGAAAACAGTCTCAGCAATGATTTATTTCTCATATAAATAAAGGTGTGAATTCTGTACCATGTGGTTTAGATGAGCAACTCTCTCACTGTTTATTAGAAAAGCTCTGCAGGAAGTTGGTGTACAAAGAAAGCCATGTAGAGGGGGCGATTCTTCTTTTAAATCATGTTACCAATGTACAGGGACAGACAGGGACCAGAAATCGGCCTGGGCATTTCTAACACACAGGCCCATTTGTTTCCTTAGGGCCGAGTTATTGGCCAAATAATGATAATTGGGTGGAAAACCCCCAATTTAGACCGGCCTACTGGCCTAAGGATGGCCAAGGCCATCTGTCATTAGCCTGAACTGCTATTTGGACAGTCGGTCTCTGCCTATGTACTCCAACAGTCAACTCAGACGGTGACATCAGACATGCCTCTTCCCTCCACTTCCCTGCCAACTGTCTGAAATTCCGGGTCTGGGATTCCTTACGGAAACAAGCTGTTCCATGTCTTAGTGCATCCTCTCCTTCCCCGAAACACACAGAGCGTCTTCCGGAATACTATCCATACACTTGTCATCTCCCACCTCCCTCCATTGTCCAGACACGAGACACGCTCCGGAAAAGTCAGGAAAACCAGGGATGCTTCAAGCCTACCTCACTTGAGAGAATGAGCGAACACTTTCTGTCATGCAAGCATCTGCAGAGTTCCCAGAGCTTGCCTGATATTCCCAGTGTCCCGATATTCCCAAAGGTGGGATCTTTTTCATATCTCTTTCATTTGACTCACCTCACTCTCTTTGGCAAGGCTTGACAGAATGAGAAACAGAGGCAGAGATGAGGAGAGAAATCAAGAGTCATGGAGAAGAGAGACAAAAAGAAGGTGGGATAGACAGGGTGGGATAGACAGGGTAGGATAGACAGGGTAGGACAGGCATGGTGGGATAGATAAGGTGGGATAGATAGGGTGGGATAGATAGAATGGGATAGACAGTGTAGGATAGGCATGGTGGGATAGACAGGGTGGGATAGACAGGGTGGGATAGATAGGGTGGGATAGACAGGGTGGAATAGACAGGGTGGGATATATAGGGTGGGATAGATAGGGTGGAATAGTCAGGGTAGGATAAACAGTGTAGGATAGGCATGGTGGGATAGATAGGGTGGGATAGATAGGGTGGGATAGACAGGGTGGGATAGACAGGGTGGAATACACAGGGTAGGATAGGCATGGTGGGATAGACAGGGTGGGATAGACAGGGTGGAATAGACAGGGTAGGATAGGCATGGTGGGATAGATAGGGTGGGATAGATAGGGTGGGATAGACAGGGTGGAATAGACAGGGTAGAATAGGCATGGTGGGATAGACAGGGTGGAATAGACAGGGTAGGATAGGCATGGTGGGATAGACAGGGTGGGATAGACAGGGTGGAATAGACAGGGTAGGATAGGCATGGTGGGATAGACAGGGTGGGATAGGCATGGTGGGATAGATAGGGTGGAATAGACAGGGTAGGATAGGCATGGTGGGATAGATAGGGTGGGATAGATAGGGTGGGATAGACATGGTGGGATAGACAGGATAGAAGAGGCATGGTGGGATAGATAGGGTGGGATAGATAGAATGGGATAGACAGGGTAGGATAGGCGTGGTGGGATAGATAGGGTGGGATAGATAGGGTGGGATAGATAGGGTGGAATAGACAGGGTAGGATAGGCATGGTGGGATAGATAGGGTGGGATAGATAGGGTGGGATAGATAGGGTGGGAATAGACAGGGTAGGATAGGCATGGTGGGATAGATAGGGTGGAATATATAGGGTGGGATAGTCAGTGGGATAGATAGGATAGACAGGGTGGAATATATAGGTTGGGATAGAGCGTCTGCTAAATGACTTAAATGTAATGTAAATGTAGACAGGGTAGGATAGACAGGGTGGAATATATAGGGTGGGATAGACAGGGTAGGATAGACAGTGTAGGATAGGCATGGTGGGATAGAAAAGGGTGTGATAGATAGGGTGGGATAGATAGGGTGGGATAGGCGTGGTGGGATAGATAGGGTGGGATAGATAGGGTGGGATAGACAGGGTAGGATAGGCATGGTGGGATAGATAGGGTGGGATAGACATGGTGGGATAGACAGGATAGAAGAGGCATGGTGGGATAGATAGGGTGGGATAGACAGGGTGGAATAGACAGGGTAGGATTGGCATGGTGGGATAGACAGGGTGGGATAGACAGGGTGGAATAGACAGGGTAGGATAGGCATGGTGGGATAGACATGATGGGATAGATAGGGTAGGATAGGCATGGTGGGATAGATAGGGTGGGATAGATAGGGTGGGATAGACAGGGTGGAATAGACAGGGTAGGATAGGCATGGTGGGATAGACAGGGTGGGATAGACAGGGTGGAATAGACAGGGTAGGATAGGCATGGTGGGATAGACATGGTGGAATAGATAGGGTAGGATATGCATGGTGGGATAGAAAAGGGTGGGATAGATAGGGTGGGATAGATAGGGTGGGATAGGCGTGGTGGGATAGATAGGGTGGGATAGATAGGGTGGGATAGACAGGGTAGGATAGGCATGGTGGGATAGATAGGGTGGGATAGACATGGTGGGATAGACAGGATAGAAGAGGCATGGTGGGATAGATAGGGTGGGATAGATAGAATGGGATAGACAGGGTAGGATAGGCATGGTGGGATAGACAGGGTGGATTAGACAGGGTGGGATAGACAGGGTAGGATAGGCATGGTGGGATAGACAGGGTTGATTAGACAGGGTAGGATAGGTATGGTGGGATAGACAGGGTGGAATATATAGGGTAGGATAGACATGGTGTGATAGACAGGGTGGGATAGACAGGGTAGGATAGACTTGGTGGAATATATAGGGTGGGATAGACAGGGTGGGAGGATAGGCATGGTGGGATAGACAGGGTGGAATATATAGGGTAGGATAGACATGGTGGGATAGACAGGGTGGAATGGGATAGGGACAGGGTGGGATAGACTTGGTGGAATAGACAGGGTGGGATAGACAGGGTGGGATAGACAGGGTATGATAGACTTGGTGGAATAGACAGGGTGGGATAGACAGGGTAGGATAGACAGGGTGGGTGAATATATAGGGTGGGATAGTCAGTGTAGGAGAGACAGGGTGGAATATATGGTTGGGATAGACAGGGTGGATAGATAGGGTGGAATATATAGGGTGGGATAGACAGGGTTGAATAGACAGGGTGGGATAAACAGGGTGGAATAGACAGGGTGGAATAGACAGGCGGAATAGGAGGATAGACGGAATAAATAGGGTGGGATAGACAGGGTGGGATAGACAGGGTAGGATAGACTTGGTGGAATAGACAGGGTGGGATAGACAGGGTAGGATAGACAGGGTGGAATATATAGGGTGGGATAGTCAGTGTAGGATAGACAGGGTGGAATAGATAGGTTGGGATAGGCATGGTGGGATAGACAGGGTGGGATAGACAGGGTGGAATAGACAGGGTAGGATAGGCATGGTGGGATAGACATGGTGGAATAGATAGGGTAGGATAGGCATGGTGGGATAGATAGGGTGGGATAGATAGGGTGGGATAGACATGGTGGGATAGACAGGTGGGATAGACAGGGTGGATAGAAGAGGCATGGTGGGATAGATAGCGTGGGATAGATAGAATGGGATAGACAGGGTAGGATAGGCGTGGTGGGATAGATAGGGTGGGATAGATAGGGTGGGATAGATAGGGTGGAATAGACAGGGTAGGATAGGCATAGTGGGATAGATAGGGTGGGATAGATAGGGTGGGATAGATAGGGTGGAATAGACAGGGTAGGATAGGCATGGTGGGATAGACAGGGTGGAATATATAGGGTGGGATAGTCAGTGTAGGATAGACAGGGTGGAATATATAGGTTGGGATAGAGCGTCTGCTAAATGACTTAAATGTAATGTAAATGTAGACAGGGTAGGATAGGCAGGGTGGAATATATAGGGTGGGATAGACAGGGTAGGATAGACAGTGTAGGATAGGCCTGGTGGGATAGAAAAGGGTGTGATAGATAGGGTGGGATAGATAGGGTGGGATAGGCGTGGTGGGATAGATAGGGTGGGATAGATAGGGTGGGATAGACAGGGTAGGATAGGCATGGTGGGATAGATAGGGTGGGATAGACATGGTGGGATAGACAGGATAGAAGAGGCATGGTGGGATAGATAGGGTGGGATAGACAGGGTGGAATAGACAGGGTAGGATTGGCATGGTGGGATAGACAGGGTGGGATAGACAGGGTGGAATAGACAGGGTAGGATAGGCATGGTGGGATAGACATGATGGGATAGATAGGGTGGGATAGATGGTGGGATAGATAGGGTGGGATAGATAGGGTGGGATAGACAGGGTGGAATAGACAGGGTAGGATAGGCATGGTGGGATAGACAGGGTGGGATAGACAGGGTGGAATAGACAGGGTAGGATAGGCATGGTGGGATAGACATGGTGGAATAGATAGGGTAGGATATGCATGGTGGGATAGAAAAGGGTGGGATAGATAGGGTGGGATAGATAGGGTGGGATAGGCGTGGTGGGATAGATAGGGTGGGATAGATAGGGTGGGATAGACAGGGTAGGATAGGCATGGTGGGATAGATAGGGTGGGATAGACATGGTGGGATAGACAGGATAGAAGAGGCATGGTGGGATAGATAGGGTGGGATAGATAGAATGGGATAGACAGGGTAGGATAGGCATGGTGGGATAGACAGGGTGGATTAGACAGGGTGGGATAGACAGGGTAGGATAGGCATGGTGGGATAGACAGGGTTGATTAGACAGGGTAGGATAGGTATGGTGGGATAGACAGGGTGGAATATATAGGGTAGGATAGACATGGTGTGATAGACAGGGTGGGATAGACAGGGTAGGATAGACTTGGTGGAATATATAGGGTGGGATAGACAGGGTAGGATAGGCATGGTGGGATAGACAGGGTGGAATATATAGGGTAGGATAGACATGGTGTGATAGACAGGGTGGGATAGACAGGGTAGGATAGACTTGGTGGAATAGACAGGGTGGGATAGACAGGGTGGGATAGACAGGGTAGGATAGACTTGGTGGAATAGACAGGGTGGGATAGACAGGGTAGGATAGACAGGGTGGAATATATAGGGTGGGATAGTCAGTGTAGGATAGACAGGGTGGAATATATAGGTTGGGATAGACAGGGTAGGATAGATAGGGTGGAATATATAGGGTGGGATAGACAGGGTTGAATAGACAGGGTGGGATAAACAGGGTGGAATAGACAGGGTGGAATAGACAAGGCGGAATAGACAGGACGGAATAAATAGGGTGGGATAGACAGGGTGGGATAGACAGGGTAGGATAGACTTGGTGGAATAGACAGGGTGGGATAGACAGGGTAGGATAGACAGGGTGGAATATATAGGGTGTGATAGTCAGTGTAGGATAGACAGGGTGGAATATATAGGTTGGGATAGGCATGGTGGGATAGACAGGGTGGGATAGACAGGGTGGAATAGACAGGGTAGGATAGGCATGGTGGGATAGACATGGTGGAATAGATAGGGTAGGATAGGCATGGTGGGATAGATAGGGTGGGATAGATAGGGTGGGATAGACAGGGTGGAATAGACAGGGTAGGATAGGCATGGTGGGATAGATAGGGTGGAATAGATAGGGTGGGATAGACAGGGTAGGATAGACAGTGTAGGATAGGCATGGTGGGATAGAAAAGGGTGTGATAGATAGGGTGGGATAGGCGTGGTGGGATAGATAGGGTGGGATAGATAGGGTGGGATAGACAGGGTAGGATAGGCATGGTGGGATAGATAGGGTGGGATAGACATGGTGGGATAGACAGGATAGAAGAGGCATGGTGGGATAGATAGGGTGGGATAGATAGGGTGGGATAGACAGGGTGGAATAGACAGGGTAGGATAGGCATGGTGGGATAGACAGGGTGGGATAGACAGGGTGGAATAGACAGGGTAGGATAGGCATGGTGGGATAGACATGGTGGGATAGATAGGGTATGATAGGCATGGTGGGATAGATAGGGTGGGATAGATAGGGTGGAATAGACAGGGTAGGATAGGCATGGTGGGATAGACAGGGTGGGATAGACAGGGTGGAATAGACAGGGTAGGATAGGCATGGTGGGATAGACATGGTGGAATAGATAGGGTAGGATAGGCATGGTGGGATAGATAGGATGGGATAGATAGGGTGGGATAGACAGGGTGGAATAGACAGGGTAGGATATGCATGGTGGGATAGACATGGTGGTAAAGATAGGGTAGGATAGGCATGGTGGCATAGATAGGGTGTGATAGATAGGGTGGGATAGATATGGTGGGATAGACAGGGTAGGATAGACAGTGTAGGATATGCATGGTGGGATAGAAAAGGGTGGGATAGATAGGGTGGGATAGATAGGGTGGGATAGACAGGGTAGGATAGGCATGGTGGGATAGATAGGGTGGGATAGACATGGTGGGATAGACAGGATAGAAGAGGCATGGTGGGATAGATAGGGTGGGATAGATAGGGTGGGATAGACAGGGTGGAATAGACAGGGTAGGATAGGCATGGTGGGATAGACAGGGTGGGATAGACAATAGGGGGTAGACAGGGTGGAATAGACAGGGTAGGATAGGCATGGTGGGATAGACATGGTGGGATAGATAGGGTATGATAGGCATGGTGGGATAGATAGGGTGGGATAGATAGGGTGGAATAGACAGGGTAGGATAGGCATGGTGGGATAGACAGGGTGGGATAGACAGGGTGGAATAGACAGGGTAGGATAGGCATGGTGGGATAGACATGGTGGAATAGATAGGGTAGGATAGGCATGGTGGGATAGATAGGATGGGATAGATAGGGTGGGATAGACAGGGTGGAATAGACAGGGTAGGATAGGCATGGTGGGATAGACATGGTGGTAAAGATAGGGTAGGATAGGCATGGTGGCATAGATAGGGTGTGATAGATAGGGTGGGATAGATATGGTGGGATAGACAGGGTAGGATAGACAGTGTAGGATATGCATGGTGGGATAGAAAAGGGTGGGATAGATAGGGTGGGATAGACAGGGTGGAATAGACAGGGTGGGATAGGCATGGTGGGATAGACATGGTGGAATAGATAGGGTAGGATAGGCATGGTGGGATAGATAGGGTGGGATAGATAGGGTGGGATAGACAGGGTGGAATAGACAGGGTAGGATAGGCATGGTGGGATAGACATGGTGGGATAGATAGGGTAGGATAGGCATGGTGGGATAGATAGGGTGGTATAGATAGGGTGGGATAGACAGGGTGGGATAGACAGTGTAGGATAGATGGTGGGATAGATAGAGGGTAGGATAGGCATGGTGGGATAGATAGGGTGGGATAGATAGGGTGGGATAGACAGGGTGGAATAGACAGGGTAGGATAGGCATGGTGGGATAGACATGGTGGGATAGATAGGGTAGGATGGGCATGGTGGGATAGATAGGGTGGGATAGATAGGGTGGGATAGACAGGGTGGAATAGACAGGGTAGGATAGGCATGGTGGGATAGACATGGTGGGATAGATAGGGTAGAATAGGCATGGTGGGATAGATAGGGTGGTATAGATAGGGTGGGATAGACAGGGTAGGATAGACAGTGTAGGATAGGCATGGTGGGATAGAAAAGGGTAGGATAGGCATGGTGGGATAGATAGGGTGTGATAGATAGGGTGGGATAGATAGGGTGGGATAGACAGGGTGGAATAGACAGGGTAGGATAGGCATGGTGGGATAGACAGGGTGGGATAGATAGGGTAGGATAGGCATGGTGGGATAGATAGGGTGGGATAGATAGGGTGGGATAGATAGGGTGGGATAGACAGGGTAGGATAGACAGTGGGATATGGGTGGGATAGACAGGGTGGGATAGACAGGGTGGAATATATAGGGTGGGATAGACAGGGTTGAATAGACAGGGTGGGATAAACAGGGTGGAATAGACAGGGTAGGATAGGCATGGTGGGATAGATAGGGTGGGATAGACATGGTGGGATAGACAGGATAGAAGAGGCATGGTGGGATAGATAGGGTGGGATAGATAGAATGGGATAGACAGGGTAGGATAGGCATGGTGGGATAGACAGGGTGGATTAGACAGGGTGGGATAGACAGGGTAGGATAGGCATGGTGGGATAGACAGGGTTGATTAGACAGGGTAGGATAGGTATGGTGGGATAGACAGGGTGGAATATATAGGGTAGGATAGACATGGTGTGATAGACAGGGTGGGATAGACAGGGGTAGGATAGACATGGTGGAATAGACAGGGAGGGATAGACAGGGTAGGATAGACAGGGTGGAATATATACGGTGGGATAGTCAGGGTAGGATAGGCATGGTGGGATAGACATGGTGGAATATATAGGGTGGGATAGACAGGGTAGGATAGGCATGGTGGGATAGACAGGGTGGAATAGACAGGGTAGGATAGGCATGATGGGATAGACATGGTGGAATATATAGGGTGGGATAGACAGGGTAGGATAGGCATGGTGGGATAGACAGGGTGGAATATATAGGGTAGGATAGACATGGTGGAATAGACAGGGTGGGATAGACAGGGTGGAATATATAGGGTGGGATAGTCAGTGTAGGATAGACAGGGTGGAATATATAGGTTGGGATAGACAGGGTAGGATAGACAGGGTGGAATAGATAAGGTGGGATAGACAGGGTGGAATAGATAGGGTGGGATAGACAGGGTAGGATAGACAGTGTAGGATAGGCATGGTGGGATAGAAAGGGTGGATAGACAGGGTGGGATAGACAGGATGGTGGAATAGATAGGGTGGGATAGATAGGGTGGGATAGACAGGGTAGGATAGGCATGGTGGGATAGATAGGGTGGATAGACATGGTGGGATAGACAGGATAGATAGAGGCATGGTGGGATAGACAGGGTGGGATAGATGGTGGGATAGACAGGGAATAGACAGGGTGGAATAGACAGGGTGGATAGGCAGGGTGGGATAGACAGGGTGGGAATAGACAGGGTGGAATAGACAGGGTAGGATAGGCATGGTGGGATAGACATGGTGGGATAGATAGGGTAGGATAGGCATGGTGGGATAGATAGGGTGGGATAGACAGATAGGGTGGAATAGACAGGGTAGGATAGGCATGGTGGGATAGACAGGGTGGGATAGACAGGGTGGGATAGACAGGGTAGGATAGGCATGGTGGGATAGACATGGTGGAATAGATAGGGTAGGATAGGCATGGTGGAATAGATAGGGTGGGATAGATAGGGTGGAATAGACAGGGTGGAATAGACAGGGTGGGATAGACAGGATAGGCATGGTGGGATAGACATGGTGGGATAGATAGGGTAGGATAGGCATGGTGGGATAGATAGGGTGGGATAGATAGGGTGGGATAGATAGGTGGGATAGACAGGGTAGGATAGACAGTGTGGGATATGCATGGTGGGATAGAAAAGGGTGGGATAGATAGGGTGGGATAGATAGGGTGGGATAGACAGGGTAGGATAGGCATGGTGGGATAGATAGGGTGGGATAGACATGGTGGGATAGACAGGATAGAAGAGGCATGGTGGGATAGATAGGGTGGGATAGATAGGGTGGGATAGACAGGGTGGAATAGACAGGGTAGGATAGGCATGGTGGGATAGACAGGGTGGGATAGACAGGGTGGAATAGACAGGGTAGGATAGGCATGGTGGGATAGACATGGTGGGATAGATAGGGTATGATAGGCATGGTGGGATAGATAGGGTGGGATAGATAGGGTGGAATAGACAGGGTAGGATAGGCATGGTGGGATAGACAGGGTGGGATAGACAGGGTGGAATAGACAGGGTAGATAGGATAGGCATGGTGGGATAGACATGGTGGGATAGATAGGGTAGGATAGGCATGGTGGGATAGATAGGATGGGATAGATAGGGTGGGATAGACAGGGTGGAATAGACAGGGTAGGATAGGCATGGTGGGATAGACATGGTGGTAAAGATAGGGTAGGATAGGCATGGTGGCATAGATAGGGTGGGATAGATAGGTGGGATAGACATGGTGGGATAGACAGGGTAGGATAGGCATGGTGGGATAGAAAAGGGTGGGATAGATAGTGGTGGGATAGATAGGGTGGGATAGATAGGGTGGGATAGACAGGGTGGAATAGACAGGGTAGGATAGGCATGGTGGGATAGACATGGTGGGATAGATAGGGTAGGATAGGCATGGTGGGATAGATAGGGTGGGATAGATAGGGTGGGATAGACAGGGTAGGATAGACAGGGTAGGATAGGCATGGTGGGATAGGATATAGGCATGGTGGGATAGATAGGGTGGGATAGATAGGGTGGGATAGACAGGGTGGAATAGACAGGGTAGGATAGGCATGGTGGGATAGACATGGTGGGATAGATAGGGTAGGATGGGCATGGTGGGATAGATAGGGTGGGATAGATAGATAGATAGGGTGGGATAGACAGGGTAGGATAGACAGTGTAGGATATATGGTGGGATAGAAAAGGGTGGGATAGATAGGGTGGGATAGACAGGGTGGGATAGGCATGGTGGGATAGACATGGTGGAATAGATAGGGTAGGATAGGCATGGTGGGATAGATAGGGTGGTATAGATAGGGTGGGATAGACAGGGTAGGATAGACAGTGTAGGATAGGCATGGTGGGATAGAAAAGGGTAGAATAGGCATGGTGGGATAGATAGGGTGGGATAGATAGGGTGGGATAGACAGGGTGGAATAGACAGGGTAGGATAGGCATGGTGAGATAGACATGGTGGGATAGATAGGGTAGGATGGGCATGGTGGGATAGATAGGGTGGGATAGATAGGGTGGGATAGATAGGGTGGGATAGACAGGGTAGGATAGACAGTGTAGGATATGCATGGTGGGATAGAAAAGGGTGGGATAGATAGGGTGGGATAGGCGTGGTGGGATAGATAGGGTGGAATAGATAGGGTGGGATAGACAGGGTAGGATAGGCATGGTGGGATAGATAGGGTGGGATAGACATGGTGGGATAGACAGGATAGAAGAGGCATGGTGGGATAGATAGGGTGGGACAGATAGAATGGGATAGACAGGGTAGGATAGGCATGGTGGGATAGACAGGGTGGATTAGACAGGGTGGGATAGACAGGGTAGGATAGGCATGGTGGGATAGACAGGGTTGATTAGACAGGGTAGGCTAGGTATGGTGGGATAGACAGGGTGGAATATATAGGGTGGGATAGACATGGTGTGAAAGACACGGTGGGATAGACATGGTAGGTAGGATATACATGGTGGAATAGACAGGGAGGGATAGACAGGGTAGGATAGACAGGGTGGAATATATACGGTGGGATAGTCAGGGTAGGATAGACAGGGTGGAATATATAGGGTGGGATAGACAGGGTAGGGTAGGCATGGTGGGATAGACAGGGTGGAATATATAGGGTAGGATAGACATGGTGGAATAGACAGGGTGGGATAGACAGGGTGGAATATATAGGGTGGGATAGTCAGTGTAGGATAGACAGGGTGGAATATATAGGTTGGGATAGACAGGGTAGGATAGACAGGGTGGAATAGATAAGGTGGGATAGACAGGGTGGAATAGACAGCGTTGAATAGACAGGGTGGGATAAACAGGGTGGAATAGATAGGGTGGGATAGACAGGGTGTAATAGACAGGTTGGAATAGACAGGGTGGAATAGACAGGGTGGGATAGATAGGGTGGGATAGACAAGACGTGATAGATATAAAATGGAGGGTGGTGGAGGAAGGATGGGCTATTCAATAATATAGACCAGCACAGTGACATCCATGTGCTATAGCGAGGCCTTGTCTGTCATAACATGTTGTTCTCCATGTGTTTCCTATAAAGACCCTATGGAGGTTTAGCCAGTTTAAAGCAGATCGGGGCGCATCGTCTCAGGTCTGCAACATTTTCTGCTTGTTTGTCCGGGGCTGTCATAGTAAAGTTTTATTGAAAAATAGAGTGAGCTACGTGAAGATTTAAGTGTGTAACACGTGAAGAAATTGTGTGTGTGGGATATGAATGATGGGGCGTCTCTCTCAATCCTGCATGTGTTTCTCTGTGCTGTTTAACAAGCATAAGACATACAGCCACAGAGACAGAGACAGAGACACAGAGACAGAGACACAGAGAGAGAGAGAGAGAGAGAGAGAGAGAGAGAGAGAGAGAGAGAGAGAGAGAGAGAGAGAGAGAGAGAGAGAGAGAGAGAGAGAGAGAGAGAGAGAGAGAGAAGGGGGGAGATACTCTTATCTCAGATACACAGTTCTTACCCTGAGCTGTACAGACCCTAACGACCAAAGATAAATTTATGTAACACATCTGATTGTTGCTCGGGTCAGAGAGTGAGGACAGGAGTGTGTGTGCGCTCCTGTGTCCTGAGTGCAAGTCTGTGCTCCTGTTTCCTGAGTACAAGTCTGTGCTCCTGTGTCCTGAGTGCAAGTCTGTGCTCCTGTGTCCTGAGTGCAAGTCTGTGCTCCTGTGTCCTGAGTGCAAGTCTGTGCTCCTGTGTCCTGAGTGCAAGTCTGTGCTCCTGTGTCCTGAGTGCAAGTCTGTGCTCCTGTGTCCTGAGTGCAAGTCTGCGCTCCTGTGTCCTGAGTACAAGTCTGTGAGCACGCTCCTGTGTCCTAAGTGCAAGTCTGTGCTCCTGTGTCGTGAGTGCAAGTCTGTGAGCACGCTCCTGTGTCCTGAGTGCAAGTCTGCGCTCCTGTGTCATGAGTGCAAGTCTGTGAGCACGCTCCTGTGTCCTGAGTGCAAGTCTGTGCTCCTGTGTCCTCAGTGCAAGTTTGTGAGCACGCTCCTGTGTCTTGAGTGCAAGTCTGTGCTCCTGTGTCCTGAGTGCAAGTCTGTGAGCACGCTCCTGTGTCCTGAGTGCAAGTCTGTGCTCCTGTGTCCCGAGTGCAAGTCTGTGAGCACGATCTTGTGTCCTGAGTGCAAGTCTGTGCTCCTGTGTCCTCAGTGCAAGTCTGTGAGCACGATCTTGTGTCCTGAGTGCAAGTCTGTGAGCACGATCTTGTGTCCTGAGTGCAAGTCTGTGCTCCTGTGTCCTGAGTGCAAGTCTGTGAGCACGCTCCTGTGTCCTGAGTGCAAGTCTATGCTCCTGTGTCCTGAGTGCAAGTCTGTGCTCCTGTGTCCTCAGTGCAAGTCTGTGAGCACGCTCCTGTGTCCTGAGTGCAAGTCTGTGCTCCTGTGTCCTCAGTGCAAGTCTGTGAGCACGATCTTGTGTCCTGAGTGCAAGTCTGTGAGCATGATATTGTGTCCTGAGTGCAAGTCTGTGAGCACACTCCTGTGTCCTATGTGTGTGTGTGCTCCTGTGTCTTGAATGTGTGCGCTCTCCTGTGTGTGTGTGTGTGTGTGTGTGTGTGTGTGTGTGTGTGTGTGTGTGTGTGTGTGTGTGTGTGTGTGTGTGTGTGTGTGTGTGTGTGTGTGTGTGTGTGTGTGTGTGTGTGTGTGTGTGTGTGTGAATGTGTGTACACACGCTCCTAAATTCCTGGGCGCATGTGGAAGAGTGATACAGGTTTTCTCACAGCAACAGTCCACAGTATCCCAGCTGTATATCCCCCTGGTACACGGCTCTAATTCTGCCAAGTGATTTACATGGAACGTCTGCACAAAACCATTTCCTCCCTTCTCGCCATCCAATACACACATTATAGACCTACAAAATGTATATATATGTGGGTGTAAACTGGAGCAAGAGCTCTTCAGAGGACGAGGGGCTTACTTCACACTGACAGTCCTCACAGTGTGTCCACTTTCCACTGTTTATCCTCTCTAACGTCTCCGATTCCAGGCGGGAGAGTGGATGTTGGATTTATTTAGTTAGTAATGAAGGACAGCCCCTTCCCTGAAGGTTGGAAAGCACACATTAATTGTATCAAACCTATTTTGAACTATCTACAGTATTTTGGAATATTGTAGAATAAATATCAGTCTTTCTGTCTGTGGGAAGGTTGTTTTACTGTTATCATACATTTAATTTGATTCTCATTATGTGCAGAGTAACCTTCTCACCTATATATTCAAACCTCATCCCTATCTTTCAATAATAATAAAAACCTGAATCAAAGCTATAGGTAAAAGCTGCCTTTATAAGCTTTACCATTAAAATCATAAGCTTTACCATTAAAGGGGTTAACAGAAATTGATCTTAGATCAGTGTCTAAGGGGAAACTCTTAAAATGAGAGTGACCTGCAGAGGGAATGTTTTTGGAGTGAGACAGTGTTGGGAAATGCAATGCCCACAGTGACCTCTGGTGGTTTCTGTCAGTATGAACACCACAGAACAATACATTTGTGTGTGTGTGTATGGCCAGCCCTGTGTGCTCTGCTGTGATTGACGAGGTGAGTGATTTGCCTCAACAAGCGATTGTGTTGGTGACTCCTGGATGATGTCAGTTACGGGCAGAATGGACCTCTGGTCTTTAATGACAACTTGCCCTGCTAGCCCTGTCCAAATACCCCACCCACTCATTCACTCACACACACACCCCTGTTCCAGACAGCCTGTTATTAAGTGGCTGTTCCTAAAACATGGCTGTCAGACACACACACACACACATCATGACTGTTTCCATGAAGCCTGAACAAACATCTAAGCCTTTAGGTCTGTGTAATTGTTGTTTGACTGGACTAAGCAGCTCCAGAGGAATAACTGCCTCAGTGCACTGGGGAAGGGTGTGACACTTCATTACGTGTGAAGAGACCTGCAGCAGGTTAACATGGAACACAGATCCTACTATGTACCCTCATGGACGCACACATCCAACATGTGTGTTTTCTACCAGCTTTAGCTGTAATATGTCATTAATAAAACTTAACAGATTGACGTATCAGCCTACTTAAATGAACATACATGTGGCTGTATCTTTTTTATTTATTTAATGCATAGACACAACAAATAAACATATTGTACACAGACATTAACAGAACCTCTGATCTTATATTTAAAAACTAAATGTCAAAACAAAACTTATCATGTCAAAATCTGGTCCACCGTGTACAACACAATTGACTTGGTAGTGAAACCATCACATCACTTGGTAGTGAAACCATCACATTTCATTCAGTGATCTAAATGGATTAAATGAACATAATTTAACATTTAAAAAAAAATCCATTTGTAATGGGCCTGGAGCTTTTCCTGACTACTTTCACTAGACAAAAAGCCTAGACAATATCTAAGGGACGTTTTTCTCAGAAATTAACATATGTGATGAAGTGGCCAAGGAGTGGGGAAAGGTCAGGGGTCATATGAGCAGACAGTAAAGGTGAAGCAAGGATCATAGTTCAGCAGAAGTCCTTCCATAAACCAAACGGTGCATCTCAAAGGCCAAGTCCTCTCCTTCCCTGAGTTGAACTCTCATCTATCTATCCATTATCTTTACACGGTGCAGATGAAGGGAAGGAGACAAGGAGAGGAAGATAGAATACATTTGAGACACGCCCAAGGACTTAATTTCCTTGTCTCCATTCTTTCAGTGAAGGGTTACCCAATACCTCTTTCTCGCCCTCTCTCTCCGTACCCCCGAGTGACATCAGATTCAGGATGGATGGAGAGCGAGAGGAGAGGTGGAGGTTTCTCTCTCTCACTCACTCTCTGTGTGTTTCTCTCACTCATCCCCGGCCGGTAGGTTCTCTTCCATCCTCTTGATGAACTTCATACGTATCTCTGTGACATTGTCTCCTCTCAGGGTGTCCTGAGAAAACTTCACATCCACTGCCATCTGCACCTTATAGGGGGAAGAGAGAAGGATATATTAGAAAACATCACCTCCACTGCCATCTGTACCTTGGGGAGAGAGAAGGAGATATTAGAAAACTTCATCTCCACTGCCATCTGTACCTTGGGGAGAGAGAAGGAGATATTAGAAAACTTCATCTCCACTGCCATCTGCACCTTGGGGAGAGAGAAGGAGATATTAGAAAACTTCATCTCCACTGCCATCTGCACCTTGGGGAGAGAGAAGGAGATATTAGAAAACTTCACCTCCACTGCCATCTGCACCTTATAGGGGGAAGAGAGAGGATATATTAGAAAACATCACCTCCACTGCCGTCTGTACCTTGGGGAGAGAGAAGGAGATATTAGAAAACTTCACCTCCACTGCCATCTGTACCTTGGGGAGAGAGAAGGAGATATTAGAAAACTTCACCTCCACTGCCATCTGCACCTTGAAAACTTCACCTCCACTGGGGGGAGAGAGGAGATATTAGAAAACTTCACCTCCACTGCCATCTGCACCTTGGGGAGAGAGGAGATATTAGAAAACTTCACCTCCACTGCCATCTGCACCTTGGGGAGAGAGGAGATATTAGAAAACTTCACCTCCACTGCCATCTGCCAGAGAGAGATATGAAAACTTCACCTCCACTGCCATCTGCACCTTGGGGAGAGAGGAGATATTAGAAAACTTCACCTCCACTGCCATCTGTACCTTGGGGAGAGAGGAGATATTAGAAAACTTCACCTCCACTGCCATCTGTACCTTGGGGAGAGAGAGAAAATATTAGAAAACTTCACCTCCACTGCCATCTGTACCTTGGGGAGAGAGAGGATGTATTAGAAAACTTCACCTCCACTGCCATCTGTACCTTGGGGAGAGAGAGGATGTATTAGAAATGAAGGGGGAAAAAGAGAACTATTCTCATGACACATGAACATAACATAAATCACGCAAATATAATTTTTACACTACCGTACTCTGATATTTTTATATATCAGGCTCGGTTAGGCTTGTCTCAGTAGTGTGAAAAGGCCTAAAGAAGCTCTATCCTTACCATCTCCAGAGCTCCTCGGAGTACCCCACACAGCAGGTTGGAGTAGACCAAGGAGCTGTGGTTGTCAGGCAGCTCTACAAAGTCCACTAGGGGGTTACTCTCCAGGATGAGGGAGAACTCGTCTCCCGCCGGGCTCCAGTTGGTCACACTGGGGGTGATGCCCAGGTACATCTTAAACGCCACCTGTTGAAATACACATACAATGCTGTTAATGTTACTGTTACAATGGTGTTACATGTGCTGTGTTCATAATGGAACAGAGACCATCACTCCCTTACAAGATGAATCACTGAATGCCGACACTTACACTTTATATTGAGAGAGGGTTGAACAAGCCAGGGTGTGTACAATCTTTCCTCACCAAGAATTCCCCCTTGTTGAGATAATCAAGTCACTGGTTGTTAGCCAATATCAAAGACTGCTAGCGAGAGCTGCCCTGTCGTGCAGTCGCGTCGCTGAAATCTGCTGAAACTGGGAACATTTCCAACTGGTCTCTAGCTCCGTCATCCAGGGCCTGGTGTCCCAAAATCATCTTAAGGTTAAGTTCCTCGTTAGAACCTTTGTGGGAGCATCGTTACATCAAAACGATCGTTAGTAAAGTTGCACTTGAAAACCCTCTTTATTTACCGACTGCCTCAGATCACTCGTAGAACAGCTAAGTGCATTGTTAGATGCTTTGATTGCCCTTCCACACCACTTTATACACAGAAGATCTCTGCTTAACATAGAATCAAGCTGTTTCTCTGCGACCGCCGATAACTTCGTAACGAAGTCGACTACAAATACAAAGTTGCCAATGTCTTCGATATTGAACAAGCGAAGGATAAAACGATGATTCAAATGAAAAACGAGATGACTATGGGCTACATAATCATTAGAATAAGCCGCCTCAATATTTGCAGCCATAAGCTGTATCTCTACGAGCTGATCCGTGGTCAGTATTTTGGATCTTCGGCCGTTGTAGGAACGATGCATTGTTAAAACCGTTCTAAGGCTAAGTCACATTGCTATCGGGAAACCGGGCCCAGAGTGCTAAGTTGCTGTGTGTCTACATGAACATGTCCGGTCACTGATAGCTAGGTTGCTCATTATCTCGGCAAGTCTGAACAGCAGTTGAGGCTTACAGTTTATCATCTAGACCAATATGCCATACTACTGCCTTCCATATAACTGAACCATAGGCCTACAATGCAAGATTACACCTGTGAAACGACTTAGCAGAACTGTTAGAACAGACAGAGTGCTCTACATGGTTAATTGCATTTCAACCACAAGATGGGAGAAGTGGTTTTGTGCTTAAAGTCTACAGTGGTTTGGTATCGGGCCTGCTGTTCAACAGTTTACCAATGTAATGTACAGCATACTACTGTCTGACCACATAGTCACAGGCACAAGCGTGTGTGTGGTGTCATCCCTTCAGTGTGAACTAATATATTTGGCCGAGGGGTTGGGTTTCACCCTAGGTGTAGGTTGACCGTGCGGCTCAGACTACCGTATAGCAAAGACAAAAAGCAGTGGGGAACATGAGCCCACACACACACGGGGGCTCGGTCTAGTTGGCTTTACGGTGACATAGCTGGGATGCTTCCCTACCTGCGTGAGTGCAGAGAAATGAAAAGCAGTAGAGAGGATCTATGAAAGCTCAGAAACTATGCAGACTACTGCAGGTTGGAGTTCAAATTCCAGTCGCCAACTCTCTCGCTCTCTAACTCACTCACAGTCAACCTCTTTCTCTCTCTCCCTCTCCCAGATCTCAATCTCTCTCGCTCTTCTTCCTTGTCCCTCTCTTTCTTTCTCTCCCTGTCCTTTCTCTCTTCATCTCGCTCTTCCCCCTCTCCTCTCTCCTTTCTGGGAGTGTTCAAAGGACACGCTTTGATTGGCTCGGGGACGTCCCCACTACCTTAGCAATGACATCGGCTGTTTCTCGGAAATCCTGACACCTCCCAACGCTGGAGCGTGCCAAGAAGTCCTCAATGAGACGCACTCCGATATTGTATCCCCTGGAAAAAAAACAAAAGAGTGGGGATAGAGTGAGTAAAGGAGAATGAGTGCTAAATGCTATACAAATCAAATCAAATTTTATTTGTCACATACACATGTTTAGCAGATGTTTTTGCGGGTGAAGCTAAATGTTTGTGTTTCTAGCTCCAACAGTGCAGTAATATCTAACAATTCACACAACCTAAAGGTAAAAGAATGGAATGAAGGAATATATAAATATTAGGATGAGCAATGTCAGAGTGGAATAAACTATAATGCAGTATATACACATATGAGATGAGTAAAGCAAAAATATGTAAACATTATTAAAAGTGACCACTTCAGAGCAGAGATTCCACATCTCTGGTAAAGATTTCAGACATGTACACTGGCTTAGTCAGACCTCAACACAGAGCTGAAAGAAAGAGGGAGATATAGAGAGCAATAGAGAAGCATCTGGACCCTAAAGGAGTCAGATGAGATCATCACCCGAATTAACCATATTTGGGGCAGACCATGCTACGGTAGGTATATTAGTTAAGCCAAGAGCAGAATACCTTCACAGGCCATATCACACAAGCCCCATCTCTCAGCCTCTCAGACTTAAAAGATTACTTTGCCATTTTATTACTTTGGAAAAGTTAACTACACCTTTAAAGGTTTCTAAGCCAGCATAGACCTTTACTAGACAGCACAATTATTCACAATGGGTACACCACCCCCTTTTCCCCCTTTCAAATTGATTTTAATTTGTCTGTTCCTCAAAAGAGGAGGGGATGGAGCCAGTAAATTCCAGGAGACGGTTGGAAAGCGAAGAAGACTCCTAACATGGATGTGTGAAAGGTGATTACTGCCCTGGTTGTGGACCACCTGTTACATCTCACACACACACACACATTAAATCACTAGTCTACTGGTGTCAAGTTTTAGAGGGATGGAGAATTTGCCAATGTGGTGTAGGTTGATGGGAAACATCAGAGGCAGAAAGTGCTAGCACCACTTTGTCCATTTGCAGAGTAAAGGATAAACTGAAAATGAAACACAGAGGAGTGGCAGAATTTACAGGTTAAGAGGAAAACAGTGCACTTCTCTCTCTCTCACACGCCTCAATTGTTCTCCTTGTTTCCTTTCATTGATCACGTATAAGTGAGAGAGAGAGAGAGAGAGAGAGAGAGAGAGAGAGAGAGAGAGAGAGAGAGAGAGAGAGAGAGAGAGAGAGAGTTGAGAAGAGACTCACATCTTATCCAGCTGTTTGTTGACCTCCTCGTCATTCTCATAGTCCTTACACAGCTGGGTTACCAGGGCCCCGTATGTCAGTGTGAACAACTCTGCGTTCTACAAGAGAGGAAGAGAGAGACAGGAAAAGAAAGGGAGAAATAAAAACTTAACTGTCAGCACCCCCTGGTGTAACAAGTTCAAAACAACAGACATCTTTTATTGATTCAGAGACAGTGAATCATTTATTGTATTGCAGATGCAGCACTTTCATAAATTAATCCAGCCTGACTAAATTATGGAGACTTGGTTCAGGTACCTACCATAAAGACAAGTACCAATATCATACGGCATATTATGACTTTACAATTGCCATCCATGCCAGGGTAATTAATAGTTCATATGCTTAGCAAATGTAAAAGGTAGCTACGCCTGAAAAGTCATTTTTTTTGTTCCACTTACTGTCATTTTGGTAGCTAGCTAATTTGCAGTGACTGAGCGTGTCTGCCATCTCACCAGCTAGCTAATGAAATACTAGCTAACTAGCTAGCAGGGTAGCTTCCTGTATTTGTCATTCATTGATTTCTCACGTAATATCTAAATTGCACTACAGCTAAGCTAATATGTCCTTAATACATACCTTATCAAAACACGCATTATCAGATCAACATAATAACGTGTTTTTGGAGATTAATAAAAGGCAGCTTGTCGTCTAAATTAGCCACCTAGCGTTAGCTTGTTTACTAACTACCTAGCATTCATTGAGTAGCCCGAATGCTAAGCAGAACGCGACTTCTTACCATCTTTTTGCTGTCTGTGGTTCGGTTGGATTGCCTTGACATAGTGTATTGGGTTACAGGCTTGTAAAGATGACTGGGTATTTATCCTTTATTTATTTGTTTATTTGAAAGCGGTCCCCGTGATCTATTTTCTGTATCAGCTGTCAAACACCCAACTTCCTGAACACAAGCTGGAACCGGAAGCAGCGGAGGGTTGTGGAAAATAGCAGCACCATTATCATCATCTGGAATACATTTTCTGCCAGTGGTGAAACAATAAGTAGCTAGCAAAGCACAAAGAAATCTCGACGTTCATACCTCTCAAAATGTCTAAACTGGCATTGTTCAATGTGTATATAACTGAACGGCTAACAGCGGTGGCTGTGGAGATAGCCGGGGTGGTAGAGAGAACCATAACAGAATACCAGGAGGAACTCTCTCGTTCAAAGGAGGAGAACGAACGTCTTCGACGGCTGCTGGATTTCAAACTGCACAGAACAGGTTTGTTTCGATTTAAATCAAACGAATCGGGTGGTTAGTTACTGATGTAAAGACCCACTACTTGCAATATTGTACTTGAATTCGCTAACTTGAATCAGCAGTATTTGGGGATTTATCCAACTGTAAACTAACTAGCTAAACATACTGTAAACAAAACCAATTGTATTACATGAGTTTCAAAGGACTATGAATAGGCCCAGTAATGTAGTAAACGGGTCGAGTCCCTTCACAGTGAGCAAAATGATGTTGAAAATGCTTATTCTATAAAATATGTATTCTCCGGACGTTGAAAACACTTAACGTAATTTTCCTGGAGAAAGACTTAATTTACACATATTTTAAAGAGGTTGAAAATAAATTTTACAGACGTTGAAAATATGTATCTTACAGATGTTGAAAATACTTCTTTTTTTGATAATTGTTTCTAGAGACAGCTTTTAAATGTACATGCATTCACTTATATCCACTTCATTTTTTCTTTACGCTTTTTAAACACAGAAGCCAAGCATGGAAACTATTGCTACAACTTCATCTGTGCTAGCGCATAAAAATAATTAATATGCGCACAACTACAAATCCCTGCATTAGCATGTTTCTGTAAGCTGATACATCATGACAAAATAAATCATATTACTGTCCTGCTAATATGCTTGGCCTAGAAAAAGAAAAAAAACTGATTAAAATGGTTTCCCAATCAGGCAGGCAAGATCAAGTCCAGCAGTGCAAAAAAGGTATTAGGTGAACAATAGTTAAGTAAAGGAATACAACAACAGTAAAAAGACAGGCTATATACAGTAGTGAGGCTATAAAGGTAGCAAGGCTATATACAGACACTGGTTAGTCAGGCTGATTGAGGTAGTATGTACATGTAGATATGGTTAAAGTGACTATGCATATATGATGAACAGAGAGTAGCAGTAGCATAAAGAGGGGTTGGTGGGTGGTGGTTGGTAGGACAATGCAGATAGCCCGGTTAGCCAATGTGCAGGAGCACTGGTTGGTCGGCCCAATGATGTAGTATGTACATGAATGTATAGTTAAAGTGACTATATGATAAACAGAGAGTAGCAGCAGCATAAAAGAGGGGAGCACACAATGCAAATAGTCCGGGTAGCCATTTAATTACCTGTTCAGGAGTCTTATGGCTTGGGGGTAAAAACTGTTGAGAAGCCTTTTTATCCTAGACTTGGCACTCCGGTACCGTTTGCCATGCGGTAGAAGGGAGAACAGTATAGGGCTGGGGTCTTTAACAATTTTTAGGACCTTCCTCTGACACTGCCTGGTGTAGAGGTCCTGGATGGCAGGCAGCTTCGACCCAGTGATGTACTGGGCCGTATTTACTACCCTCTGTAGGTCCTTGCGGTCGGGGGCCGATCAATTGCCGTACCAGGCAGTGATGCAACCAGTCAGGATGCTCTCGATGTTGCAGGTGTAGAACATTTTGAGGATCTCAGGACCCATGCCAAATCTTTTAGTTTCCTGAGGGGGAATAGGCTTTGTCGTGCCCTCTTCACGACTGTCTTGGTGTGTTTGGACCATTCTAGTTTGTTGTTGATGTGAACACCAAGGAACTTGAAGCTCTCAACCTGCTCCACTACAGCCCTGTCGATGAGAATGGGGCGTGCTCGGTCCTCCTTTTCCAGTAGTCCACAATCAGTTATTTCATTATTTTCAATGAATAGGCATTGAAAACACCAGGCTTTTGAGCAGTTAATCAAATTACATAGGCTATTGACTACAGTTTACAGCCTAGAATAGAGTTTTGTACTCACTAGAAAACAATAATAACCTTTATTTAACTAGACAAGTCAGTTAAGAACAAAGTCTTATTTACAATGACGGCCTACCCAAGCCAAACCCGAACGACTCTGGACCAATTGTGCGCTGCCCTATGGGACTCCCAATCACGGCCGGATGTGATACAGCCTGGAATCAAACCAGGGTCTGTAGTGACGCCTCTAGCACTGAGATGCAGTGCCTTAGGGTCCCGAGGTTAGGCTAGTGTAACTGATGTGAAATGGCCAGCTAGTTATCGGGGTGTGCGCTAATAGCGTTTCAATCGGTGACGTCACTCGCCCTGAGACCTTGAGGTAGTTGTTCCCCTTGCTCTGCAAGGGCCGCGGCTTTTGTGGAGTGATGGGTAACGATGCTTCGAGGGTGGCTGTTCTCAATGTGTTCCTGGTTCGAGCCCAGGTAGGGGCGAGGAGAGGAACGGCAGCTATACTGTTACACTGGCAATACTGTAGTGCCTATAAGAACATCCAATAGTTAAATGTATATGAAATACAAATGGTATAGAGAGATAGTCTTATAATTCCTATAATAACTACAACCTAAAACTTCTTACCTGGGAATATTGAAGACCCATGTTAAAAGGAACCACCAGCTATCATATATTCTGAGCAAGGAACTTAAACGTTAGCTTTTTTACATGGCACATATTGCACTTTTACTTTCTTCTCCAACACTTTGTTTTTGCGTTATTTAAACAAAATTGAACAGGTTTCATTATGTATTTGAGGCTACATTTATTTTATTTATGTATTATATTAAGTTAAAATAAAAGTGTTCATTCAGAATTGTTGTAATTTCTCATTATTACAAATCGGATGATTTAAATCGGTATCGGCTTTTTTTTGGGTCCTCCAATAATCGGTATCGGTGTTGAAAAATCATAATCGGTCGACCTCTAGTATGTAGACAGCTAATATGCATAGCCCCCCCCCCCCCCCCGTGTCTTACCAAAGGCTGCTGTTCTATCCTGCTGATAGTGTATAACACGCCAGCTGTGTGTTATTAATGTTGTTGTTCAGCCACGAGATATTACAGTTTTTAATGTCCTGTTGGTAGGATATACGTGCTTTCAGTTTGTCCCATTTATTTTCCAGCGATTGAACGTTAGCTAGCAGTACGAAGGGCAAAAGCAGATTAGCCATCTCTTTCCGCAAAATCTGTTTCCGTCTCAAGCGAATGACAGGGATGTGTAACTGTTCGGGTGTTTGGAGTAAATCCTTCCCGTCCAACTCATTAAAGAAAAACTCTTCGTCCAATTTGAGGTGAGTAATCGCTGTTCTGATGTCCAGAAGCTCTTTTCGGTCATAAGAGACGACGGTAGCAGCAACATTATGTCAAAATAAGTTACGAACAACGCGAGAAAAAAAAGCATGGTTTGTTAAAGAGCCAATAAAACAGCAGCCACCTTCTCCGGCACCATCAGAACAGCCGACACCATATGAGTGGCCTGCTAATCTACCTTTCTGGACCTTCTAAACTGTCGAGAATTGACCAGTGGAGGCTGCTGAAGGGAGGAAGGCTCATAATAATGGCTGGGATGGAGTCAATGGAATGGTATCAAACATATGGTGGTTGATACCATTCCATTGACTTCATTCCAGCCATTACTATGAACCGTCGTCCCCTCAGCAGCCTCCACTGGAATAGACCCACACTGATCCAAATGGTTGCATAATCAGGTCTCGGCTGTTGGCCTATGCAGTTATATCGGCATGAAACAAAACACTAGGTTCGAGTGAGCAGTTATTCAAATGAGCCTACATTATTATTTTTGAGTCATTTCTGAGTCATTTCACAGATTCTCTTATCCAGAGCGACTTACGGTAGTGATACATTTTCATACTTTATGGTACATCATTGCAGTTTACATCCTATGGACACTGAACTGTTGTTGATGTAGCCCAGGTATAATCATTTCCTTGACTAAAAACCTAGGCCTAATCAATAGTGGAGCTTTGCATGTCCGGGGACCACAGAGCGCAACCTAGTGGAACGGACTACAGATCTGCCATTTCAAAATCTGTTCATTTATTTTTATTGCACTTTGTCAGGTAAATATTTGGCCTATAACCCTAATATTGAGCTAATAAATTACCTAATATCTAGCTAATATTTAGCTTCATACTACACATCACCAGCCTCTCTCTTCCAGGTGTTCCCATGCGCAACAGACTATAGGCTACACATGCCTCTCTGCAAAAAGCCATTCCTCTTCTTGTGAAATCCCAGGAAAAGCTATAGGCTACACATGCCTCTCTGCAAAAAGCCATTCCTCTTCTTGTGAAATCCCAGGAAAAGCTATAGGCTACACATGCCTCTCTGCAAAAAGCCATTCCTCTTCTTGTGAAATCCCAGGAAAAGCTATAGGCTACAAAAGCGACAGGACATTTATTTCTATACTTTTTTCTACTAGGCCTAATAGCCTATTTGGGGAAAGAAGCAGGCTTGCTCTTGTTAATTGCTGAAAATATAACTAATAATTGCACCGGAATTGACAACCATTATCAAAATGGAAATCCCTTGCAACCACAATGACATGCTGTAAAAGATGCACAGGCTAAACTGCATTTGTTGTTGAATTGCTACATTTAAATACAAGTTACTGTATTCTTTTCATTAGGCCTACATTCAGTATTATTTTCAGTTTTTACTATGACACGGAACACACCCTGAAAGCACAGAATGGTCTGAACCAGTATCTGTACGATAGAGACCTCATGAATGGTCTTGGTACCACCTTATTAATAGTAAACGTGCAGTAGGGTGCCTTGATCAGTTGATTGACCGGTGTAGTGTGGCTGCTCACCAGCGTTTTATAGTTATGTAGCCTATAGTTAGTTTATCGTTATTGGCTTGGTGGATGGCCCGGGCCTTAACTCTGACACAACTAACATTATTATTACAACAGAACTTGCCTACTAGTAAGTCTAGCTAACGTTAGCAAACTTTAATGAAATAAAATTATACTTATATTTGTTTACTCGGCTTTAAAACTCTGTAAATTTACTCTTTTTCAAATAATTTACCCTGGCAAGTTTAGGGAAGTAAAGCGGAAGTCGAATCCATCACTTCCTTTGTTTGGCTGTTCCCATAGCAATATTAGAAAATGAGGTGTATACATGTCAATGAAGAAAGCATTATGTCACATTCAACTTTTTTTTTTAAACCACTTGAAATAGGGAAACTGACCAACCTGAAGACTGCAGTATGGCCGCTATAATGTTCAAAGTAATCCAACCTACAGAATAAACCCACAGACCACTTCAACTACAATAACATTCTTAGCAACGGTCACATACATTTTTTTCTTGCTATGAATGTGATATGTTGTTTATCTACCTTAGTTTAATGCACTGACTGTAAGTTGCTTTGGATAAGAGCGTCTGCTGAATGACCAAAATGTTTGTTTTTTTTAAACGAAGAAAACTGGGTATTATTTTAATGAGCTCCACCCTAAACAAGTACACATTTGGTCGGTCCGGATCAGACCAAAGCCTAGACGTCTATGATTCGTTCAGTTGTGTTTCACACGTTTCAGCAGCACAGTTCAGTAGAGTACAGTAAAGTAGAGTTTAATTCAGTAGAGTATATTGTACTATACTTTACTGTGCTCTACTGTATTGTACTGTACCATAATTGTATTTACTGTAATGTATTGTACTCTGCTGTACTGTGCTGTCAACTTGTGAAACATAGATGTCTATGATTGGTTCAGATTTAGACGGGCTGGTCCGTGGATATTGAAATCAAGTCCGAGACCCAAAAAGACGCCCACGTCTTCTGAATGTCAGTCCATGCTTACTGGGTTGTTAGTGCTCAATGATACATTTTCTAACATGGAAAGCTGGATAGCTTTTACTATCTTGCACATTGGTAAGGCTAGCAGCAAATAAAGTAGCTATCTGACATTTGCTGTTGTAGCTAGCATGTTGAATAATGCAAGCGAGATAATTGACTCATGAAAATTGTGTCCTGGACTTGAGTACTACAACACTGGATAGGCCTATGTTATTTACATAAAATTGTTCAAATATGTATTGATCGGGCTTCCTGAGTGGCACAGCTGTCTAAGGCATAACTACAGACCTGGGTTCAATCCCCTGCTGTGTCGCAGGCGACCACAACCAGGAGACCCATGAGGCGGCCCACAATTGGCCCTGCATCGTCCGGCCGGGATGTCTTTGTCCCATCTCGCACTAGCGACTCTTGTGGCGGGCCGGGCACATGCAGTGTGTCAAGAAGCAGTACGGCTTGGCAGGGTCGTGTTTCAGAGGAAGCATGGCTCCTTGACCTTCGCCTCTCCTGAAACCGTACGGGAGTTGCAGCGATTGGACAAGACTGGAGCTACCAATTTGTATATCACGAAATTGGGGAGATAAGTGGTAAAAAGTAAATAAATAAAATACTAATGTGTATTGATCACATATTTATCCCTTTCCCCTCTTTTTTTCTAGACCCCCAGCAGCTCACGCTCCCAGTATCTGAAGAGGAGGTTCCCCCTGAGCGGCAGCATGGTGAGCAGAAGTGGGGCCCCAATCTGGGGCAGAAGGACCCAGAGTCCACACAGATTAAAGATGAACAAGAGGAAATCGGGACAAATCAGGAGGAAGAGCTTGAAAGGCTAGAATCTGATACCAACAACTCCATATTCACTGTCTGTGAGGAGAGAGACAGTAACCCACCTTATCCGCCCTATCAAATGCATTTCTCAAGCCACACTTTCCAGAGCAAAGAGGATGATGTGTTATGCATCCTCATTCCTAAAGAGATCAAAACTGAGCCTGATGGAGAGGACTACACAGTATCAGAAGCAACCAGTGCCTCTCAGTCCCTATCAGAAGGATATCTAGGCTGTTCTGCAGCTCAGAGTGAAAACAGCGGAAGTGACAACGAGGTGGAGAGTGGGGGACAACCGTCAGGGTCAAAGCCACTGGAATCATCCAGAAAATGGGCAAAGAAAGAACTAAGCTTCCATACCGTTGCTGGGGGCAGAGCGACCACAAATGCTTCTCCTTATTGTTGCAAGTTGTGTGGAAGTACATTTGTGTACATTGGTCCTTTAGTTAACCATGTGAAAAATGTACACACAAAGCATACGAAAATGTGTGGTGTGTGTGAAGAAGTCTTTGAGTCCATGGCAAGTCTGACAGATCACCTGCAAACCCACATAAAAGCAACACGTACTTGTAATGTGTGTGGCAAATGCTTCCCTAGTGATGCTAATCTGAGAACACACATGGTGTCTCACACAGGAGAGAAACAGTATCAATGCAAAGAATGTGGGAAATGCTTCAAAACTAAGGGATATATGAAATTGCATATGAGACTGCACACTGGGGAGAAACCATTTCAGTGCAAAGAATGTGGAGAAAGTTTCACTTGTAATGGATACTTGAAAGCACACATGAAGTTCCACACAGGGGAGAAATCATATCGGTGTAAGGACTGTGGGCAAGACTTTGACCAGAAGACACAACTGGAAACGCATATGTGGACTCACAGAGGTGAGAAACCACATGGTTGCAAGCAGTGTCCCAAAAGCTTCAAGCGCAAGGAAGAACTGACCAGACACACTGCGGTTCACACAGGAGAGAGACCTTTCAAGTGCACTGTTTGTGGACATTGCTTTGCCACCCCAGGCAACCTGACACAACACCTGACCACTCATTCCGGAGAGAAACCGTATCGGTGCAAATTCTGTGGCAGATGCTTTAGAAATAATCCGCTACTTAAAAGTCACCTGAGGAACCGTCACAAATTTCATGAAAGTGCCTGATTCTCAGAAGATGACTTAAAGGACAAAAAATCTCTATTTTTGATGTAAATAGCATGTTCTTGAAGAGTACAGACACCTTTTTTTGTGATTTTGCATGTTTGAGAAGCTTAACACAAACGGCAAATCACTTCCTCATCCTCGTTGTGTAGTATGCAGTCCCTAAAAAAGCAGGAACAAAGGCTCCAAAAACACCCAAATGTGTACTTTTAGTTCATTCTGAACTTTATCCACTGTTATATTACCTTGCACAAGTCATTTCCCTTATCCAGCTGTTCCATTGTCTGTGTAGACTGCTGCTACATAACTGACAAAATAAAGAAACCCCAACATAAAGCATCTTAATATGGCATTGGGCCACCACGAGCCGCCAGAACAGCTTCTATACTCTTTGGCATAGATTCTACAAGTGTCTGGAACTTCCTGTGTGGAAGCACCCCATGCTTTCAATATCACATTTTATTGGTCACATACACATTTAGCAGATGTTATTGCGGGTGTAGCGAAATGATTGTGCTCCTAGCTCCAACAGTGCAGTAGTATCTAAAAATGATTCACAACAATACACACATCGAAAAGTTAAATCATGGAATTTATAAATATTAGATCGAGCAATGTAGGCGTGGCAGTGACTAAAATACAATATAATAGAATACAGTATACATATGAGAGAGTAAAGCAGTATGTAAATGTTATTAAAGTGACAAGTGTTCCATTATTGAAGGGGCCAGTGATTCCAAGTCTGTAGATGGAGCAGCAGCCTCTAAGGTGAAGGCTTGCGTAACCAGGTGGAAGCCGGCTAGTGATGGACTGAAAAACAGCTAATATCAGGTCCCAGCTTTGATGCACCTGTACTGACCTCGTCTTCTGGATGATAGCGGGGTGAACAGGCCGTGGCTCAGGTGGTTGATGTCTTTTGAAGATCTTTTTGGCCTTCCTGGGTGCTGTAGGTGTCCTGGAGGTAGGTAGTTTGCCCCCGGTGATGCGTTGGGCAGAGCACACCACCCTCTGGAGAGCCCTACGGTTGCGGGTGGTGCAGTTGCCATACCAGGCGTTGATACAGCCCAACGGGATGCTCTCAATTATGCATCTATAAAAGTTTGAGAGTTTTAGGTGCCAAGCCAAAATTCTTCAGGCTCCTGAGGTCTTTGTGGTTGGACCATTTCAGAACGTCAGTGATGTGAACGCCGAGGATCTTGAAGCTTTCCACCTTCTCCACTGCAGTCCCGTTGCCGTGGATAGGGCCGTGCTCCCTCTGCTGTTTCCTGAAGTCCAGAATCAGATCCTTTGTTTTGTTGACGTCGAGTGAGAGGTTATTTTCCTGGCACCCCTCTCCCAGGGCCCTCGCCTCCTCCCTTTTATACTTTGTATCTCTTGTTTACTCAAGACGTTCCTTTATTTTGGCAGTTACATGGAGAATGGACAGAGGTATTGCTGGAGTCACAACAAAATGTTGCAGATAAAGTTCTGAATGACACGATATCTAAAGACCTAATAAAATGACATATTTGTTCATGTTTTTCAGGGCCCCCATACTACACAATGGGGAAGTTATTTGCTGTTTAGTGTACGTTTCTCAAAAACATGGGAAATCACAAAAAAGGTTCCTGGACCCTTCTATAACATGCCATTTATATCAAAAATAGTGATTTGGTTCTTTAAAAAAAAGGGAACTTCTCCTTTAAGTTTAAAATAGACACTGCCTTTTGGTTGGTGGTGCATTGGAACATAATGTACAATATAATCTATAAAACAATGTATTAGATGCTCTCTGTCAGGCTATGCCTTCAGTCAGAGTTGTGAATACTAATCTGCTTTTTACTATTAAATAAAGGCCTTCTATATATATTCCCATGAGAGCACACTATTTTCATTTTTGTGAAGGAACTTACAAAACTGTCCCTGTACATTCTTTATATAAATAAAAATGGGTTCAGGGGGATGTAAATGTTTTGTTTGGCATATTATATGGATGCTACAGAGTACAATGAACCTTCTATTGAGATACGATGTACGGTTGTTGTTTTATTTACAGTCCATTAGATAGGAGTATACACAGGCACAAAAAAAACATTTTGAAGGTAGACTCCGTGAAATGTTGCAATGAGCAGCACTGCAGATATTGGAGTGAGATGCACAACTTTACTTTCACTCAGTATGTGTGCAGGACCAAAACAGCGGAGAAGTTGCACTTCAATGCTATTGTTGTGGAAATTGACCAACTGTGCTGCTGTTCACTTTCAGCATCTACATCAGGAATGGGCAACTCCAGTCCTCGGGAGCCTGATTAGTGTCACACTTTTGTCCCAGCTAACACATCTGACTCCAATAATCAACTAATCATGATCTTCAGGTTACAATGCCATTTGTAACCAATTTGTGTTTGCTAGGGATGGGGGAAAAGTGTGACACCCCTCCGGCACCCAATGACTGCAGTTGCCCATCTCTGATCTGTGGTGTCTTCTTCTGAGGTTTAACAGCGGTTAGCATCCATTTTTTTTTGCATTATCGCCACCTACTAGACTGGAGTGCAACTCCCTTATACTTTACTTGAAAATAAAAATGTACTAAATAAATACCCTACTATCTAACACTACTCACTCATTTCAAAATGATCTAAAATGAACACCCCCCTACTCCTAATTAAATGTATTTACTCCTACATCATGCCATCACCCTGAAAGGATGGGACATCACCACTTAACACATCCTGTAACTCTTCTGCTGTCAAGTCTCACACACTCATACCTCTGCAGCTGCTACCACAACCTCAATCTTCTGAGACGTACGGTCCATCCCTGCAGTACAATTGATAACCATTGCTTTAAATGCTAAAAATCCAATCTTACTGAAATGTATTTCCCTTTTTGGCCTATTCCTCTGTACTGTTATATCTCTACTACTCTCACCACTACTTCCCCTTAACCCATCGTCCTCTACTTTCTTCACTGCCTCAGCATATGACAACTTCTGCTCTACTCTAACCCTGGAAACCTCAACCTTCCTCTCGCACGGGACATTTCTGATCCCCAGCTCCATGGGCACCCCTACAATTAACACATTCCACTACTTTCCCCAATACTACACATTACTTTCTCATGCCCTTCTGCACACTTCTCACACAATGGACCCTCCCTCCTACACACTAATGCCACATGCCCTTCTGCACACTTCTCACACAATGGACCCTCCCTCCTACACACTAATGCCACATGCCCTTCTGCACACTTCTCACCCGATGGACCCTCCCTCCTACACACTAATGCCACATGCCCTTCTGCACTCTTCTCACACAGGATAACTTGTTTCCTAACTTCACTTTGTCAGGCAAAGACTCAACTTCAAAACTCGAGAACAGACAATGACTCTTCTGATCCCTCCCTCTCGCCACCCTGCCTGCGTCACATCAAAGGATGAGCATTACATACACCGGGAATCTTTGCCCCCAGCTGGTCAACGTTTATATCTACTGCTACCCCAGTTATCACTCCTTTCATTGGTGCCGTTTTCTTGAGAACGAAACAATTCACTTTTCTTGCCCCCATTCGATTTACTTCGAGCGCATTCTTCCTCTGCCCAACAGAAACAAACTATCACTAGACCACTTCTAGTTACCCTCACCGATTCCACATGACCCAACTCTTTTTTTTCACCCACCATGAAACCACAAATTAATCAGCCAAAAGGCAAGAGTCCAGGAACTTCAATCCTACTGTCAGACTCTTCTTCATCCTGATCCTCGGTGCATACCTCTGCCTCCGATAACTTCATTCACTTCCATTTATCCTCCTGTCTTCAGCTCCCTCTGCTTACACTTTCTACCATTCTTCTTTGATAAACAATCTCCCTTTTTTCCACCATTTTTATCCAACTCAAGCTCACTCTCTTAGACCTCCTCTTACCTCTTTTTCCCTCCATCTCCATTCCTCCTGTTTTCCAAGTACACGTCTCCTTATGATAATACTACCAACCCATCCCTGACACTCATCTTTTATATGCTTTCTCTATGGACTCAATTTTCCTCTTCCGGAGGCCCTGATCTGTGTCATATCGCTGTCTACCTTTAAAACGTACAAAATAAAATGTAAACAAATATCACTTAATTATTTTCACTTTTAGAAACGCATGTTTGATAATTAACTAAGATATATTGATTGTTGATAACTGTGCATACTTTCTAGCATTTTACCTTCATAATTAATTTAGTTTACTGGACAGAACGAGAACGGATGACAACTCTTATTTTGAAAGAGTGACACAAATCCAGAAGTAGCACGCGTCACGTGATTAAGAGGACATTTAAGCTCCTGGCGCGAGTTGGCGAGAAAGGAAAGTCACTTCCGAGAAATAAAGAAGTAAACCAATCTGATCCCACTCCCGGGAAGCTGCCAAAACTGTGAGTTACGTTATTATATGGTAATATAAAATGTTGAATTTCTCTCCGGTCAAATACGCACAAGTCAATAAGTGTATTACACGAATGATAGCGCCTTTTTTGTGACAAAATTAATGTTAGCCAGTAATGTGTTAGCTCATGCCAGCTAGTTACTTGTTTTAGCCGGTTTGGTTTATGATTTTGATCCTTTCTATTTTACTAACTAGCTCATTTTGTCCACGTTAGTATCTTTGGAGCAAGACATTGATAATGTTAACTATGTAGACAGTTATTACTTAACTTGGCCGCATACCAAAGATCCTGGTAACTTTCTGCTTTTGTCTGTGGCTGTAAATTGCCAGCCATTTTTGGCGGTTTTTTCCTCCGGCGAGATGGGAAGTCTGTTAGACAGTGACAGCTAGAGAACGCTATTCCAGAATCACACGTTCTTGGCTACATTTAACGATTTAATGTATCATTCTTAAGTCACTTTTTTTTCGAGTTTTAAATAACCTTTTAGGCTTTACATAGTCCCTTTCTCACCAGGTCTTGTCAAAATGTCCATTAGGAAAATGAAACCTGGGAATAAAGCCTCTGCGAACATAAAGGTAAGCAAATAATATATTCCAATCCCCAGTCTAGTGCTAAGATATCGATGTGTTTTGTAGCAGACTACTGTGGTGTCAAGTTAATTTACGAAGTATTATGTGCAACGAGGCGAACCAATACAAATCAGCAAGTTAACTGAAGTGGTTTTAACCCACAGATCCTTCATGCACATCCAGAATTGGAACTCAACGTTTTGAAATTCATGACTCTACCTCGTGCCTGTTACTAATGTTTGCATACTCACTAACTTGTAGTTTCCCATAATTCGTTTAAGACTAGTAGCCACAGTAATTTATTGGTTAATGTCAGCGGGTAAGATGATGACCTGGGGCAAATTGCAGCCTGTGGGAATTGGAAGGCAATTGGCTCATGCATGCAGTTGTGCTAGGCTCGGGGTAAGCCTGCCCTGCTCCCACACCTGCCTGTGCAATCTGGTCAGTTACCAGCAGAGGTGGGACCAAGTCATCGTTTTGTAAGTCTCAAGTCTTAGCACTCAATTCCCAAGACAGGAAAGTCCTGAACTAGTCATGTGCTCTTCACAAAACGAGTATTAGTTAGTATATTACATTTACGCTAATCATGAATGCTTTTAAATATTTATTACTTTCCAAATAAACTTATAATTCCATGGAAATGCATGGGTAACCATGAGACCCCCCCCCAACACACACAATCGCCCAACACTAACACACATACACACCCTCTGTGTGGTTATCGTAGGCTAACGTATGTCAATGGTTTTAGGAACAGCAGTAACATCAGGCAGGATTTAGGCTGCCAACTGCCTCGCCAGTTGTGAACATTGCACCCAAGATTGAGTTGCGTTTCCACATTGAGTGTGGATACTCATTGATTTAATGTTACGTTAGCCTACATGCTACACTAGCAAAGATTTAAATGATATAGCTGTTGGCTATATTAGCCACGACTTACCGTTCTTTTGTGCATCTTCAAATGTCTAACAAAGCTGGAAGTTTTACGCCTCCGTCTAGCGTAGTCTTTATACCCCCCCAAAAATCATTTTGGGTATCATCTTTCCAAGGGCTCCATCTGAATTCACCTGCCGACATTCCTCTACACTGCCACAACTTTTTCTCAGCTGGCACAATTTGATTGGCTGCTGTCCGATTCAAACTGTAATCTGTTAAAGAGTTGATGCGCTGCACACTTTATTTATATACAGTGCCTTGCGAAAGTATTCGGCCCCCTTGAACTTTGCGACCTTTTGCCACATTTTAGGCTTCAAACATAAAGATGTAAAACTGTGTTTTTTTGTGAAGAATCGACAATAAGTGGGACACAATCATGAAGTGGAACGACATTTATTGGATATTTCAAACTTTAACAAATCAAAACCTGAGAAATTGGGCGTGCATAATTATTCAGCCCCCTTAAGTTAATACTTTGTAGCGCCACCTCTTGCTGCGATTACAGCTGTAAGTCGCTTGGGGTATATATCAGTTTTGCACATCGAGAGACTGAAATTTTTTCCCATTCCTCCTTGCAAAACAGCTAGAGTTCAGTGAGGTTGGATGGAGAGCATTTGTGAACAGCAGTTTTCAGTTCTTTCCACAGATTCTCGATTGGATTCAGTTCTGGACTTTGACTTGGCCATTCTAACACCTGGATATGTTTATTTTTGAACCATTCCATTGTAGATTTTGCTTTATGTTTTGGACCATTGTCTTGTTGGAAGACAAATCTCCGTCCCAGTCTCAGGTCTTTTGCAGACTCCATCAGGTGTTCTTCCAGAATGGTCCTGTGTTTGGCTCCATCCATCTTCCCATAAATTTTAACCATCTTCCCTGTCCCTGCTGAAGAAAAGCAGGCCCAAACCATGATGCTGCCACCACCATGTTTGACAGTGGGGATAGGGTGTTCAGGGTGATGAGCTGTGTTGCTTTTACGCCAAACATAACGTTTTGCATTGTTGCCAAAAAGGTCAATTTTGGTTTCATCTGACCAGAGCACCTTCTTCCACATGTTTGATGTGTCTCCCAGGTGGCTTGTGGCAAACTTTAAACAACACTTTGTATGGATATCTTTAAGAAATGGCTTTCTTCTTGCCACTCTTCCATAAAGGCCAGATTTGTGCAATATACGACTGATTGTTGTCCTATGGACAGAGTCTCCCACCACAGCTGTAGATCTCTGCAGTTCATCCAGAGTGATCATGGGCCTCTTGGCTGCATCTCTGACCAGTATTCTCCTTGTATGAGCTGAAAGTTTAGAAGGACGGCCAGGTCTTGGTAGATTTGCAGTGGTCTGATACTCCTTCCATTTCAATAGTATCGCTTGCACAGTGCTCCTTGGGATGTTTAAAGCTTGGGAAATCTTTTTGTATCCAAATCCGGCTTTAAACTTCTTCACATCAGTATCTCGGACCTGCCTGGTGTGTTCCTTGTTCTTCATGATGCTCTCTGCGCTTTTAACGGACCTCTGAGACTATCACAGTGCAGGTGCATTTATACGGAGACTTGATTACACACAGGTGGATTGTATTTATCATTAGTCAGTTAGGTCAACATTGGATCATTCAGAGATCCTCACTGAACTTCTGGAGAGTTTGCTGCACTGAAAGTAAAGGGGCTGAATAATTTTTAAGTTTTTGATTTGTTTAAAAAAGTTTGAAATATCCAATAAATGTCGTTCCACTTCATGATTGTGTCCCACTTGTTGTTGATTCTTCACAAAAAAATAGTTTTATATCTTTGTTTGAAGCCTGAAATGTGGCAAAAGGTTGCAAAGTTCAAGGGGGCCGAATACTTTCGCAAAGCACTGTATATATTTTTTTTAAATAGCATTTTTTATATCTGTGCTTGGAGGGTGTCTGGTTAAGTCACAAGTCATTGGTGTCAAAGTTGAGTTGCAAGTCATCATATTTGTGACTTGAGTCCAAGTCATGTGACTCATGTCCACACCTCTGGTTACCAGACCTGGGTTCAAATACTATTGGAAATTTGCTTTAGCCTGCCTGGAGTGCCAGGGAGACTGGTTGATGGGGGGGGGGGATTGTTTAGGATCTTCTATTGGTTCCATTGCAACAAAGTTCAAACACCGCATGTGATTTAAAAATACAAAATGTTATTGGAACCCAGGTCTGCCTTCACGTGAGATGAAGGGCCGTTCAGACACTTCACTTATTTGCTATCCCAAAAGTGACAGTGTAACCAGAGTAGGGTTTGTTGAATGGCACTATATCCAGGTAAATGCTGAATGTGCTCACTGTTGAGGTCAGGGAGGGGGTTGTTTCCCACCAATGTTGTACCTTAATGGTTTTTCATGGAGAGTGGTGTAACACTTCTGACTGGTTTTGTATAGAATCACATGAGCACAGGCTTTTTGTGTAACAATTCAACAATTATCCAACTACTGGATTAAACTTTAAATGTGTTTTGTCTTCATGTTTTATTTCAGAGCTTTTTTGGTGGGTCCATTCAAGACATGGGACCTACAAGGAAAACTCTGCAAGTCCTCCAGCAAGCTGCAGTCAATAAGAACCTTGGCAGAGGAATGCTGGTATGTCCTGGGGACTGTCGCACAAATCAGTGGTGGTGGGGGGGGGCAGGCAGTGTTAATGTTGCATCTTCTACAATGCCTTTGTTTGCGTAATTTCCAATCCCCTTTGATTTATAAATGTCCCTTTAACCCTACCACCCTGCCAACTTCTTACCACTTCTACCGTTCTATCGAGCCAGCTATGCTTTATAACAGTTTCATTTCATTTGTCTTCATATCTCAATTATTGTCATGTGGGTAATCGCAATTCTATCTAAATGATACAAACCTACAGTTAAGTTCTATGTAAAAAAAAAAAAAAAAAAAAAAAAAAATAGCCCACATTGCAGTTAGGAAATATCCTATAAATCATGGCCTGTCAGCAACAAACTTGAAAGGTCATATTAAATTGGTGGACTTGCCTGCAATGTGCTAGTGAACTTGCAACATTGTGTAAAATATTCTAGCCACTCCGGTTTCAGTGCCATTGAGCTCGGGACACAGCTGTAGGCTATTTGCACAAGGGATAAGAGGCAGCAATTGACTTGGGTAGGAGCTCACAGGAGCTGAGTATTTCAGTCTAAGTCCAGCATGGATTAGAAGCCTATTTTATGACCCTTTGGGGTTATGGAAAGGCAGCATGCTGGAATTATTTTTCAAGTTCATTGAGGAACTATTGTGAATCTCAGTGAATGTAAATCAGATTTTTTTTTTTGCTTTTTGAGGTGAACGCATTAGTTTGAGAAGCTCCAAAGGTCATTAATGGTGGTGTGTTAAGACAGTCAGATCCCCACAATTTATGCTTACATTTGCACGCAGGCAGCGTGTAGGCCTATTTCTATGCGTGCGCATCCTTATTAACATTGACAGGGGTGCTCCAAACAAAAGACGATGACAAAATTGACACGACTTGTAAGTGTAATTAAAGTAACCAAAATGTGTTTCTCACAAGGGTAGTGAAGGATTTGACTGCAAACATTGTAGCCACTCTGACATTGAGAACAGGAAGACTGTAAATAATAATATTGACTGCATTAAAATTAAAATGACCATAACCTCACATTGTAGATTAAAAATGATATGAATTCATGGTAAATGTACTGCTGGTCATATTTGTTCAAATCAAAGTTTATTTGTCACGTGCGCCGAATACAACAGGTGCACTTACTTACAGGCTCTAACCAATGGTGTGGGGGAAAAAGTGTGTGTAGGTAAGGAAATAAAACAACAGTAAAAAGACGTTTGAAAAAATAGTGGCAAAGCTATATACAGACACCTGTTAGTCAGGCTTATTGAGGTAGTATGTACATGTAGGTATCGTTAAAGTGACTATGCATATGTGATGAACAGCAAGTAGCAGAAGCGTAAAAAGAGGGGGTGGTGGGTGGGACACAATGCAGATAGCCCGGTTAGCCAATGTGCGGGAGCACTGGTTGGTCAGGCCAATTAGGTAGTATGTATAGTTGGTGACTATGCATATAAGAAACTGAGTAGCAGCAGCGTAAAAGAGTGGTTGGGAACACAATGCAAATAGTCCGGGTAACCATTTGATTACCTGTTCAGGAGTCTTATGGCTTGGGGGTAAAAACTGTTGAGAAGCCTTTCTGTCCTAGACTTGGCACTCCGGTACCGCTTGCCATGCGGTAGAAGAGAGAACAGTCTGTGGCTGGGGTCTTTGACACTTTTTCGGGCCTTCCTCTGACACTGCCAGGTGTAGAGGTCCTGGATGGCAGGCAGCTTAGCCCCAGTGATGTACTGGGCCGTACACACTACCCTCTGAAGTGCCTTGCGGTTGGAGCCCGAGCAATTGCCGTACCAGGCAGTGATGGAACCGGTCAGGATGCTGTTGCAGCTGTAAAACCTTTTGAGGATCACATGACCCATGCCAAATCCTTTTAGTTTCCTGAGGGGGAATAGGCTTTGTCGTGCCCTCTTCGACTGTCTTGGTGTGTTTGGACCATTCTGGTTTGTTGTTGATGTGGACACCAAGGAATTTGAAGCTCTCAACCTGCTCCACTACAGCCCCGTCGATGGGAATGGATGTGCTCCTTTTCCTGTAGTCCACAATCATCTCCTTCGTTTTGGTTACGTTGAGGGAAGGTTGTTATTCTGGAACCACCTGGCCAGGTCTCTGACCTCCCTATAGGCTCTCGTCGTTGTTGGTGATCAGGCCTACCACTGTGTCGTCAGCAAACTTAATGATGGTGTTGGAGTCATGCCTGGCCATGCAGTTGTGGATGAACAGGGAGTACAGGAGGGGACTGGGCACACACCCCTGAGTTCAGTGTTGAGGCTCAGCATGGCAGATGTGTTGCTACCTACCCTCACCACCTGGGGGCAGCCCGTCAGGAAGTCCAGGATCCAGTTGCAGAGGGAGGTGTTTAGTCCCAGGATCCTTAGCTTGGTGATGAGCTTTGAGGGTACAATGGTGTTGAACGCTGAGCTGTGGTCAATGAACAGCATTCTCACATAGGTGTTCCTTTTGTCCAGGTGGGAAAGGGCAGTGTGGAGTGCAATAGAGATTGCATCATCTGTGGATCTGTTTGTGCGGTATACAAATTGGAGTGGGTCTAGGGTTTCTGGGATAATGGTGTTGATGTGAGCCATTACCAGCCTTTCAAAGCACTTCATGGCTACGGACATGAGTGCTACAGGTCTGTAGTCATTTAGGCAGGTTGCCTTTGTTCTTGGGCACAGGGACTATGGTGGTCTGCTTGAAACATGTTGGTATTTGACTCAATCGGGGACATGTTGAAAATGTCAGTGAAGACACCTGCCAGTTGGTCAGCACATGCCCAGAGCTCACGTCCTGGTAATCCGTCTGGCCCCGCAGCCTTGTGTGTTGACCTGTTTAAAGGTCTTACTCACGTCGGCTACGGAGAGTGTGATCACACAGTTGTCCGGAACAGCTGATGCTCTCAGCATAGAACTGATTTAGCTCGTCTGGTAGGCTCGTGCCACTGGGCAGCTCACAGCTGTGCTTCCCTTTGTAGTCTGTAATAGTTTGCAAGCCCTGCCACATAAGATGAGCATCAGAGCCGGTGTAGTAGGATTCAATCTTAGCCCTGTATTGACTCTTTGCCTGTTTGATGGTTCGTCGCAGGGCATAGCAGGATTTCTTGTAAGCTTCCAGGTTAGAGTCCCGCGCCTTGAAAGCGGCAGCTCTACCCTTCAGCTCAGTGTGACTGTTGCCTGTAATCCATGGCTTCTGGTTGGGGTATGTACGTACAGTCACTGTGGGGACGACGTCCTCAATGCACTTATGCTAAATGACTTAAATGTAAATGTAAATAAAGCCAGTGACTGGTGTATTCCTCAACGTCATCGGAAGAATCCCAGAACATGTTCCAGTCTGTGAAAGCAAAGCAGCCCTGTAGTTTAGCATCTGCTTCATCTGACCATTTTTTTTATAGACAGAGTCACTGGTGCTTTCTGCTTTAATTTTAGCTTGTAAACAGGAATTAGGAGGATCGAGTTGTGGTCAGATTTACCAAATGGAGGGCAAGAGAGCTTAGTACAAACGCGTCTTTGTGTGGAGTACAGGAGATCTATTTTAAAAAATCCCTCTGGTTGCACATTTAACATGTTGATAAAGATTTGGTGGAACTGATTCAAGTTTCCCTGCATTTAAGTCTCCGGCCACTAGGAGTGCCACCTCTGGGTGAGTGGTTTCCTGTTTGCTTATTTCTTCATACAGCTGACTTAGTACGGTCTTGGTGCCAGCATCTGTCTGGTAAGTGTATCCCGCTAGCTGAATATCCATGTTGTAATTCAGCCACAATTCTGTGAAGCATAGGATATTACAGTTTGATGTCCTGTTAGTGAGTAATATTGACGGTAACAGCAGCTTTCCTGGGGGGGCAATTCTGGAGTGAAGTGCAATTCTGGAGTAAAGTGCAATCCAACTCCCTCATTGGCCATGCAGCATTTACGGTGATATTGCTGGAGCAGAAGTTGGGACATTCATACTACTTTGCAGAGCGGTTGTCAAGGAAATGAGTTTGTTTATATAGGATGTACCACCCCACCTACTGTTTACCAGTCATGTCAATGTGGCACTAGACAGAGCCTTCCGCATTATTACGTTTTTGGCAATGTGTTACAGAGCTTTATATTTTTGGGCCTCTGCGGGCTCTGCAATTGTCACACCCTCTATATGGAGTCTCTGACCACATTTTCAAATCAAGCCTAAATTAGCTTTTAGTCCAGGCCTCTGCAATGGATTAGTTCACTGAGGTATGTGCACCTGGTCGACCAACAGACCAAACAATCGGCCAGTCGCCTAATTGGGCTCAGCCCTAAAAACAACTGTCTCCAGCAACATCTGCAGTGCTGGGATGACTGTGTCCCCATATACATTACGTTCTATTGGTTGCTAGAATTTTAGAATTTAAATTGAAAGACTTAATTTTGGAGTAGGCGTTGTGTCAATTCATTAATCATGTGCCACGGAATCGACATTGCACGTTTCTTCCCAACTGTTTTGCAACCTGTGGCACAGCTGTCATTTTAATTGGTAAATGGTCTACCAACAACTGATGTGCTGATCAAGTAATTCTTAGTTTTTGTTAGACAGGAAAGGTGGTTCCCAAAAGAAAACAGTGGAATGCGGAACAAGGGAAGGGCTCAAAGAGGATGAAGGCTGAAGTTGCTGTCAAATCTATAAACACAGAAAATGATGAACTACCTGATGGCGTTACCAAGGAGGCCTATGAACTAATGGTCAAAGGTATGTTTGTATTTTGTAAACATGAACTGTTTTATGGCTGACCATGATCCTAATCTCATTTATCACATCCATGTTTCACGACTGGACTGGGTTATTTGGTCTAAATGTACAATGTCGTACTTTTAATCCCATAGAATGAAATCTATATTCTCTCATTAATCTCTAATGGTTGTTCACTTGAAATGAACCTACCCCATCTGTTTCAGAAACCCCTCCCTCCTCTTACTGGAAGGAGGTAGCTGAGGAGAGACGAAAAGCGCTCTACAGCGTTCTCCAGGAGAATGAGAAAGTGAGTTAATCACTGACTCAAACCGACTAATGTGTAGCCATCAACTTGTCCCTTTCCCACGGTGAAATTTGCCAAGATCTATCTCTGTCACAGTGGGTGTTAGTCTGTTTCAGAGATGTCTGTTTTTCACATTCCTGTGGCATTTTGGTCCCAGGTTGTTTGGATATAGTGCCATTGACTTAAGCTGATAGTTGGCTCTGAAATTACCTTTTTAGCTGATGGTGAAGCCCAAAACTGTCAATTTCTCAAACGGACTTTCAACTTGTTTGATTAGTTGCACAAAGACGTTGATGCCAAGGATGAGCAGATAGCCCAGCTGAAGACTGAGAATGATGAGCTTCAGGAGCTGGCCCAGCACATACATCACATGGCTAACATGATAGAGGTAACTAGTGGAGCTGGCTGGCACATGGCTGACATGATAGAAGTAACACTGGCCCATACATCACATGGCTGACATGATAGAGGTAACTAGTGGAGCTGGCCCAGCACATACATCACATGGCTGACATGATAGAGGTAACTAGTGGAGCTGGCCCAGCACATACATCACATGGCTGACATGATAGAGGTAACTAGTGGGAAATTGATGCAACATAAAGGGCTGTTTGTCTGTCTTTGCTGGATGCTTTTAAACTTAATGTCACTTGTGATGTTCAAAGCTCATTCTGTCTCCTCAGAGGTTGACTGGAAAGAGTCCGGAAAGTCTGGATGACTTGAGAGAGATCACCCTTGGTACCGAAGATGAGTTGAAAGCGCTAGATGAATCTGATGACCAATGTACCAGCAGTGATTTCACACCCAGGGCTGACGTCTTGGATGATGTCACAGAACAACAGGAAGATGAACCCTCAGAGGATGATTGAGTGACAGAACTCCAGTGCACTGGTGGAACTCAACTTTGGGAGATGTCTGGACTATGTTATGGACTTGCCATTCTGGCACTGATGCCTGTAGTTGCTTTATATATTTTCTCTGCTTACATCTAAAGATCTTATTTGCATAAGATTTTTACTTTGATAAACCACAACTGCTTACAACCTGATTTATGAAAATGGAAGTTTCCCTTGTTTTATCTTAGCTGTTTAAATCTATTTGTGTTAACCTATGTTTGAGATGTTCATTATAGTGCTGTTTTAATGCGCTCTGTACATATGCTTCTGGACTTCTGTGAAATAAACTTTTTTTTTTTACTAATTTGCCTTTTAATTTCTCAAACTTCCAAAAGAATAGTGACATCGGTTGGCCTATGTTTAAACCTGACCTCAAACAAAGGCATCAGAAATGAGTTTGCTTAAGAGCCATCGTTTTGCACTGTAACCTGTCCTGCGCCTATTGCTGTAACAACCTGTGGTGCCCAGAACCCTAGCATGCAGAGCAGTTCCCTGGCGTAGTTCTTCGGCCAGCCGTACCAGTCCTGTCCCTCCAGAGCCTCTAGGGTCAGCCTCAGGCTCTGTGACCCCACCAAGGTGCGTATAACTGGGATGTTGTTACAACACAGGATGTTGAGCAAGTAGCAGCTCCACATTTTAGCCTTTGTGGATAGAGACAGTGGGCAGGTGGGGTCCATCAGCTCCTGTAGGTGAAGATTGCGTACTAAATTGTCGGACCAATTTTGGCTTGGAATTTTATGCAAAATTATATTTTATGGCTACAGTGCCTTGCTCAAGGCCACAATGGCAGGTGACCATCTATAGCCAGAGGTAACTGCTGTCCCTTCCTGCTGCTCTAACCTCCAGGCCCTTTAAATGCCAACTCTACCACAATGCCACTGCATTTCATTGTTCTTCTCTAATCAAGGACTGCTTTAGACCTGGGACACCAGCTGGGTGCAATGAATTATCAGAACAGAACCAACAGGCTCTGGACCTCATAGGGTAAGTGTTGAATAACCTTTCTCTACCTGTAGTGTGGAGTAGAGGCCTATTGAGTGGGCCTGCTTCTGGTTGGTCAAGTGGACATAACAGACACCAGACAGCCCCTCTAGCACAGAGATCCTCTGGTCATCTGACAGGCTGTGCTGCTTGAGGAAGTCTGCCATGGCTGGCATGTACTCTGCAGCACAGGTTGCTGCTGCATAGCCACCTGGGGAAGTGGTTTAATACTTTTCAGAGGCAAAGTACTTCTTTTGGGGTGTATCTACTTTCAGTAGCTACATATCAAACATTGACAAACGATGGCTTTGCAATGTGCCCTGATTTCACAAGACAATTAATATAATCTTGGAATTAATTTGAGCAGTGCAGTGGTACCAAACATGCATTTAGCTGCTTTCATGTAATTTATCAATTTAATTTAATTAGCATACAGGGACCAAAACAGTCCATTGTGTAAGTATGCCCCAACAGGTCAAATTAGCCCACAGGAGTTATACCTCACCACGACAATTTTGCGCAATTGGATGTCAACATTTAGCAGAGGCTGTTATCCAGAGTGACTTACATGAGCAATTAGGGTTAAAGGGTGTAACTAAACTCCAAATTCAGCCTCTGCCCATCCCATTCTGGTGAAGTTGTGGGTGGGTGAAATTGCTGACATCCGATGTAATTCAAATCCCCAATGAGGTGCAAAAATGATGCTAAATGTAGACTTGCATATTGCAAAATTGTGTTGGGAAGGAAAGTGCAATCACCTTAAATGAAGATTAGGGGCTCAGTTCAATCCAACCTGCATTTCAGTATTTACACAGTAGCTCTTTTTCCAATGGTCAAATTAACTGGGTACCTTTAGCTCATGTGGGTTTAGAATTCTCAACCATTGAACTATGAGCCACCTGTGGTGACATACTACACTAAAAATCAGTCATAGCACTTGGGTAAAAAAATACAATGGGTTGGCATGACCACCATTGTCTATTTCTTGTTACAGTGGATGTAGCTACAAATATATAAAACTTATAATCCCAATAGCCTACGTGGTTTATATTCTTTGAAGGCATGAATGAAACTAAGCAAAAAAAAATGTAAATTTGGTCATGCAGAAATGACCTTACTGCTTTTTGAATTGTCAGTCTAGTCAAGCAGCCTGAGTCAAGGAAGCATCTTGCACAAACTCAGTAAAAAAAAAAAACATCCCTTTTTCAGGACCCTGTCTTTCAAAGAGAATTCGCAAAAATCCAAATAACTTCACAATCTTCATTGTAAAGGGTTTAAACACTGTTTCCCATGGCTGTTCAATGAACCATAAACAATTAATGAACATGCAGCTGTAGAACGGTCATTAAGACACTAACAGCTTACAGACAGTAGTTAATTAATGTTACAGTTATGAAAACTTAAGCCTCTAGTGTCCTTTCTATTGACACTGGAAAAACACCAAAAGAAAGATGCCCAGGGTCACTGCTTATCTGTGTGAATGTGCCTTAGGCATGCTGCAAGGAGGCATGAGGACTGCAGATGTGGCCAGGACAATAAATTGCTATGTCCATACTGTGAGACGCCTAAGACAGCGAGACATGGTGGATAGCTGATCGTCCTCGCAGTGGCAGACCACGTGTAACAACACCTGCACAGTATCGGTACATCTGAACATCACACCTGCGGGACAGGTACAGGATGGCAACAACTGCCCGAGTTACACCAGGAACGCACAATCCCTCCATCAGTGCTCAGACTGTCCGCAATAGGCTGAGAGAGGCTAGACTGAGGGCTTGTAGGCCTTTTGTAAGCCAGGTCCTCACCAGACATCACCGGCAACAATGTCGCCTATGGGCACAAACCCACAGTCGCTGGACCAGACAGGACTGGCAAAAAGTGCTCTTCTCTGACGTGTCGCGGTTTTGTCTCACCAGGGGTGATGGTCAGATTCGCATTTATCGTCAAAGGAATGAGTGTTACACCGAGGCCTGTACTCTGGTACGGGATTGATTTGGAGGTGGAGGGTCTATCATGGTCTGGGGCGGTGTGTCACAGCATCATTGGACTGAGCTTGTTGTCATTGCAGGCAATCTCAACGCTGTGCTTTACAGGGAAGACATCCTCCCTCATGTGGTACCCTTCCTGCAGTCTCATCCTGGCATGACCCTCCAGCATGACAATGCCACCAGCCATACTGCTCGTTCTGTGGGTGACTTCTGCAAGACAGGAATGTTAAGTGTTCTGCCATGGCCAGCGAAGAGCCCGGATTGCAATCCCATTGAGCAATCCCACCTGTTGGATCGGAGGGTGAGGACAAGGGCCATTCCCCCAGAAATGTCAGGGATCTTGCAGGTGCCTTGGTGGAAGAGTGGGGTAACATTTCACAGCAAGAACTGGCAAATATGGGGCAGTCTACGAGGAGGAGATGCACTGCAGTACTTAATACAGCTGGTGGCCACACCAGCTACTGAGAATGTTACTTTTGGTTTTGACCCCCCCCCTCCCTTTTGATCAGGGTCACAACTTGTTCAGTTTGTCTGTTGTTGAATTTTATGTTCATACATGTTAACTTTGCTGAAAATAAACAAGGTGAACAGTGAGAGGACGTTTCTTTTTTTGCAGTGTTAGAGGAAAGCTCATAAAATTGTCACTGTTTTCTCTGCGACTGCACAGCAAGCGGCACCGGAGCGCCAAGTCTAGGACCAAAAGGTTCCTCAACAGCTTCTATCCCCAAGCCGTAAGACTGCTGAACATTTAATAAAATCACCACTGGACAATTACGTTGACCCCCCCAGCCTGTAACCCCGCACACTGACTTGGTACCGGTGCCCCCTGTATATAACCTTGTTATTCTTATTGTGTTACATTTTGTTATTACTTTTTATTTGAAAGTACTTGGTAAATCTTTTCTTGGCCTGGACTGTTGGTTAAAGGCTTGTAAGTAAGCATTTCACAGTAACGTCTGTATTCAGCACGTGTGTCAAAGTTTGATTTGACCTTGAGCATAATTGCATCGACAGATTTTTCACCTAGGCGGCTCTGGGATTCGAACCCGCAACATTTCGGCTATTGGCCCAAAGCTCTTAACCTCTAGGCTACCTGCCACCAGAAAACATTCCATAATACTGTTTACACAGAGCTCCCGTAGGATGGTTATCATTTGTGTTAAAACAATAGATTATATTGTCAAGGTGACCTTTGTAGCCTCTGCTACAGTACGAAAAGTGTTGATTAAGGGGTTTCTCCAACTTGATTCCTGCAGAGCTACTATCCTGTAGGTTTTAGCTCCAACCCTAATCTAGCGCACTTATAATATAATAATAATATATGCCATTTAGCAGACGCTTTTATCCAAAGCGACTTACAGTCATGTGTGCATACATTCTACGAATGGGTGGTCCCGGGGATTGAACCCACTACCCTGGCGTTACAAGCGCCATGCTTTACCAACTGAGCTACAGAAGGACTTGACTCTAATATAATTATCTAATTGATATGCTGAATCTGGTTAGTTATGACTGAGGTTTCTGTGAACCTACAGGAGTGTAGCTCTCCAGAAACAGAGTTGGAGAGCCCTGAGATACACCTATTCAGTGATTGCAGGTTTCTTCTCTTTATTTCAATCAATATAGTTTACTACTTTACAAAGTGTTGAATAAGGTTTAAGCATTAAGCACACCCGTTTCTTATACTACACTATACCTGTGTATCCCAGTAGGCCAATGTTGTGGACTGCCAGTATTCTATTCTCCAGAGGCAGTTCTGTGTTCTGAATGTCCTGGCCTGCTAGTCTAATCTTCTTATAGTGCAGTTTCTTATTGCCTTCATCAGACCCCTCATCATTGGGAAACAGGTAGTTTTTGATATGGTTGCTGTAAAATAATGCAATTCGCTGAAACATGGTGTCAGTTTTCCTCTGTGTTCAGCTGAATGTGTGTGGATCGGAATGCTTGAGATGGAATACAAAATTATCTTACCATTGTGATGCATCTACATTCTTTATGCAAGTAGAATTACTTCAGCGATATCCATAGACACGGATAGTTCTTTCTCTATGGAAATACCAATCACACAAGCACACAACTTTCTGCTGGTTTATGTAGGCTGATAATCCCTGTCTGAACACAACTTTTTTCTCTTGTTAGAACACTTTGTAAAGTCTGCTAGTTAAGTTTCCCAACTCTAGTCCTCGAGTACCCCGAACTGTACACATTTTCATTGTAGCCCTGGACAAACATGCCTGATTCAACTCATCAAGTGCTTGATAAGTTGAATCAGGCATGCTTGTCTGGGGCTACAACGAAAATGTGTGCTGTTGGGGGTACTCGAGGACTGGAGTTGGGAAACTGAGCTAGAGGATGAGTGTGTACTTTCCCACAGCCACTTAACCTTCCAGCAGTGACATACTCATCACACTGTCATCTCTCCTCTTTGTCCTTTTAGCCCTGTTTACACCTGGTGGTAACATGCGTCCTGTGTCCTGAGCGTGTCCACATTTTAGACGGGTGTATTGTAGATGATTTTCAAATAACTTGTGTTCGGTGGAGTGCTTGTTATTAACTAAAATAAATCCCAAAACTTTGGCAGCCAGAAAATGATGTTAATATGATAGGGATGATATACTAAACCTTGCAGAGAGCAAATCCAACTGACAATCTCCTAAAGTATTGGAACCAAGACTTAACAATAACTGATGTAGGCACAAGGTGGAAGGAAAGTTTAACCATAACTAATGAAATTACAGTTAACAAATGTATCCAGTAGAAACTAATGAGTATAATTTATATATATTTTAAATGTATTTAACTAGGCAAGTCGGGTGTAAACAGGGCTAAAAGGACAAAGAGGAGAGGTGACAGTGTGAGTATGTCACTGCTGGAAGGTTAAGAGGCTGTGGGAAAGTACACACATCCTCTAGCTCAGTGTTTCCCAACCCCAGTCCTCCAGTACCCACCAGTGGGGTGAGGGGCATTCTTCTTACCAAATCACATGACTTTTGTTTCAGAGGTGTTCAGAACAGGGTTAAGAGCAGAGAATGTTTTGTTGCAGAGCGTTTATCACAACATCCAGGGAGGGGCCAGCTGAGTATAAAACTAATCTTTGTTGATGTAAATTTAGATCGTGGGGCCTAGGATCAAGCCTTGGGGTACTCCGTTGGTGACGGGCAGTGACTGAGTCAGTAGATGTTCTGACTTTCTATACACTGCACTCTTTGAGAGAGGTAGTTAGCAAACCAGGCCAAAGACCCCTCAGCGACACCAATATTAAATAGCCAGTCCTCAAGAATGTAATGGTCTACCGTAATCAAAAGCTTTGGCCAAGTCAATAAAAATAGCAGCACAACATTACTTAGAATCAATGGCAATTGTGAAATCATTGAGAACCTTTAAGGTTGCAGTGACAAACAGACTGCATACCAGAGAGAATACTATAGACATCAAGAAAACAAGTCAGTTGATTATTGACAAGTTTTTCCAACACTTTTGATTAACGGCAAAATAGAGAGTCCTATAACAGTTAGGATCAATTTGATCTCCCCCGTTAAATAAAGGATGCACCATTGCTGCCTTCCAACCAATGGGAATCACCCCAGAGAGGAGCGAATGTCAGAGACAGGCTTGGCGATGATAGGGGCAGTAACCTTAAAGAAGGGTTTAAACCATCTGACCCAGATGGTTTAAGGAACTCCTTTAGCACCTCTGACTCAGTGACCACCTGCAGGGAGAAACTTTAACGCTGCCAGGGCAATAGAGGGAGGAGCAGCGGGGGATAGTCGCATTAGCAGGGGTGGGAGATGAGGAAATGTTGGACAGGCAAGGAGGCATGGCTGAGTTAAATATGAAGCCTGTCTTAATGAAGTGGTGATTAAAGAGCTCAGCCGTGTGCTTCTTGTCAGTAACAACCACATCAACATTAAAGGACATGGGTAGCTGTGTGGAGGGTTTATTCTCCAGGTCTGTAACCGTTTTCCAGAACTTCTTGGGGTTAGACCCACAGAGAGAGAACTGCTCCTTAAGTAACTAACTTTGGCCTTCCGGATAGCCTGAGCGCACTTATTTCTCATTTGCGTGAAAGAGAGCCAGCCAGCCTGAGTATGCGTGGGCTGAGCCATTCACCAAATTCAATTCTTGAAGTGGAGTAACTCTGCAAGGTCACAGTTGAACCAGGAGCTGAACCTGTTTTTAATGATCATTTTCTTTATGGGGGTGTGTTTGTTTACAATACCACTGAAAATATCAAAAAGGTCCAAGTGTCTTCAACAGAGGGGATCATGCTAATTGTATACCAATTTAGAGGCCAGGCCATAAAGGAAGGCTTGCTCATTAAAGTTTTTTTTGCAAGTGTCTGACAAATCAGGACAGGTCGTTTCACTGAGCAGCCAATACAAACACAGGCTGTAAAACAGTCATCACTAAGGTCATTACAGAAAACACCAGACTGATACCTATCAGGATTATTTGTGAGGGTAACATTGAGGAGAGTCACCTTTTCTGGGTGTTTGGAGTCCCACCTTGGGATTGGGGATAATCTGAGAAACATTTAGGGAGTCCCATTGCTTTAGTACTTGGTCAGATGGTTTAAGCATGTCCCAGTTTAGGTCACCTAGCAGGACAAATTCAGACTTAGTATAAGGGGCCAGGAGAGAGCGTAGGGCAGTTCGGGTACAGGCCGGTGCTGATGGACGATAACACCCAGCAACAGCCAACAAATAGCTATTTTAAAATGTAATGCTTAAAACCAGCAAATCAAATTGTTTGGGGACAGACTTGGTGGAGACAACCGAGCACGGAAGGTGATCCATGGTAAAAATTGCCACTTCCCCACCTTTGGAAGATCTGTCTTGCCGAAAAAGGTTATAACCAGAAAGGTTAACATCAGTATTCAAAACACTCTTCCTTAACCACGTCTCAGTAATGACCAACACATCTGGATTGGAGCTGTGAACCCACTCTTTCACACTTGATCCATTTTAGGTAATAAGCTTCTAGTGTTAATGTGCAGAAAACCCAGGCTTTTACGAGAGCAGAAATCAGTGAAGCAGATATCAGAGCACAAGTCAGAATTGGGGTTAGCAACTGTAGATGATGGGCCATGGTGTACATGCACATTTCCAGACATCAGCATTAATACAATCAAGGCACGGCAGAGGACAGGAAGAGCTCTGCAGTGTTGATTTATGACATTTGAATGTGCATTAGATGGCAACAAGATCATATTGTACAGCAATTTCATCAGGTAACATCAATACAAAGCCGGCAAGAGGTGGTTGGAATAGGATGGGAGGCCAAAAGTATTTGCAACCAATAGAGAGTCAGAGCACCAAGTGTGGGAACAAACAGCCTGTCCTACAGTTGGGTAAACAAGACAGTTCATAGTCAACAAAACATACAGGAGTCATGAGGCAAATAACAAAATATCAAAAAGCACCAAACAATAATGACTTGGGGCTTGCCCCAACTGTGTGAGTGCTGTAGGCAAGCAAAAGCGGGAGAGAAGGGTAAGTGTGGTGGGGTACCTGTACAGGACAGCGGGAGTCAGGCCAGGGCAGATGGTGAACAGATCAGCAGATCACAATTCATGCAGCAGGCAATAGGAGTAGGTGTCACACCCTCTTGGGATAAAACATTTTTATCTCTGGAGGCAGATGATCTCTGAACAGCTGGTTTCGACTTTTGGCAAGTCGGTTAGGACATCTACTTTGTGCATCACACAAGTCATTTTTCCAACAATTGTTTACAGACAAATTATTTCACTTATAATTCAGTGTATCACAACTCCAGTGGGTCAGAAGTTTACATACACTAAGTTGACTGTGCCTTTAAACAGCATGGACAATTCCAGAAAATGATGTCATGACTTTACAAGCTTCTGATAGGCTAATTGGCATTTGAGTCAATTGGAGGTATACTTGTGGATGTATTTCAAGGCCTACCTTCAAACTCAGTGCCTCCTTGCTTGACATCATGGCAATTTCCAAACGCCTGAAGGTACCACATTCATCTGTACAAACAATAGTACGCAAGTATAAACACCATGGGACCACGCAGCCGTCATGCCGCTCAGGAAGGAAACGCGTTCTGTCTCCTAGAGATGAACGTAATTTGGTGCGAAAAGTGCAATCAATCCCAGAACAACAGCAAAGGACTTTGTGAAGATGCTGGAGGAAACGTGTTAAAGTATCTATGTCCACAGTAAAACGAGTCCAATATCGACATAACCTGAAAGGCTTCTCAGCAGGGAAGAAGCTACTGCTCCAAAACACCATGAAAAAGCCAGACTACTGTTTGCATCTGCACATGGGGACAAAGATTATACTTTTTGGAGAAATATCCTCTGGTCTGATGAAACAAAAATGAACTGTTTAGCCATAATGACCATTATGTTTGGAGGAAAAAGGGGGAGTATTTCAAGCCGAAGAACACCATCCCAACCTTGAAGTACGGGGGTGGCAGCATCATGTTGTGGGGGTGCTTTGCAGCAGGAGGGACTGGTGCACTTCACAAAATAGATGGCATCATGAGGGAGGAAAATTATGTTGATATATTGAAGCAATAGCAAAAGACATCAGTCAGGAGGTTAAAGCTTGGTCGCAAATGGGTCTTCCAAATGGACAATGACCCAAAGCATACTTCCAAAGTTGTGTCAAAATGGCTTAAGGAAACAAAGTCAAGGTATTGGAGTGGCCATCACAAAGCCCTGACCTTTGTGATGGCCCCACCCCACAGAACATTTGTGGGCAGAGCTGAAAAAGTGTGTATGAGCAAGGAGACCTACAAACCTGACTCAGTTACACCAGCTCTGTCAGGAGGAATGGGTCAAAATTCACCCAACTTATTGTGGGAAGCTTGTAGACGGCTACCTGAAACGTTTGACCCAAATTAAACAATTTAAAGGTAATGCTACCAAACACGAATTGAGTGTATGTAAACTTCTGACCCACTGGGAATGTGATGAAAGAAATTAAAGCTGAAATAAATAATTCTCTCTACTATTATTCTGACATTTCACATTCTTAAAATAAAGTGGTGATCCTAACTGACCTAAGACAGGGAATTTTTACTCTGATTAAATGTCAGGAATTGTGAAAAACGGAGTTTAAATGTATTTGGCTAAGATGTATGTAAACCTCCGACTTCAACTGTATGACAATGTAAACATACTTTTATTCCGCCTGTCTGCATATTTTAAGACAAGACATATGGGGGTGTTGTGAGATACCCGATGGGCTGGACAATTCTCTTCTCATAACTCATCTTGAAAAAATGTATTAAAAAAAAACATGGAAGTCTATTAATCCCCCATCGTTGACACTTTAAATATTCTAATAGCATGGTCAACTGAGAAAAACAAATTGGTCCGATTTAAGGCCAAGTGGCAAACAATGTAGGCAGTAGAGATGGGAGAGTGAGCATGCTGGGCTGGGCAGACGCTCGGGAGGCAGCAGTCTAAGGCACTGCATCTCAGTGCAAGAGGCATCACTACAGACCCTGGTTCAATTCCAGGCTGTGTCACAACCGGCCGTGATTGGGAGTCCCCTTGGGATTGGCTCGTCTTGATCAGGTCACGTAAAACACATGCAAAGTGGCCCTATTTTAAGAAAAGGCATCGGCAAGATTACAACCTGTGGACTTCTGATCCATATCCCATGTATCTCCAATAAATTAAACAATCGGACAACATTTTCAGAATTATGCAAAAATAAACTTTATTGCCACTTTCATTGAGCAGGAGAAATACTGTAAACCAATAGGAGAAAATAATGTAATGCAGTCTACTGAAGCTATGTGACATGACCTTTGTGTGCTTTCTGTTCAATTCCAAGGTTTACCATAATGTAAAGATATAATGCAAATCATGTGTGGTTATATAAAATATGATGAATATTAAACAACGTTGAATTATTTGATTTACGTCTTTAATCTGATGACTTGGATTTGAATTGAAGCAAAATGTCAATTCACAACACTGGTCATGTTTAGTAGAAAGAAAGAGGCCTCGTGGAGAGAAAAAACAACAAGGATGTTGTTAGAATTAGTCCTTGAAGTAACTAGTATCATCTTACTAAAATACTGTAATGTTATTCACATCATGGGAGAAACAGGCATTGTTACTCAATATAGACCATGTTCAGCGAACACAAGGCCACTTTGACATAGAAAAACAAAAAGCTTCAATTTGAACGACTCACACTTACAGCTTTAATATACAAAAGAAAAAAAGTAACATTATCACACATATTACTGCCTTAACTACACCTATTTCATCGCTATGGCTTTTGGAGAGTGTGCAATTAGTTAGAACCCGATGCAATGTCGCAGGATTGGGATGATCATTTAGATAACATTGATTCATATTGTTGTGCTTTTCAGGTGAGTCTGGGTGTAGAGGCCAGGTTGCAGATAGGTTCAGAATTCATTCTTACAAAAGATGATCTTCTTAAATTCAGGCTTTACTTTGGTTATGAGTCACTTGCGTAATAAAGTAACATTCTCTAATATCTACTGTCCCATTTGGACCAAAGCTATATGATATTGGCAAATCCTCTCCAAATAATAATCAGCCAGTCATTCTACTTAAAGGCAGAATCCACTTAAACAGCTTTTTGGTATTTGTTTTCATTAGTCTACTATTGATACTCTCCCAAAATATAGTTTTTGAGTGGGTTTTCCTTTAAACGCATAAACAAATTCCAAAAGAGCTAAACAAATTCACATTTTGAGTTACATTTTATGTAAGCAAGATCATTCCCAAAATGAATTTGAGGCCAATATTTGAAATGTCAACCAGAAGCAGAAAGAAACTATTTGACTAGTATTCTGCTCTCTGCATTCTGCTCTCTGCATTCTGCTCTCTGCATTCTGCTCTCTGCATTCTGCTCTCTGCATTCTGCTCTCTGCATTCTGCTCTCTGCATTCTGCTCTCTGCATTCTGCTCTCTGCATTCTGCTCTCTGCATTCTGCTCTCTGCATTCTGCTCTCTGCATTCTACTCTCTGCATTCTACTCTCTGCATTCTACTCTCTGCATTCTACTCGCTTACTCAAAAAAGTACATGCAAATTAAAGAATATTAGAATCCAAAATGTGACGTGTAAATAAGAAAATAAATTAGTTTGAGAAACAAACAAGTTTTGTTGTCGTGGCAAAGAAGCCACGGACTCAGTAGTATAGTTACAATAGGCATAAGAAGCTATACGGAGCACTATAGCCTCGGCAACATCCCAACTTATACAAACCCCTTGGTTCTGATCTGTACCGCTATGGAGCAGTTACGTTCTCATTTCTCACTAACATTACCTAACTAACACATACTCCTAGACTGCATTAGTACCAATAGGATTAAAAGAGCAGTACATGTAGTAATGGGCACATGCATGGAGGCAAACCTGCTTCCAAAACAATAGATTCTGATCAATCTCCTCCAGTAGCTTAAACAACTGATCTCAAATCAGTTCCCAGCAAGCAGACATTCAATCACACTCTGAATGCAGATCCCAGGCATGTGTGGGTAGAAGAGTTTGTTAAGCAGTCCAAGTATATAATTATCTCCACGTTGTGCATGTTGATGAAGTGAGGACATTGCTGGCCGGTAAGACACCGTCTTCCTCTTTTTGCATGTTGATGACGTGAGATTGCGAACATTGCTTAACTACCTCCTCCTGAGCAACCTGAATCTGTCTTCTGACTTCTCATCCATGACACACTCTGACAGAAAGTGTTCAAACTGTCTGTAAAATCCCTGAAACTCAACGGTGCATATCAGAAAAACACCAACTCAATCCATTTCGATGCGTCACTCATTATCACACAGAGTTTAATGCTGTGCTATGGTATTTACATGCCTGCCACAGTGCAATTCCAAAGTACAAATAGCCGTCGACTAATGTGAACGTCACTTACTAAAACAAATAATTAATAGCAGTTATATAAAGCAATCATAACTGTGATACTGATAATAACAATGTCAAACACAACCGTGATAATAAGATTCATAATAATAGTTATGATAGTAAATAGGCTCTGTCTGTGCAGTGAGAGATTGCTTAATAGTGGTGGTCAGTGGACAGCTAGGATTTAGACCAGTCTGTTGAGAAGGATGAGACATGTGGCCCTTTGATGATGAGTTGGACTCCTCTGCTTTGATCAGGCCCCTCCCCCTAGCTGTGTCCATTCAAATGTTCAGGCGCAGTGGAGGGAGGCCAGGACAGGTTGTTCTGTTGGGGGGGAGGGGGTTGTCCCCCTCCTGTGGTTATGATGCTCCTAGGTTAAGTTAATTAGACCTAGAAGGCGGTGGTGACAGCGGTCCCTCGCCGTGTCCCCAGTTGTACCAGCTCCCTGGGCACCGTGTCCAGCTGCTCATACGCCAGACGCCCCTCCTCTCCTGGGGACCGTCATCGGCAGAAGAAGAAAGAGAAGGAGATGTTAGACCTCGACCATTTGAAAATGGATCAAGGTTCACTAAAACAGACATTGTTTGTCAACCACTCACCCAAGGTGAGCAGGGTTTCTATGGCAATGTGGTGAAGCTCCTCGTCTGCCGAGTCACACAGCAACACCACCGCTCGAATACTCTCTACCGCCTGACAGAGAGAAGAACAGGTGCACTTCATAACCGGTACGTTGATGAAAGGAGACTAAGCCACTGAAGAAGTTCATAAGGAATGTCAAGCTCTTGCAGGGAGACATAATGAATATGAATTACTTGATTAATAAATCAATCTTACTAAGACCAGGAACATACAGACTGGTTAAACTTCACTTTATCTTCCATGGAAATGGAATATTGCGAGGCTTCCCGGGTGGTGCAGTGGTCTAGGGCACTGCATCGCAACACTAGCTGTGCCAGGCTCTGTCGCAGCCGGCCGCGACGCAAAATTGGCCTAGCGTCTTCCGGGTTAGGGAGGGTTTGGCCGGTAGGGATATCCTTGTCCTATATCCTTGATATCCTTGTCCTATATCCTTGATATACTTGGCCGGGCGCAGTGCACAGTGTTTCCTCCGACACATTGGTGCGGCTGGCTTCCGGGTTGGATGCGCACTGTGTTAAGAAGCAGTGCGGCTTGGTTGGGTTGTGTTTCGGAGGACTCATGGCTTTCGACCTTCGTCTCTCCCGAGCCCGTATGAGAGTTGTAGCAAAGAGACAAAATAGTAATTGCTAACAATTGGATACCACAAAATTGGGGAGAAAAGAGGGTAAAATGTAAAATAAAATAAATAACTAGAATATTGCAGTCAGATACACTGACCTGTAGACAACTGAGAGCAGCGCAGGCAGACCTTTGCGTTAGAACTCCCCCCTCCGACAAGGACTGTGTGTAGCAGTCCACCGCCTGTAAACACACACAGAAACTCAGTTCCCTGCCATAACACACCTGTCCTGTAATCCTGGCTGATTTAGTGAGTACCTTGACAAACAGTAGGGTTGATCCTTGACACTCACAGGCTAATAGAAACACCATTTCACACACACACACTGACCTTTGACCTAAAGGGTGTGTGAGAGGCAGCGGAAGTGATGTAGGCAGTTGCGGCCTTGCTGAGCTGGGGGTCTTTGTGGGAGAGGAGGGAGGCCAGGGCCCTGAGAGTCTGCAACTGGGGACACAGGCCGGTGTGTGACACCTCTTCTAATTCCTTTAGACAACGCTCCGAGTCGCCGCTGCTTAGGCCTTCCGCAAACACAGCTGAGGGATGGATAGCCATTCCAGTTTATTACATAATTAACTCACACGGGTACTTATAGCTACAAGCAAGTTTTGTTCAGCGGACCATGGAGCAAGTCGATGTTTGGACCCCTCAGTCGTCATCAGATCAGACCTCTAACTTGGGTTACTGACTGGTTCGACATTCCACACTACATCATTGTCTTGCCAAACAGCAAAATGTTAGTTAAAGCAAAACAGACTGGCACCTAGATTATAAACAACTCTGCCTCCAAGGAAATTAGTACACTAGGACCCCCAACAGATAAGGAGGGAGGCTAGTTACATGAATGCTGGTAGAAGGTGTGTTGGTCCTGAGCCTTACCCTCTCTAGCCACCTGCAGTAGGTGTTCCTTCATGTCCCCAACACTGTGCTCTGAGACGTAGCTGTGGAATTGGAACACTGTGAGGACGTCTTGGGACAGGGCCGAGGGAGGAGGGGAGGCCAGTTCACTCCTGTCCACCATCTCACTCACCACCAGCCAGATCACTGTGGATAGCCGAGAGGGAAGAGAGATACAGCTGTGTGAGATGTATACAGTGACAGTACAGACAGATGTGTGAGATGTATACAGTGACAGGACAGACAGCTGTGTGATATGTAAACAGTGACAGGACAGACAGCTGTGTGAGATGTATACAGTGACAGTACAGACAGCTGTGTGAGATGTATACAGTGACAGTACAGACAGCTGTGTGAGATGTATACAGTGACAGGACAGACAGCTGTGTGAGATGTATACAGTGATAGTACAGACAGCTGTGTGAGATGTATACAGTGACAGGACAGACAGCTGTGTGAGATGTATACAGTGACAGTACAGACAGCTGTGTGAGATGTATCCAGTGACAGGACAGACAGCTATGAGAGATGTATCCAGTGACAGGACAGACAGCTGTGTGAGATGTATCCAGTGACAGGACAGACAGCTGTGTGAGATGTATCCAGTGACAGGACAGACAGCTGTGTGAGATGTATACAGTGACAGTACAGACAGCTGTGTGAGATATATACAGTGACAGGACAGACAGCTGTGTGAGATGTAAACAGTGACAGGACAGACAACTGTGTGAGTTGTATCCAGTGACAGGACAGACAGCTGTGTGAGATGTATCCAGTGACAGGACAGACAGCTGTGTGAGATGTAAACAGTGACAGGATAGACAGCTGTGTGAGTTGTATCCAGTGACAGGACAGACAGCTGTGTGAGATGTATCCAGTGACAGGACAGACAGCTGTGTGAGTTGTATCCAGTGACAGGACAGACAGCTGTGTGAGATGTATACAGTGACAGGACAGACAGCTGTGTGAGATGTATCCAGTGACAGGACACTACACTATGGCAGGGTTCCCTAATTGGTGGTTTTATTTGGCCCACAAGTTTTACCAGCAAATTTTTTTTTTTACGGTATTCATTTTTTTAGCATTTTCATTGTTGGACATAAGACTGTAAAAACACCAGGAAATCAGCTCCAAGTGATTTTAACTTTGGAAATCTGTTCGCAAGTATTCCCATGCATGATAGAGACACGTGGTCATATGTGTAAGAAAGGTTTTAAATATTTATGTCTTAGTCAATTATTATCTCTGTTTGGGCTTCTTGCAGTCCTCAAATTATTTGTAATTATCCCACGGCTGAATCTAGCTGATGACCCCTGAACTATGGTGTAATCAATCAGATTACACTTTGTAAATGTTGGAAACAAATGGCTCCAAACACAAAACATTGTAAGACACAAACACACAGAGAGAAAGAGAGACCTACCTGTTTCAGCTGTGGTGTGTGGGTGCCTCTCCTGCAGTGGACTGGTGTAGCTGTGGTGCATGTGTTTAAGCACCCGGTCCAGCGTAGTGTGAAACTGTCCTCCAGAACCACTACACTCTGACCACAGAGCCATCAGCCCTGGCCGCTCTGCCAGCCCTGGGAGCACTGAGAGAGAGGAGGGAGGACATAGAGATTCATTATCTGACCTAGTTCCTTGCCTCAGAGAGGGAGTACAAAGTAGCCTCCATTATATTCATGTTTACTCAACTTACTCAAAAGTATCGAGAGAGAGTGAGAGAACCTACCGTCAGCAGCCGAGGTGATGCTCCCCAGGCATTCTGTGCTGATCTCTCCCAGTTCCTCTAGCAGCTGAGTCTGAGCTGAGAGCTTCTGGAGCTGGGCTCTACGCTGCCAAGGGCTCCCTCCACTGGACAGTAGCTGTCATTACACACAGAGATTGAGTTGGTGCGCACACAGTCTAGCCAAACCATGTAGTATTGTGTTAGTCTCCACTCTTCCATGCAGTCGCAGCCAATAAATGACAAGAGAACTTCCCGGCCACTCTTAGATCAATGCTAATTTCATTTTCTACATCTGCTCAAGACTGTAATTTGTTAGCATGACAGAGTCTAGTTTGTTATCAATTGGGAAAATGATGTTTGACATTTAAATTACAGGCAGCCAAATAGGAGGGCAGTGGATTTGACACATGCTTTGACTATAACAATATCATAAGAAAAACATTTCTCTATCATTTTCTAGATTTCCTCTGTGAGGGCACTGGAGCATGTTCATTCACCTGGATGAGATGATCGCAGTACTGCAGATGAATGACGATGGCCATGTCCAGATTCTCATTGCCAGTGGTGAGAGGCAGGGGGCTGCCGGCCACACTGTTGCCCACCCCGGTGTCCTCCGTCAGGGCTTCACTCAGGTGGCCCCTGGCCTCTGGGTGCTGGCCTCCAGGCCTGTTAGACAGACATGAGATACAGTCACCACCAGGGGGCAGCAGCAGAGTATAGAAATGGAATACAATCACTACTAAAACCATGAGAATATTACAGTATGTAAATCAGCCTGATATGTAATGCTAGAGTTAAATGCATTATGTTCCATCGTAATATAGAGGCTCTGGTACAGAATAGTATTTACTGTCTGACACTCAATACTGAACATGAGTAGCTGTTTAACACCCTACAATGTTTATCGAATTATACAAATTCTCTAGGATTGTGATCTGGACAGGAAGTGGGCACCCGAGACAGACAGAAAGAGACAGAATAAGAAGAGAGGAAAGAGAGATAGGAGAGGGACTTGGCCAGAGAGACACATAGGGCAGAAAAACAAACCGAGCCACGACACTGTTAGGCTGACAACAGCGATAACAATCACACCGCATAACGTGCATGACAGTCACAGCAACACATGACAAATAAAAAAAGGAGAGCCACACACTCTAGGAGCTCAGATGCAATAATTGAAGGACGTAATAACCAACGTTTCGACAGACAAGCTGTCTTCATCAGTGTATAATTCAGCAATAAGGCACGGTGCCTTATGGTGTGGTATACGGCCAATATACCACGGTTAAGGGCTGTTCTTAGGCATGACCACAAACCCCAAGTGCCTTATTGCTATTATAAACTGGTTACCAATGTAATTGGCACAATAAAAATACATGTTTTGTCATACCCGTGGTATACCACGGCTGTCAGCTAATCAGCATTCAGGGCTGAACCAGTTTATGATGACAAACACTGCGGGTCACTAGTTTATATAGTGTCAAAGGACACACACAGGTGTCTGTAATCATGGTGGGCTGTGGCCTGATATCATTGGTTGATTTATAGATATGAATAGAACATATAAAAAACAAATGGATATCATACATACAATTTAGCTAAATAAACCTACAAACATTACAATGATTAGTAGAATCACAAGAGACCAAGGGTCTTTAAATTAAACATCCAGGCAGCCTCTCGATTTATCAATACATTGTAGAGGTCACCCCCTCTCATAGGACGGGCGATGTGATGCCGATATAACGTAGGGACGAAATCAAGTGGTTTGCTTCTAAAAAGTGGCCCGCAGCTGTGTACATCAAGTGTTTACACGTTCTACGATGCCCTGAGATTCGTACTTTTGATTCGCGCTTCGTTTTACCCACATCATTTTTACCACAAGGACAAGCTATAAGATAAATAACTGCCTTAGTGGAGCACGTGATGACACCTTTGATTGGGTGTTGTTTCTCTGTTTGTGGGTGTATGAAGGATCTACATTTGTAAGTGCCATTGCATTGAGCGCAGACATTACACTTGTATTTTCCATCCGGTAGAGGCGTAAATAGGTGTTGTGCAGGGGTATATTGGAATGGTAAATCAGAGTTTACCAGTTGATCTCTGAGATTTATGCCCTGCAAGAATACGACCAAGGGAGGGTTCGAAAGCACATTACCAATACTGTCATCGGCTATTAGAATATGCTAATGTTTGTGAACGAGTCCATTAAATTATTCAGAGCACTTTGATTTTCTCAATGGCAGTATAAATCTGACCATTCTGTCAATCTGATTGTTTTTTGCAAATTATTTTTGTTTGACAGAATTGGCTGTAGGGCAAACTGTTTTTCAAGGGAAGCGGGTGACAGCTATCATCAACAAACTGTTACCATCAGTAGGTGTCCTGTTTTCAAGGGAAGCGGGTGACAGCTATCATCAACAAACTGTTACCATCAGTTGGTGTCCTGTTTTCAAGGGAAGCGGGTGACAGCTATCATCAACAAACTGTTACCATCAGTTGGTGTCCTGTTTTCAAGGGAAGCGGGTGACAGCTATCATCAACAAACTGTTACCATCAGTAGGTGTCCTGTTTTCAAGGGAAGCGGGTGACAGCTATCATCAACAAACTGTTACCATCAGTAGGTGTCCTGTTTTCAAGGGAAGCGGGTGACAGCTATCATCAACAAACTGTTACCATCAGTAGGTGTCCTGTTTTCAAGGGAAGCGGGTGACAGCTATCATCAACAAACTGTTACCATCAGTAGGTGTCCTGTTTTCAAGGGAAGCGGGTGACAGCTATCATCAACAAACTGTTACCATCAGTAGGTGTCCTGTTTTCAAGGGAAGCGGGTGACAGCTATCATCAACAAACTGTTACCATCAGTAGGTGTCCTGTTTTCAAGGGAAGCGGGTGACAGCTATCATCAACAAACTGTTACTATCAGTAGGTGTCCTGTTTTCAAGGGAAGCGGGTGACAGCTATCATCAACAAACTGTTACCATCAGTAGGTGTCCTGTTTTCAAGGGAAGCGGGTGACAGCTATCATCAACAAACTGTTACCATCAGTAGGTGTCCTGTTTTCAAGGGAAGCGGGTGACAGCTATCATCAACAAACTGTTACCATCAGTAGGTGTCCTGTTTTCAAGGGAAGCGGGTGACAGCTATCATCAACAAACTGTTACCATCAGTAGGTGTCCTGTTTTCAAGGGAAGCGGGTGACAGCTATCATCAACAAACTGTTACCATCAGTAGGTGTCCTGTTTTCAAGGGAAGCGGGTGACAGCTATCATCAACAAACTGTTACCATCAGTAGGTGTCCTGTTTTCAAGGGAAGCGGGTGACAGCTATCATCAACAAACTGTTACCATCAGTAGGTGTCCTGTTTTCAAGGGAAGCGGGTGACAGCTATCATCAACAAACTGTTACCATCAGTAGGTGTCCTGTTTTCAAGGGAAGCGGGTGACAGCTATCATCAACAAACTGTTACCATCAGTAGGTGTCCTGTTTTCAAGGGAAGCGGGTGACAGCTATCATCAACAAACTGTTACCATCAGTAGGTGTCCTGTTTTCAAGGGAAGCGGGTGACAGCTATCATCAACAAACTGTTACCATCAGTAGGTGTCCTGTTTTCAAGGGAAGCGGGTGACAGCTATCATCAACAAACTGTTACCATCAGTTGGTGTCCTGTTTTCAAGGGAAGCGGGTGACAGCTATCATCAACAAAAAGGTTACCATCAGTAGGTGTCCTGTTTTCAAGGGAAACGGGTGACAGCTATCATCAACAAACTGTTACCATCAGTAGGTGTCCTGTTTTCAAGGGAAGCGGGTGACAGCTATCATCAACAAACTGTTACCATCAGTAGGTGTCCTGTTTTCAAGGGAAGCGGGTGACAGCTATCATCAACAAACTGTTACCATCAGTTGGTGTCCTGTTTTCAAGGGAAGCGGGTGACAGCTATCATCAACAAACTGTTACCATCAGTAGGTGTCCTGTAAAGATCACTGTATGTTACATTATCCTCACACAAAAGATCAAGGAAACTGATTTGACGTGTGTCAGATTGCATAGTAAATCATACAAATTAACATAGTTATGAGCGATAGGATATCCCATAGCAGTACCCTTTGTCTGAATAAAGAAATCATTTACAAACATGAAATAGTTGTGTGTGAGTACTACTAGTCACAGCAACACAGACAGTCACAGACAGCAACAAGACAATAGTCTAACCCTAAAGAACCTACACCTGGCAGAGACTGCTAAGCTGACTACTGGACAGAGGCACAGGGCTAGAGAGACAAACAGGAGGGGAGGAGAGACAGATGGGGGGGTGAGAGAAATATATGGGGTGAGAGAAAGATAGGGGAGATAGACAGAAGGGGGGAGAAGGAGAGGGGAGAGACATAGGGGGCGAGAGAGGAGGAGAGACATAAGGGGCGAGAGAGGAGGAGAGACATAAGGGGCGAGAGAGGAGGAGAGACATAAGGGGCGAGAGAGGAGGAGAGACATAAGGGGCGAGAGAGGAGGAGAGACATAAGGGGCGAGACATAAGGGGCGAGAGAGGAGGAGACATAAGGGGCGACATAAGGGGCGAGAGAGGAGGAGAGACATAAGGGGCGAGACATAGGAGGGGGGCGAGAGAGGAGGAGAGACATAAGGGGCGAGAGAGGAGGAGAGACATAAGGGGCGAGAGAGGAGGAGAGACATAAGGGGCGAGAGAGGAGGGGAGGGAGATGAGGGGAGAAAGAGATGGGATAGGAGGGAGAGAGAGATGGGAGAGAGAGATAGAGGGAGAGAAGGGGAGTGATGAGGGGGGGCTGGTGATCGATAACGGTAGGTCACAAGCAGATAAATAAGACCTGATCTGTGGAGTCCCGGCTTTTGTTGTGCATCAACGTATTCCGTGTTTATTTCGTATATGCTAACCGGAATGCAGATGGGGGCTACCGTTCTCATGCCAGACTGAATTGAAAACAAATCAAATAGGGTCCCCAAATATGGAAACTTTACATTTAAGTACTTTAAACCACGGTGTGTGTGTGTGTGACTAAGCCAGGCTGTCTCTCTCCCCCTCGCTCCTTCTCTCCCCCCTATTTCTCTCCTACCCTATCTCTTTCTCTCCCTCCTACCCCATCTCTTTCTCCCCGAGAGTCCAATTCTTTATTTTAGACAACATTTTCACCAAACAGCAAACATCTTCCAAGGTAAGCTTCCATTTGATCTGTGTTTGAGCTGTAGCTACATGGGGTTATTCATCTTTAGGTTGGTAGGAACAAATCTAGCATATTGCCATGTTATCTGATGTATGACTTAATGGCAACATCGAATGTCCACTGAGTGACTATATCTTTGCGCAACAAAAATATGTTGCATCCATTACACAGAGGTTTGGCTACTATGGCACCTTGACAGTCTTGTAGCCAATGAGATAAGCTTTCCAGGGATATGCAGGTGACCTGGGAGGGACAAAGCAAGGCCTAGAACCTTTATGTGAAATGTGAACTACTGCTACCTGGCTCAGAGACGAGACACATGCTTCATTACATTGAAAACACATCTCATCGCTTTCATTTCATGGCTTTAGCATAAAATATGACTTCTCAAGAAAATACAAAAACGGAGGAAACTCTGAAATATCAAACAGGATATTAAAAAGAAGGCATCTATGAATAAGCATACCGACAGAAGCCTTGAATAAAATACCGACATAGAAGCCTTGAATAACATACTGGAGTCGGACTTGGATCAGGGGAGCGATTTCGCCTCGGCCGATGACGATAACCTTCTAGAATGATTGGATGCACTTTTAGATCTGGAAGTAAATTATTTTCATGACTTTATATAGCTAATTTACTAAATGCATTTAGTTTTTTATAAGTTGTCTGCTTTTTGTGCTTTGGATTTAGTTTACATAGGCCTATGTAGCAAGTCATTTCAATGTTATATCATAAAGAGTTGTTCTTGTCTATGTTTCATATTAGTTCACTGTTTGATCCAACAGTTTCAACTGTTCTGCCTTATTATTATTTGACCATGCTGGTCATTTATGAACATTTGAACATCTTGGTCATGTTCTGTTATAATCTCCACCCGGCACAGCCAGAAGAGGACTGGCCACCCCACATAGCCTGGTTCCTCTAGGTTTCTTCCTAGGTTTTGGCCTTTCTATAGAGTTTTTCCTAGCCACCGTGCTCCTGCACCTGCATTGCTTGCTGTTCAGGGTTTTAGGCTGGGTTTCTGTACAGCACTTTGAGATATCAGCTGATGTACGAAGGGCTATATAAATACATTTGATTTGATTTGATGTTCTATGTTTCATGCTTGTAACTTTGGAGGCCATTGTTTATTTGTGGTTCTCACCTCTGCCTTTGTCTCCAAAGTGTTACTGTTTGCGGTGTGTGTGTGTGTGTGTGTGTGTGTGTGTGTGTGTGTGTGTGTGTGTGTGTGTGTGTGTGTGTGTGTGTGTGTGTGTGTGTGTGTGTGTGTGTGTGTGTGTGTGTGTGTGTGTGTGCTTCACACCTATGCAAGTCACTGTACAGATAAAGTTTAGGCTTGGTGTTTTTACTTTACAGTAATGTCGTTTTGTACATTTTGTCAACTGTAATTCTGTCTTAACAATATATCCCTTTATTTTGTTCACCACATAGTGGAGGATGCAGAGGATTTGGATGATGAAGTTTTGGAGCCACCCCTCCCCAGCTAGTACCCCCGGCGGCCAAGGTCTTCACCCCCCACTGCTATGTCTATCTGTCTGATGGTTCTACATCCATCACTCGACAAAGACCCCACTCCTCCTTCAACCACCCCCACTGCAGGCCTTGGCACCCCTCCCCTCTCTGCAAGTTCATCTGGAGGTGCGGGGGCAGGGAGGAGATCTAGGCCTCAACAGAGAAGAGGGAGAGGCAGTGGAAGCAGCACAACAGAGGGAGGTGAAACTGAGGACAGGTGACAAACGGTCCTTGAAGATGATGTGGAGTCAGAACAATTTAGGTTTAAACCCAAACCACCTGAAGGCCCACAGTTGGTTCGTTATAAAACATACACCACCTTGCAGCTGTTTCAGCTCTACTTTATCACCGCTATACTGGAACACTAATTAGTAATACCAACAAGTATGGGCACAAGAAGCAGCAGGGGGAATGAAGGACCTGTCACCATCAAGACTAGTTGACAACTGGAGCAAGTCCTCACTCTGTCGGTTCGAGTTCCCCACCTCCAACATTAGTGAATACCGATTCTTGGCCATCAACCGTACACTTCACGTGTGACACATGAAAGGATCAGGAGAATGACCAGAAGAAGGGGACTGCAGGGTCTGATCGTCTTGCACGAGTCAAGCCCCTTTATCATGACATGGTGGAGGCATGAAGAACCTACTTCAAGCCTGCTCAAAATCTATCTATAGATAAGCGCATGGTTGCCTCAAAGGCTCGAATTGACTTAAAGCAATATATTAAAAATAATCAGACAAATGGGGCTACAAGCTCTTTCTGCCAGCCGATTCAGCCTCTGCCTACACGTGGAAGGCAAGGCGATCACACCCACTGGGAAGGGCCTTAGTTATGGCTCTGTCATGCAGCTGGTGGACTTTCCCTTACTTGGGTACAAGCTCTTTGTGGACACTTTTATACTAGTCCCATGCTTTTCATAGACCTCTTGAAAAAGAAAATAGGGGCATGTGGCACCATTCGTCCTAAAATAATCATTTTCCCAAAGACCAAGGTAAACAACATGACAAAGACAGCGGAGGAGGACCATAGGTTGGATCAGGACTAACAAGCTCCTTTTTGTGAAATGGAAGGACACTAGGGAAGTAACCTTGCTCACCACACAGCATAAGGCATTCAATAATGACCATGTCTCAAGGAAGGTGAAAAATGCCATTGGGGTACGGATGAGGACGAATGTCCCCATTCCTGATTCTGTGAAGGACTACGATGCCAGCATGGGGGTGTCCTATCTGATGCTCTGATAGGCTACTACCAGGTCCTCCACCAGACCAGGAAGTGGTATAAGACTTTGTTTTTACCACTGTGGACATTGCTACAATAAATGCTTTCATTCTCCACAAGCAGATGGCCAAAGCAAAAGGTCAAACCCCCCTCTCCCAGTTGGCCTTCAGAGAGCAGCTGGTGTTGGAATTGTCTGAATTGGGGGCCCAAAGCAACCTCACAACCATCACAAGACCCCCCACTCAAGGTGAGCGCCACTATCCAACACACGAGCCAAAAGACAAAAGAACTGCAAGCATTGCACAAAACACAGGGAGCGAAGAAAGGGTGAAATGCCAGATCTTCTGTTCAAAATGCCAGATCTCTTTTTGTTTCCTGGCAGTGAGGGACTGCTTCAAAGACTCACGACATGCACAAGCTATGGTGAAAGTGTAATCTAATCATCTACACCTGGGACGTAAAATGAACACGAACGCCATTTGTAAATAGTTCCAGCTCTCCCGCTATCTCTCTCTGAATGACCTTCTTGATCCAAATCAGTCAGGTTTCAAGACTAGTCATTCAACTGAGACTGCTCTCCTCTGTATCACGGAGGCGCTCCGCACTGCTAAAGCTAACTCTCTCTCCTCTGCTCTCATCCTTCTAGATCTATCGGCTGCCTTCGATACTGTGAACCATCAGATCCTCCTCTCCACCCTCTCCGAGTTGGGCATCTCCGGCGCGGCCCACGCTTGGATTGCGTCCTACCTGACAGGTCGCTCCTACCAGGTGGCGTGGCGAGAATCTGTCTCCTCACCACGCGCTCTCACCACTGGTGTCCCCCAGGGCTCTGTTCTTGGCCCTCTCCTATTCTCGCTATACACCAAGTCACTTGGCTCTGTCATAACCTCACATGGTCTCTCTTATCATTGCTATGCAGACGACACACAATTAATCTTCTCCTTTCCCCCTTCTGATGACCAGGTGGCGAATCGCATCTCTGCATGTCTGGCAGACATATCAGTGTGGATGACGGATCACCACCTCAAGCTGAACCTCGGCAAGACGGAGCTGCTCTTCCTCCCGGGGAAGGACTGCCCGTTCCATGATCTCGACATCACGGTCGACAACTCCATTGTGTCCTCCTCCCAGAGCGCCAAGAACCTTGGCGTGATCCTGGACAACACCCTGTCGTTCTCAACTAACATCAAGGCGGTGGCCCGTTCCTGTAGGTTCATGCTCTACAACATCCGCAGAGTACGACCCTGCCTCACACAGGAAGCGGCGCAGGTCCTAATCCAGGCACTTGTCATCTCCCGTCTGGATTACTGCAACTCGCTGTTGGCTGGGCTCCCTGCCTGTGCCATTAAACCCCTTCAACTCATCCAGAACGCCGCAGCCCGTCTGGTGTTCAACCTTCCCAAGTTCTCTCACGTCACCCCGCTCCTCCGTTCTCTCCACTGGCTTCCAGTTGAAGCTCGCATCCGCTACAAGACCATGGTGCTTGCCTACGGAGCTGTGAGGGGAACGGCACCTCAGTACCTCCAGGCTCTGATCAGGCCCTACACCCAAACAAGGGCACTGCGTTCATCCACCTCTGGCCTGCTCGCCTCCCTACCACTGAGGAAGTACAGCTCCCGCTCAGCCCAGTCAAAACTGTTCGCTGCCCTGGCCCCCCCAATGGTGGAACAAACTCCCTCACGACGCCAGGACAGCGGAGTCAATCACCACCTTCCGGAGACACCTGAAACCCCACCTCTTTAAGGAATACCTAGGATAGGTTAAGTAATCCCTCTCACCCCACCCCCCCCCTAAGTTTTAGATGCACTATTGTTAAGTGACTGTCCCACTGGATGTCATAAGGTGAATGCACCAATTTGTAAGTCGCTCTGGATAAGAGCGTCTGCTAAATGACTTAAATGTAATGTAAATGTAATTTCTATTTTTGTACCTTTTTTAGTGAAGGACACGTGTGTCACCAAGTTTGTGTTTGATAAGACATGTGAACACAAACGCCATTTGTAAATAGTTCCACTTATTTCTATTTTTGTACCTTTTTTAGTGAAGGACGTGTGTCACCAAGTTTGTGTTTGATAAGACATGTTTATATATTTAATGTACAGTACCAGTCAACATTTTGGACCCACCTACTCATTCCAGGGTTTTTCTTTATTTTTACTATTTTCTACATTGTAGAATAATAGTGAAGACATCAAAACTATGAAGTAACACAGATGAAATCATGTAGCAACCAAAAAAGTGTGAAACAAATCAAAATATATGACAGCTTTGCACACTTTTGGCATTCTCTCAACCAGCTTCACCTGGAATGCTTTCCCAACAGTCTTGAAGGAGTTCCCACATATGCTGAGCACTTGTTGGCTGCTTTTCCTTCACTCTGCGGTTCAACTCATCCCAAACCATCTCAATTAGGTTCGGACACTTTGGAGAGGTTGAAAGGATACTTGAATGTACCCTGAATACCCCATAACACCACCACAATGTTGGAGTGAGGTCGATATGGTAGAACATGGTTTTATACAAATAGCACTTAGGGATTGCAAATATGTAAAATACTGGAATGGCTTAATTTACAGACATATGCCACTATGGAGAGGTTTGGGGACATTTGGAAACGTCCCGTGACCACACCTGACACCACTTACTAAAACATCTGCCCATTTCTAGTTGTTAGGTCTGTCAATCCCATTTCTTTCCGATATTGTTCACGTTGTGGAAGCCATCTGATGTGTTTTCAGCTCTCGTCATCAATAACTCACTTATAGTTTGTCAATGAAAAATGACTTTCAAAATAAAAATTGTTATTTTGAGTGTGCTTGATCTTGTGTATTCTGAACTATGTAACTCCTATCTATTTTCTTATAATTTCCTCAATCTCCCAGATGTCTTCTTTCCAAATATAGCAAGTTTTTTTCATGTCAGAATCATGTAATGACACATGATTAGCAGTTACTTTTGGGCATGTCTATTTAGGCAGAAATATCTGTACTTTACTATTTATATTTTTGACGACTTAATTCACTACTTTCCTAAAGAAAAGTATTTACTTTTTACTTCATACATTTCCCTGACACCCAAAAGTAGTCGTTACATTTTGAATGCTTGGCAGGACAGAAAATGGTCCAATTCATACAGTTATCAAGAGAACATCCCTGGTCATCTCTACTACCTCTGATCTGGAGGACTCACTAAACAGAGAACATCCCTGGTCATCTCTACTACCTCTGATCTGGAGGACTCACTAAACAGAGAACATCCCTGGTCATCTCTACTACCTCTGATCTGGAGGACTCACTAAACAGAGAACATCCCTGGTCATCTAAACCTCTGATCTGAGACTCACTAAACAGAGAACATCCCTGGTCATCTCTACTACCTCTGATCTGGAGGACTCACTAAACAGAGAACATCCCTGGTCATCTCTACTACCTCTGATCTGGAGGACTCACTAAACAGAGAACATCCCTGGTCATCTCTACTACCTCTGATCTGGAGGACTCACTAAACAGAGAACATCCCTGGTCATCTCTACTACCTCTGATCTGACGGACTCACTAAACAGAGAACATCCCTGGATCAGAAACTCACTGAGAACATCCCTGGTCATCTCTACTACCTCTGATCTGACGGACTCACTAAACAGAGAACATCCCTGGTCATCTCTACTACCTCTGATCTGACGGACTCACTAAACAGAGAACATCCCTGGTCATCTCTACTACCTCTGATCTGGTGGACTCACTAAACAGAGAACATCCCTGGTCATCTCTACTACCTCTGATCAGACTCACTAAACAGAGAACATCCCTGGTCATCTCTACTACCTCTGATCTGGAGGACTCACTAAACAGAGAACATCCCTGGTCATCTCTACTACCTCTGATCTGACGGACTCACTAAACAGAGAACTGGTCATCTCTAGGACTCACTAAACAGAGAACATCCCTGGTCATCTCTACTACCTCTGATCTGACGGACTCACTAAACAGAGAACATCCCTGGTCATCTCTACTACCTCTGATCTGACGGACTCACTAAACAGAGAACATCCCTGGTCATCTCTACTACCTCTGATCTGGAGGACTCACTAAACAGAGAACATCCCTGGTCATCTCTACTACCTCTGATCTGACAGACTCACTAAACAGAGAACATCCCTGGTCATCTCTACTACCTCTGATCTGACTCACTAAACAGAGAACATCCCTGGTCATCTCTACTACCTCTGATCTGACGGACTCACTAAACAGAGAACATCCCTGGTCATCTCTACTACCTCTGATCTGGTGGACTCACTAAACAGAGAACATCCCTGGTCATCTCTACTACCTCTGATCAGACTCACTGATCTGGAGGACTCACTAAACAGAGAACATCCCTGGTCATCTCTACTACCTCTGATCTGGAGGACTCACTAAACAGAGAACATCCCTGGTCATCTCTACTACCTCTGATCTGGAGGACTCACTAAACAGAGAACATCCCTGGTCATCTCTACTACCTCTGATCTGGGGGACTCACTAAACAGAGAACATCCCTGGTCATCTCTACTACCTCTGATCTGGAGGACTCACTAAACAGAGAACATCCCTGGTCATCTCTACTACCTCTGATCAGACTCACTAAACAGAGAACATCCCTGGTCATCTCTACTACCTCTGATCAGACTCACTAAACAGAGAACATCCCTGGTCATCTCTACTACCTCTGATCTGGAGGACTCACTAAACAGAGAACATCCCTGGTCATCTCTACTACCTCTGATCTGGAGGACTCACTAAACAGAGAACATCCCTGGTCATCTCTACTACCTCTGATCTGGAGGACTCACTAAACAGAGAACATCCCTGGTCATCTCTACTACCTCTGATCTGGAGGACTCACTAAACACAAATGCTTTGTTTGTAAATTATGTCTGAGCGTTGGAATGTGACCATGCCTACCCGTAAATTTAAAATAAAATAAAATTGTGCCTGTCTGGTTTGCTTAATATAAGGAATTTTAAATTATTTGTACCTTTACTTTTGATACTTAAGTATATATATATATATATATATATATATATATATATATATATATATATATATAAAAACAAGTGGTGGATCATTTTAGACTTTTACTCAAGTAGTATTTACTACTTTCATTATAGAATAAAACAAGTGGTGGATCATTTTAGACTTTTACTCAAGTAGTATTTTACTGGGTAACTTTCATTATGAGAATTTAGTACTTTTTCCACCACTGCACACACACGGATACACACACACACGGATACACACACACACGGATACACACACACACGGATACACACACACACGGATACACACAGTGATACACACACAGTGATACACAAAGTCCCAGTGGAATCTCATTGTCTGTGGTGAGATGTGGCGTGACAGGGCAGAGGTTAGAGGCCAGAGAAGGAGATAGTGGCAGGGTCACTACCACTATCTCCCATGTAAGGTGTAGTAGCCTAGAGAGAGTACAGGATACGGGACTTTCCCTCTTCCCCTCCCTCTTGACTCACCCAATCCTCTCCACCTCCATGTCAAAGAACACAGAGTGGTGGAGGACGTGGTCATCACCCGTGTCATCGTCGTCGAAGTCGGAGGTGTTGAGGAAGTCAAAGCTCTCCAGAGCGCTCTCAACCGTCAGGCTGAGACTGGACGACCTGCTCCTGTGGCCCGGGAGACGACACTGAGGGAGAGACGTCACGAGATGCTAAAACCCTGCTTGGAGGGCTAGCACTAAGAGAAACTAGGTGCTATAAGAACATGGATGACTTGCTACAGTAGCCCGGGAGACAGCACTGAGGGAAAGATGAGACCCTGAAATACTCTGCCCTAAAAAGCCCTGCCAGGGGTTGGCTAGACTAATACTAATGGAGACCACCTGTAGCCCTGGGGGCTACAGGTGGTCTAATGAATGTCAATACCACAATACAGCTCGAATCACAGCATACAGCATACATTAACTACCACCCTTAAAAACCTTGCCAGATCATTTATCTTTATGAAAAATAAACAAATCCCATCCCAGGGAAAATCCCAAAAGGCACCTTGTACCCTATACATTGTGCAACTTTTGGCCAAGGCCACATGGGGTAGTGCACCACATAGAGAACAGGGTGCCATTTGGAATGACACAGGGGACATGGAAGCCAGGTCTCACCTTGAGCAGGTCCTCCAGGCGCATCACTTCCTGTTCCAGGTCCTGCATCTCTCTACAGCGTTGTCCCAGTGATTCCAGCCTCAGCAGCAGGCTGTGCAGGGCCTCTTCCAGGCTGCTCTCCAGGAAGGCCCTGCTTCCCTCCCCGGCCCAGCTCAGACCCACCACCTCGGGCAGAATGTCGGACGACGTCAGCCTCCTCACCAGTTGCCTGGTCAAACCGCCTGGTGCTTCAGTGTCCAGTTCCACGGGCTTCAGCAGCTCTGAGCTGACAATAGAATATAATATAATTTAATAGATTATAATACAAGTTCATTGAGGGGAGATTAATTTTGCCTCTGTGCAATAAACATCAATCACATATTACCTGTCGTCCTCATCTCCATCCCTGTCAGACCCCTCGTGGTCCAGGAACACATCCTCGGGAGCCAAAGCTGACAACTGGCTCTCGGAGCAGAGAGAGGAGGAACCTACATTAAGCTGGAACTCTGCCCTCTCCCACTCTGACTCCACTTCCTCGCTGACCAGACTAACACTCACGCTACCGCCGCTGTCACCACTCTCCTCTTCCTCCTCACCCTCCTCTTCCACTACGTCTGCATGCACCCGAACCATCTCTTCTACTCCTTTGTCTTCCCTGGGGGGTATTTGAGGCCAATGGTTCATGTCAGGCGGTGTGACAGTGATTTCGGGGTTGGACTGGCCTGGGGCGAGGCTCGGGCTGAGGGAGGAGACTGACGTATCGGAAAAGGTGAAGGAGAGGCGCTTGCACTCAGAGTTGCCACACCCACCATTCTCAAAGACGTCATCAGGGAGGGTGGACTGGAGAGGGAGAGAAAGAGGGGGGAGAGAAAGAGAGGGGAGAGAGAGAGTCAGATGAGAGGAGAGAGAGATATAGAGAGAGAGAGTCAGATGAGAGGAGAGAGAGATATAGAGAGAGAGAGTCAGATGAGAGAGAGAGATATATATATAGAGAGAGAGTCAGATGAGAGGAGAGAGAGAGAGAGTCAGATGAGAGGAGAGCGAGATATAGAGAGAGAGAGTCAGATGAGAGGAGAGAGAGATATAGAGAGAGAGAGTCAGATGAGAGGAGAGCGAGATATATATATATATAGAGAGAGAGAGTCAGATGAGAGGAGAGAGAGCCTGTACGTGCTCCAATAGTCTAGTGACATCACAACCTCCTCCTCTTTCCCTCCTCCTACTGTTGTGTCAGTCTGGGACGTGAACACAGGCTGACACAAGCCACTCCATGCAAACAAATAAGCAGGCAAAGGCACACAGGCAGGGGTAAACGGGGCTAGTACTAGCATAGCAGACCTCACTCACATAGACCTCCAGCCTGGACTTGGGCCTGGGGCGGAGGGAGGCCAGGTCGCCAAAGGAGCGACTGCGTCTCAGCTTCTCTAACAGGGAGTTCCTCAGGGCGTGGAAGAAGGAGAAGCGATGCTGGGTTGGGGAGGGGCGGGTGTGCCACTCCTTTACCACTCACAGGTAGCAGGGGGTGGAGGGAGGAGGAATGGGTGCAGGGTTGGGGGGGTGGTACGAGGGAGGGAGCAGGGGTGGGTGGAGGGAGGGAGAGGGAGGGGGGTTAGAGGGAGGATGGGGAGCAAGGAGGGTGTGGCGGGTGGGTTAGGGTTAGTCAGACTCAACCATTGCTTTGTTAGCACACAGACACATATACGTTGAATACAGACTGACAATCACAGTTTCACAGTTTAAAGCAATCCTGGGTAAGTGGGTTCCAGGGTTTAGTGCAACGAGGGATCCTGTGTTGTGAGCAAGCAGGTGCTAGTATGCAGGATGCTGTGCTATAAGCCATACACCCACTCCTCTCCCCTATCCCACCCCAGGGAGAGGACGCTCTGACTGGGACTCACAAAGAAGGACTGGTCCTGGAAGGTGGGTGTCTCTGGCGTGCCCTGGCTGTAGACAGACACCCGTCTCTGCAGGGCGGTGGCCTTGCTCACATTGCCTGAAGAGAGAGTCAGGTCCTCCACATCGAACGGACTGCATGGGGGGAGGACAGAGAGACAGTTAGGAGGGGAAGTCCATTAGAGAACTATGAACTACAGTACTATGGTAATGCTGTAACCCTGGAGCAGACACCCAGATTCTCCAGAAGAGGGCAGCGTTAGAGTATAACTTAATGTAGTCAAAGTACACTGATGTAACTAACCACTGTAGTATGTATTGTGTAGTTTATAATACTATGTCCTACAATATGGTTTGTTTCTGTTTCATTTGCTGTTTCCATATTGTTCATGTTTTTCTGCTCCTTGCACCACAGCAATAACTAACCTTCCTCTGTGACATTCCTCTGATTCTGATTAAACTGTCACTAACCAAAATGTAAAAATATATCCATCACTCAAAGAGACATTTAATTAAGTCCACTTACAACCATGTGACCTCCAGATTGAGTTTGATTGTTCCCAGGTCGTTGACATCGACAGCCACCACCTGAGGCATGGCCGTGAACAGGTCCTTGGTCTCACAGATCACACTGCCCACTAGGATGTGAGTGGCTAAACCCTTCAGCTCGGTAACCTGATTGGACAAGAGACAGGAAGTTAGAGCTAATTGGACCAGAGAAAGGAAGTAAGGTCACACTGCCCACCAAGATGTGAGTGGCTAGACCTGTTCAGCTCCGTCAAGACAGGAAGTTAGAGGGTGATTCAGGTGGGTTAGTGCTGGGCTAGAACAAAAGCCTGCACACTCTGTGGTTCCCCAAGACCAGGACTGAACTCCACTGCCCTAGGCTGGGTCACTGTGCTCTAGGCTGGGTCACTGTGCTCTAGGCTGGGTCACTGTGCTCTAGGCTGGGTCACTGTGCTCTAGGCTGGGTCACTGTACTGTGCTCTAGGCTAGGTCACTGTACTGTACTCTAGGCTGGGTCATTGTACTGTACTCTAGGCTGGGTCACTGTACTGTACTCTAGGCTGGGTCACTGTACTGTACTCTAGGCTGGGTCACTGTACTGTACTCTAGGCTGGGTCACTGTACTGTACTCTAGGCTGGGTCACTGTACTGTACTCTAGGCTGGGTCACTGTACTGTACTTTAGGCTGGGTCACTGTACTCTAGGCTGGGTTACTGTACTCTAGGCTGGGTTCTATAAAGCACGTTGACTTAATAATGTCTTCATAAATATAATTAATTGCTTGATTGGTTGGTTAGTTGATTGACGGATTGTGCTGTACTTTGATGTTGATGAGGTCTGTGATGAGGGGCGTGAAGACCATCTCTTCTCCATCCCAACTCTGTCTGGAGTTCACCTCTATCTTCCCTTTCAGCTTCCAGCGCTGACGACCATACCGCATGAAGATCTGACAGAGAGAGGGGGGGAGGAAACAGAGGTGTGAGAGGGAGGGAGGGAGGAAACATAGGTGTGAGAGGGAGGGAGAGAGGGAGGAAACAGAGGTGTGAGAGGGAGGGAGGGAGGAAACAGAGGTGTGAGAGGGAGGGAGGGAGGAAACAGAGGTGTGAGAGGGAGGGAGGGAGGGAGGAAACAGAAGTGTGAGAGGGAGGGAGGGAGGGAGGGAGGGAGGGAGAAGGGAGGGAGGGAGGGAGGGAGGGAGGGAGGGAGGGAGGGAGGGAGGGAGGGAGGGAGGGAGGGAGGGAGGGAGGGAGGGAGGGAGGGAGGGAGGGAGGGAGGAAACAGAAGTGTGAGAGGGAGGGAGGGAGGAAACAGAGGTGTGAGAGGGAGGGAGGGAGGGAGGGAGGGAGGGAGGGAGGGAGGGAGGGAGGGAGGGAGGGAGGGAGGGAGGGAGGGAGGGAGGGAGGGAGGGAGGGAGGGAGGGAGGGAGGGAGGGAGGGAGGGAGGGAGGGAGGGAGGGAGGGAGGAAACAGAGGTGTGAGAGGGAGGGAGGGGGAGGAAACAGAGGTGTGAGAGGGAGGGAGGGAGGAAACAGAGGTGTGAGAGGGAGGGAGAGGGGAGGAAACAGAGGTGTGAGAGGGAGGGAGAGGGGAGGGAGGTGTGAGAGGGAGGGAGGAAACAGAGGTGTGAGAGGGAGGGAGGGAGGAAACAGAGGTGTGAGAGGGAGGGAGGGAGGGAGGAAACAGAGGTGTGAGAGGGAGGGAGGGAGGGAGGAAACAGAGGTGTGAGAGGGAGGGAGGGAGGAAACAGAGGTGGAGAGGGAGGGAGGGAGGGAGGGAGGGAGGGAGGGAGGGAGGGAGGGAGGGAGGGAGGGAGGGAGGGAGGGAGGGAGGGAGGGAGAGGGAGGGAGGGAGGAAACAGAGGTGTGAGAGGGAGGGAGGGAGGGAGGAAACAGAGGTGTGAGAGGGAGGGAGAGAGGGAGGAAACAGAGGTGTGAGAGGGAGGGATGGAGGGAGGAAACAGAGGTGTGAGAGGGAGGGTGAGAGGGAGGGAGGGAGGAAACAGAGGTGTGAGAGGGAGGGAGAGAGGAAGGAAACAGAGGTGTGAGAGGGAGGGAGAGAGGGAGGAAACAGAGGTGTGAGAGGGAGGGAGGGAGGAAACAGAGGTGTGAGAGGGAGGGAGGGAGGAAACAGAGGTGTGAGAGGGAGGAAGGGAGGAAACAGAGGTGTGAGAGGGAGGGAGGGAGGGAGAGAAACAAAGAGAGATTTAGAGAGGGCAGAGAGGGATAGATGGGTAGAGATAGAGGAGGAAGAGAGGGGGGTGAGAGAAAGATAAAGGTTAAAGATAGATGCAGGGTCAAGGAGAAGGATATATATTTATAAGTGCCGTTTTCGAGGCAGTCTGCAGATTGGGAAAGATATAGTTGTCTATTTGTAATACAGGGAGGGCCTGTTAGGAATGATAAAGACAGAGAAAGAGAGAGTCAAGTCTTATATTAATTCATCTCACCTCATACTGATCTCCTGAACACAGACGAGCAAAGCCAGCAAGACCTGAGGAGAGAGAGGAGGGGGCAGAGAGAGGGGGTGGGTGGGAGAGTGAGTGAGGCAGCGAGCGAGAGGGGGTGGGGTAGTAGAAAGAGAGGGGTGGGGGGTGAGAGAGAGAGAGAGAGAGAGAGAGAGAGAGAGAGAGAGAGAGAGAGAGAGAGAGAGAGAGAAGGGGTTTGGGAGAAAGAAAGAGAGTGAGACAGAGATAATTGAGCAGTGAAATCATTGCTTGTTTGTTTTTCAGTCTACACTAACAGCAGTTCCCCTGGCCTCAGTCTTACCTTTCATTTTGATATGGAATTCCCCCAACAAGTTCTCCAGCTCCACCTCAAACGTGCTCATATTCTGGGGAGGAAAGGAGACTGATCAGCTCAAACACAAACAACTGGAGACGAACTTTGACACCAGGCTGTGTTCGATCTCAGTGGGTGATTGTATAGTGCCGGTGAACAGGCTGATTTATGTGTGGGTCCATCCACCCATCCATACCTCTGTGTACTCCTTATATCTGCGGTTGACCTCTAATATGCTCTCTCTGGTGGCCTTTGTGGAGGGAGAGGCAGAGAAGGCCTGCTTCATCTTACTGGCTCCCTCTCTCAGCATCCTCTGGATACAGAACACCTCATACAACTCATCCACCTGCAAGGGACACAGCACACAGATGGTTAAACACTATAATCTACACAGCCCAGACAGGGTTAAAAGACTTAACATACAGCAAGGAGATGGTTACACACAAACCATATCCAATAGATAATCGCTATTAAAGCAAAAACTGTGTTAATGACTTAAAACGCATTAAGTATAGACATCAAAGACAATTACAGATGTATAACCTATATAAAAGTATAGATACAAACCACACACTCTGCACTGATCAGCCAATAACAGCCTGTGAAGTTTGTAAAGTTCGATACAGCATAAACAAAAGCCCTGGGCTTGAAACAAGCTTATAAATCCTACCCATCCTCCCTCATACACAAAGACACTAAATATTCAGTAGGCAGATGAGTGATCATTTCTAGAGAGTGGCGGTGGATATGTGAAGGACTCACTCCAGCCCTCCTCTGGGGGAGACAGATTACCATGTCTGACAGACTGATGAGCAAGCCCTGCCCAGCCTCAGACCCACACCCTTTGTCATAGACCTGCACAATTAGATCATTCACAACCCTGCAGCATAGCACACTGCCCAACCTCCCCCTTCATATGAACTATGCTAAGCCCAATGACTGTGGAGAGAAAAAGGGTAGGGAGGGATAGAGAAGTGGGAAATAGAGGAAGACAGAGGTGAAGAAAGTGAGAGAGAGGCTTGTGGGAGTCCCAAGGAGGCAGACAGCGTTTAGCGATCGCTTGGGAACACTGTCTAATACCCACACACTCAGCACAAACATGGAGAGAAAGACACTGTGGTGGGTCAGAATTAATCCACATGGGAGGAGATGGAGACAGAGAGAGACAAAATAGAAAGAGAGAGGGGGAGATCCATTTGCTTACTTACGCAACCCAACTCTCTCCATCCCTCACTCTGCCTGTAATGAGCCTGAGTGATATTATAATGTGCTGACTTCCCTACTTTCCTACTGTATTGAGACTGTACTGTCTGGCAGGCATAAACAAAGACCTGTAATGGGCCAAATGAAAAGGAAATATTCAGATGATGCCGTGGAGCTGTGAAATATTGATGCATCGCAGTCTTTAAGGTTCTCATTAGGGAGAAACAGAGGGTGAAATGGGCCAATCGTATTCCCCAGCGTTTTGACAATCATAGCAGACACAGAAGTGGTGAAGGGGGAGGATGATGATGAAGTAGATGAATTTAGTAGGAAAGCAGCAAGGACTGTCTGTTGTCAGGGAGGTGACCGGGATGCTCCAATTCAAGGCTGGAACACTCCGTCTAGAAGGGGAGTTGAGAGGGTTGATGATGATGTCAGGTTCTGGCAGTGCAGTGGATCTTTGCTATGTTTGATATTAAGAGAGAGAAACCCTACCCTGCCCCAGCTTCCCTCATAGCATCATCCACCCCCACCCCAACAGCCCTGTACCCCTGGGTCTCCCTACCGCTACCACAACACCTCACCCCCACGACACCCTCACTCCCATCCTGCCCCGCCATGTCTGTGGTATGTGGTAGGCTGTTCATTTGGGTGCTGCTTCTCTGATTGGAAAGAGCTGAGCCACAACCAATGAGATCATTGAAAAAGGCTACTTACTCCCGAAAATATAGATGAACTCTAACAAGGATTAAAATTAATTCTACCAATGACGAATCCCTGTCACCACACTGTCGATGACTATTTAACAAATGTATTTAGCTCAAATATCTTAGAAGGATTGTACAGCGGGAGAGTGCAGTAAACAGACCCTCTTGTGCCAACCTATACGATTCAGGCCACCAAGTTCAGAGTGGTATCTGAGAAATGGGGATTTGGGGATGTGGGCAGAGGCTGTCTGTCAGTGACTGACACCTGCTGGTGTCAGGGTGGGATGCCTGCCCTGCTGATCAATGCTGTAGTCCAGGGGAGAAATCCAAATCAAATTTTATTGGTCACAAACACATGCTTAACAGATGTTAATGCGAGTGTAGCGAAATGCTTGTGCTTCTAGTTCCGACAGTGCAGTGAAATCTAACACGTAATCTAACAATTCCACAACTACCGAATACACACAAATCTAAAGGGATGGAATAAGAACATGTACATACAGTTGAAGTCAGAAGTTTACATACACTTAGGTTGGAGTCATTAAAACTCCTTTTTCAACCACAAATTTCTCATTAACAAACTATAGTTTTGGCAAGTCGGTTAGGACATCTTTCCAACAATTGTTTACAGACAGATTATTTCACTTATAATTCACTGTATCACAATTCCAGTCTGTCAGAAGTTTACATACACTAAGTTGACTGTGCCTTTAAACAGCTTGGACAATTCCAAAAAATTATGTCATGGCTTCAGAAGCTTCTGATAGGCTAATTGACATAATTTGAGTCAATTGGAGGTGTATCTGTAGATGTATTTCAAGGCCTACCCTCAAACTCAGTGCCTCTTTGCTTGACATCATTGGAAAATCAAAACAAATTAGCCAAAATTCTTCAGCCTCCTGAGGTTGAAGAGGCATTGTTGCACCATCTTCACCACACTGTCTGTGTGGGTGGACCATTTCAGTTTGTCCCACTACTGTTGTGTCGTCTGCAGACTTTATGATTGAATTGGGGGTGTGCATGGCCACGCAGTCATGGGTGAACAGGCAGTACAGGAGGGGGCTGAGAACGCACCCTTGTGGGGCCCCAGTGTTGAAGATCAGTGAAGTGTAGATGTTGTTTCCTACATTCACCATCTGGTGGCGGCCCATCAGAAAGTCCAGGATCCAATTGCACAGGGTAGGGTCGAGACCCAGTGCCTCAAGCTTAATGATGAGCTTGGAGGGTACTATGGTGTTGAATGCTGAGCTGTAATCAATGAACAGCATTCTTACATAGGTATTCCTCTTGTCCAGATGGGATAGGGCAGTGTGATGGCAATTGCGTCGTCTGTGGACCTGTTGGGGCGGTATGCAAACTGAAGTGGGTCTAGGGTGGCAGGTAAGGTGGAGGTGATATGATCCTTGACTAGTCTCTCAAAGCACTTCATGATGACAGAAGTGAGTGCTCTGGGCGATAGTGATGTTGTTCACTTATCTTTTCCTTCTTGGGTACAGGAACAATTGTTGCCATCTTGAAGCATGTGGGGACAGCAGACGGGGAAAGGGAGCGATTGAATATGTCCGTAAACATACCAGCCAGCTGGTCTGCACATGCTCTGAGAACGCGACTAGGGATGCCGTCTGGGCCAGCAGCCTTGCGAGGGTTAACACGTTTAATTGACTGACTCACGTCGGCCATGGAGAAGGGTTGGGGGGGGAACCGCAGTCCTTGGTAGTGGGCCGCGTCGGTGGCACTGTATTATCCTCAAAGCGGGCAAAGAATTTGTTTTCTTTTTCTGGAAGCAAGACATCGGTGTCCGTGACATGGCTGGTTTTCTTTTTCTAGTCCGTAATTGTCTGTAGACCCTGCCACATACGTCTCATGTCTGAGCCGTTGAATTGCGACTCTAATTTGTCCCTATACCGACATTTCACTTGTTTGATTACCTTGCAGAGGGAATAACACCTACACTGTTTATATTCACCCATATTCCCAGTCATCTTTCCATAGTTAAAATGTGGTGGTTCGCGCTTTCAGTTTTGCGCGAATGCCGACATCTATCCACGGTTTGTGGTTAGGGTATGTTTTAATAGTAACAGTGGGTACAACATCTACAATGCACTTCTTTATAAACTCACTCACAGAGTCAGCGTATAAATCCATGTTATTCTCTGAGGCTGCCCGGGAACATTTCCCAGTCCGTGTGATCAAAACAATCTTGAGGCGTGGATTCCAATTGGTCGGACCAGTGTTGAATGGTTCTAGTCACGGGTACATCCTGTTTGAGTTTCTGCCTATAGGACGGTATGAGCAAAATGGAGACATGGTCAGATTTGCTGAAGCGAGGGCGGGGGAGGGTCTGGTATGCATCACGGAAGTTAGAGTAGCAGTGGTCCAATGTATTGCCCGCGCAAGTGCTGCAATTAATATGCTGATGGCATTTAGGTAGCCTTGTTTTCAAAATTGCTTTGTTAAAATCCCCAGCTACAATAAATGCATCCTCAGGATATATGGTTTCCAGTTTACATAGAGTCCAGTGAAGTTTATTGAGGGCCATCTGGGGTATCTGCTTGAGGGGGTATATACACAGCTGTGACAATAACTCTTGGGAGATAATATGGTCGTCATTTGATTGTAAGGAATTATAGAGCAGATGAACAGAAGGACTTGAGTTCCTGTAGGTTGTTATGATTACACCATGAGTCGTTAATCATGGAGCATACAGCCCCGCCCTTCTTCTTCCCAGAAAGATGTTTATTTCTGTCGGCGCGACGCATGAAGAACCCGGTGGCTGTACCAACTCCGACAACATATCCTGAGAGAGCCAAGTTTCCGAAAAAACAGAGTATGTTACAATCCCTGATGTCTCTCTGGAAGGCAACCCTTACCCTAATTTCTTTCACATTGTTGTCTAGAGCCTGGACATTGGTGAGTAATATACTCGGAAGCGGTGGGTGGTGTGCACACCTTCGAAGTTTGACCAGGAGGCCGCTCCATCTACCTCTTCTGCGACATTGTTTTGGGTCAGCCTCTTGGATTAGATCCAATGTCCTGGGTGGTGGTCCGAACAAAGGATCCGCTTCGGGAAAGTCGTATTCCTGGTCGTAATGTTGGTAAGTTGAAGTCGCTCTTATAGCCAATAGTTCTTCCCGGCTGTATGTAATAACACTTAGGATTTTCTGGGCTAACAATGTAAGAAATAATACATTAAAAAAATGAAATAGTGCATAGATGCAGCCTAAGGCCTAAGGCCTCGAAGCGAGGCGACCATCTCTGTCGGTGCCATCTTGCTACACACTACCATTTAACACTACCATTCAATACCCCCATTCGACACTACCATGATACTGCATGGGGGTCCTCTGTAGCTCAGATGGTGGAGCATGGCACTTTGCAACGCCAGGATAGTGGGTTCAATACCCAAGACAACCCATACGTAAAACGTATGCACGCATGACTAAGTTACTTTGGATAAAAGCGTCAGCTAAATGGCATATATACTGAACTATTCATTCTCCAGACCACACAGAGTAGGGCTAACAGTCTATACATAATTTTGGTTTAATTTATTATCTATTTTCTGTGGTAATAAGACTAAGGAAGTTCTTAACGTGACAAAAGACCCATCTAAAGATTAAGATAACTTATCACCATACTGCTGGCCCAAAACAAGTGTGTCGCCCACCCACCCACCCCAGGAAATGAAAGACAGGGTGACTGTGAAAACACACTTTGTTGGGCTGTAGGACTGTTGGACTGTAGGGTTGGGCACAAAATGAGGAAACAACACATTCTGTAGGCTCAACTGCACACACCCTAAGAGGGACACACACTGTGCAATAGCAGCTGAGGCAAGCATGAGCGCACACACACAGCTGGCAAGCCAGGGGTGACCTTTATCCACGAGAGTATCTTTAATCTTCAGCGAGAGGTGACCTTTATCCACGAGAGTATCTTTAATCTTCGGTGGGTTTTGTCCTCTTAGATTTAAAGAGGAACTCACTAAGTGGATTTAACCCAAACAAACAAACACCCAACAAGGACTAACCAGACTATTTGCACCCCCCCGCCCCCCTATTTTACGCTGTTGCTACTCTCTGTTTATTAAGTACATATTATTTTAAACACCTTGACTAACCGGTGCCCCCGCACATCAACTCTGTACCGCTGTACTCTGTACCGCTATTGTTATTTTACTGCTGCTGTTTAATTATTTGTTACTTACATTTTTTACCCATCTACTTATTTTTAATAAAACGGCATTTTTGTTTAAGGGCTTGAAAGTAAGCATTTCCCTGTATGGTCTACACCTGTTGTATTCTGCGCATGTGACAAATACAATTTGATTTGAGTTGATCACCAGGAAAGAAGGGACCCAGAGGATATCCTTAGCCTCAAAACATTATAAGGAAAGAAGGGACCCAGAGGATATCTTTAGCCTCAAAACATCATAAGGAAAGAAGGGACCCAGAGGATATCTTTAGCCTCAAAACATCATAAGGAAAGAAGGGACCCAGAGGATATCCTTAGCCTCAAAACATCATCAGGAACGAAGGGACCCAGAGGATATCCTTAGCCTCAAAACATCATAAGGAAAGAAGGGACCCAGAGGATGTCTGTAGCCCCAAAACATCATAAGGAAAGAAGGGACCCAGAGGATATCCTTAGCCTCAAAACATCATAAGGAAAGAAGGGACCCAGAGGATGTCTGTAGCCCCAAAACATCATAAGGAAAGAAGGGACCCAGAGGATATCCTTAGCCTCAAAACATCATAAGGAAAGAAGGGACCCAGAGGATGTCTGTAGCCCCAAAACATCATAAGGAAAGAAGGGACCCAGAGGATATCCTTAGCCTCAAAACATCATAAGGAAATAAGGGACCCAGAGGATATCCTTAGCCTCAAAACATCATAAGGAAAGAAGGGACCCAGAGGATATCCTTAGCCTCAAAACATCATAAGGAAAGAAGGGACCCAGAGGATATCTTTAGCCTCAAAACATCATAAGGAAAGAAGGGACCCAGAGGATATCCTTAGCCTCAAAACATCATCAGGAAAGAAGGGACCCAGAGGATATCCTTAGCCTCAAAACATCATCAGGAACGAAGGGACCCAGAGGATATCCTTAGCCTCAAAACATCATAAGGAAAGAAGGGACCCAGAGGATGTCTGTAGCCCCAAAACATCATCAGGAAAAGGGGACCCAGAGGATATCTTTAGCCTCAAAACATCATCAGGAAAGAGGGGACCCAGAGGATGTCTGTAGCCCCAAAACATCATCAGGAAAGAGGGGACCCAGAGGATGTTTGTAGCCCCAAAACATCCCAACCAAAATATTATTATAATGATCATGCACACACATCTACCGCATCTAAATGATGGCCGGCATTCATAGCCTGCTAAGAAAGGAGAGTCTCTAAGACTAAATGAAATCCTCTTACGATATGGCTCATCTGGATTGTAATGGATTTACTCTTCCGCTCTACATTACACCAGGGACTAGCAGAGGAGAGATTATACTACACAGACCTAAAGCTCGGCCACATCAAACACATGTAGTACTCTCTGAGGGGAGGGCCGATCAAAGAACAGGAGGATAGACCCGGATCACATCAAACACATGTAGTACTCTCTGAGGGGAGGGCCGATCAAAGAACAGGAGGATAGGCCCAGATGACATCAAACACATGTAGTACTCTCTGAGGGGAGGGCCGATCAAAGAACAGGAGGATAGGCCCAGATCCCATCAAACACATGTAGTACTCTCTGAGGGGAGGGGAGGGCCGATCAAAGAACAGGAGGATAGGCCCGGATCACATCAAACACATGTAGTACTCTCTGAGGGAGGGGAGGGGAGGGCCGATCAAAGAACAGGATGATAGGCCCGGATCACATCAAACACATGTAGTACTCTCTGAGGGGAGGGGAGGGCCGATCAAAGAACAGGAGGATAGGCCCGGATCACATCAAACACATGTAGTACTCTCTGAGGGGAGGGGAGGGCCGATCAAAGAACAGGAGGATAGGCCCGGATCACATCAAACACATGTAGTACTCTCTGAGGGGAGGGGAGGGCCGATCAAAGAACAGGATGATAGGCCCGGATCACATCAAACACATGTAGTACTCTCTGAGGGGAGGGGAGGGGAGGGCCGAGGGATGATAGGCCGATCAAAGAACTCTCTAGGATGATAGGCCCGGATCACATCAAACACATGTAGTACTCTCTGAGGGAGGGGAGGGCCAATCAAAGAACAGGAGGATAGGCCCGGATCACATCAAACACATGTAGTACTCTCTGAGGGAGGGGAGGGGAGGGCCGATCAAAGAACAGGATGATAGGCCCGGATCACATCAAACACATGTAGTACTCTCTGAGGGGAGGGGAGGGCCGATCAAAGAACAGGATGATAGGCCCGGATCACATCAAACACATGTAGTACTCTCTGAGGGAGGGGAGGGGAGGGCCGATCAAAGAACAGGAGGATAGGCCCGGATCACATCAAAACCATGTAGTACTCTCTGAGGGGAGGGGAGGGCCGATCAAAGAACAGGATGATAGGCCCGGATCACATCAAACACATGTAGTACTCTCTGAGGGAGGGGAGGGCCGATCAAAGAACAGGATGATAGGCCCGGATCACATCAAACACATGTAGTACTCTCTGAGGGGAGGGGAGGGCCGATCAAAGAACAGGATGATAGGCCCGGATCACATCAAACACATGTAGTACTCTCTGAGGGAGGGGAGGGGGGGGCCGATCAACGAACAGGAGGATAGGCCCGGATCACATCAAACACATGTAGTACACTCTGAGGGGAGGGGAGGGCCGATCAAAGAACAGGAGGATAGGCCCGGATCCCATCAAACACATGTAGTACTCTCTGAGGGGAGGGAGGGCCGATCAAAGAACAGGAGGATAGGCCCAGATCCCATCAAACAGACAACAGGACAATCAGGACTAGGTCTCTACTGCTGTTCAGTATTGAAGGGAACAGATTTGCACCTAGATAATGTATAAAATACACTGAGTGTAAAAAACATTTTAAAAACTAAACATCCATGACATAGACTGACCAGGTGAATCCAGATGAAAGCTATGATCCCTTAATGATGTCACTTAAATCCACTTCAAAGCAGTGTCGATGAAGGGGAGGAGACAGGGTAAAGAAAGATTTTTAAGCCTTGAAACAATTGAGAAATGGATTGTGTATGTGTGCCATTCAAAGGGTGAATGGGTAAGAGAAAAGATGTAAGTGCCTTTAACACGGGGAATGGTAGTAGGTGCCAGGCGCACCGGTCAAGAACTGCAATGGTGCTGGGTGTTTCACGCTCAACAGTTTCCCGTGCGTATCAACCACCCAAAGGGCATCCAGCCAACTTGACACATCTGTGGGAAGCGTTGAAGTCAACATGGGCCAGCATCCCTGTGGAACATTTTAACACCTTGTAGAGTCCATACCCAACAAATTGAGTCTGTTCTGAGGGCAAAAGGGGGTGCAACTAAATTTTAGGATGGTGTTCCTAATGTTTTGTACACTCAGCGTACATATACACTACCGTTCCAAAGTTTGGGATCACTTAGAAATGTCCTTGTTTTTAAAAGAAAAACACCTTTTTGTCCATTAAAATAACATCAAATTCATCAAAATACAGTGCAGACATTGTTGATGTTGTAAATTACTATTATAGCTGGAAACTGCTGAATAGAGTATCTGGAGCATCAGCATTTGTGGGTTCGATTACAGGCTCAAAATGGCCAAAAACAAAGTACTTTCATCTGAAACTCGTCAGTCTATTCTTGTTCCGAGAAATGAAGGCTATTTCATGCGAGAAATTGCCAAGAAACTGAAGATCTCGTACAACACTGTGCACTACTCCCTTCACAGAACAGTGCAAACTGGCTCTAACCAGAATAGAAAGAGGAGTGGGAGGCCCCAGTGCACAACTGAGCAAGAGGACAAGTACTTTAGAGTGTCTAGTTTGAGAAACAGATGGCTCACAAGTCCTCAACTGGCAGCTTCATTAAATAGTACCTGCAAACACCAGTCTCAACATCAACCGTGAAGAGGTGATTCCGAGATGCAGGCCTTCTAGGCAGAGTTGCAAAGAAAAAGCCATATCTCAGACTGGCCAATAAAAATGTAAAATGAAGATGGGCAAAAGAACAGACAATGGACAGAGGAACTCTTCCTAGAAGGCCAGCAAAAATAGAAAAGTGAGGTGTAACTTTGCATTGGGACTTTTGGTGTGTATACTAATGCAAATCCATATGTTACATCTGGGTACGTTTATGCTACCTACCCTTTAATTAATACGCCATGGGAGTAACGCCCCTTCACACACATGTCCCTAAAAGGGAATAGGAGGCATCTGGCATAGGAGTTCCAGCTTTCTGGCCTTCAAGCTCTTGCCCTCATCTCACTAATGAGGGCTGGGCAGCACCGGTAGGCACAGGCACACAACACAGACACTAATCTAAGCAGGGCAACATCACAGGGCTGATTCATGCCACCTGCTTCCCTACTACACTTCTCATCTGCAGACAAGGCAGGCAACACTTTGGACTGCCTGATGTGTTGAAGAAAGGAAACAGGGATGGGTGTGCGTCATTTACAGCTTCTCATCTGTGATAGGCAATGGGTTAGTAGCCCCTTGCAGATGGCACCCTGAGGGGTGGCCATTCTGTCTCCAGCTGGGTTGGTCTTAATCCGAGCACAATTACACACAACACACAGTGACACAGACATACAAAGTGACAAACATGCACAGTGACACACACACCGACAAAACACATTCACACAGGGAAACAAACACACATACACAGTGACACACACTTCAAAAGAACCATGTTTATCTATTTATAGTCCTCTTTTCAGGCTCTATTCATTTCCTTTCTTCAAAAGGACAAGATAAAGAGTTGACTGCCCCCACCTTTTCCCTCATGTTCCTCTCATCAACACCTGTCACAATCCCCACTTCCTGTTTGGCCCTGCCCTACTTCCTTCCTGTCAACAGCCACTGTGGGTGATGTGCTTACGCTGTTATATGTGTGTGTGCATGTACCCCTGGCACTGCGGTGTGTGTCGCAAACCTCTCTGTTGCACAGTTACTGGTGACACCAGGGCGGGGTTCAATTCTAAAAGGAAGTCAATTACAATTACAATTCAATAATCAAAAAGAGTGCATTCATTTTCAAAGACTTCTCATACTGATAAGTAGAAGATTATATATATATATATTTATATATATATATATATAAATAAATTCAGCAAAAAAAGATGCCACCAGTTCCATTGAGTACTGCAGTGCATCTCCTCCTCATGGACTGCACCAGATTTGCCAGTTCTCGCTGTGAGATGTTACCCCACTCTTCCACCAAGCACCTGCAAGTTCCCGGACATTTCTGGGGGGGGGGAATGGCCCTAGCCCTCACCCTACGATCCAACAGGTCGTAGACGTTCTCAATGGGACTGAGATCCGGGCAATCTCAGATCGATTGTCTGGGGCCAAGTTAACCTCTCCTTTCATGTAAAAAAGCCATCACCATCATACTTTTAGGGAAAGAGGATAATTTTTTACATGTATTAAACTGTGAATTTGACCAATTCCATTCCTCTTGCTTTGGGGGTCCGGGGTCCTCCCCGGGATAATTTTCATGAACATTACCGAGAAGGACATTCTACTCTAAAATGTATGAAAATAAAATGTTGACACCATCTAAAATATAATTTCAACCTCCAGAAATGGGCCCAATAACCGATAACTTTAACCCCTGGTGTTGACACACTGATAATGATTCTGCTGTTTGAATGTTAAAATTCCTGTTAAAATGTATAGTACAATAGCGTTTGAGGAACATTAACGCTTGAAACACCCACAAAGCAGGGTTTGACCTGAACTACTCTTCTCCCTGTGGTGATGAGGCAGGCTATGGATGTAGATTTAATTCCCTGACATCATCAGCGTTTCAGAGGATAGTGAGTCAGTCTGGTGATTCTCCTGGCGGAGTTCTTTATTCAGATTGATCTCATTAGATAGATATCTGCTGATGTCTGGGCTGGCTCTATGTTGGTGTGTGTGTCAGCAGTCCGCCACCCAGAGATAGACATCAGCTGGCTTCCCACTTTAGAACTCTCATGCTCCCAGCATGATTTGTCCCTTTTGTCCAATTTACAATACCATGCTGCCGACTTACAACAAAGTCATCTTACAGCATTGGCCAAAACTGTATGAGAAATGTTTGTGTTGTTCTTATTCAGAAAACCCCCTTATTTCTCAAGAACTCCAAATGGACGTCATTCATCACTAGTAATGAGAATGTTCTAGATGTGCTGTTCACAGAGTAACCAAATTAGTATTGAATGGAGGAGAAAGACTGTTTTGAGTGTGAAGAGAGATGAGGAGAGACATTGTCAACAACAAACACCATGCACGCACACACACACTCACGCCGGAAGCACCATTATCATCCCCAACCCTTCCCTCACCCCTCAGACTAGAAAAGGGACCAGTCGATTGATCTCTGTCCTGTCCCCCGAGGCCCCTAGACTCTCCACGGGGTGCCAACACAGAACACACACGCTCTAACTCGTTTTAGACACCTCCCTGCCCTCACCCAAATAGCCCTCATTAGTGTCTCACAGCACCATAGCTCCCTCCCTCAATCCCTCCTATACTCTCCCACTATCCCCCTCTCCTCTCTCTCCCAGTCAGCCACAAGAGCAGGTCTTCCCAAACTGGGGTACACGCAATAAAAATGAGATTGTTTTTTTTATTTTTAAAAATGTGAAGAAAAAAAGAAAAAAAACATTCACATCTTCAGTAGCCTTGTTTCACTGCCAAAAAAAATGAAACCATCTAGTGTTCAGCGAAATAACAACACAATGTCAAATACAGGTAGCCTAGTCAAATAATAAACATCCAATCTGTTCATCTCTCGCAGGAATTCCACTAACGGTCCATATGTAGCCAAACGTAGCTGCTGCTCATTCCGTTTGCAAGAAAATTGATAAATGGTTAAAAAAGTAAGGCCCGCATGTTGTTGTTAGCCCAGCAGACATGGACACTAACAGTTGTGAATCTGATGCAGCCGAAGAGCTACTGCCCCCTTACCCAGGAAAGCACCGAACAACAGACACAGACGTTGGACCATCGAAGCGGCGCAAATATGATGAGAACTACATTGATTTGGGGTTCACTTATATTGAGAGTAGTGCTTTTCCTCAGCCACAGTGTGTTATTGTGCAAAAGTACCATCTCACAACTCGATGAAACCTTCACTCTTGCACAGACATTTAGAAACAAAACATGCCAAATTGAAAAATAAGTTACGGGAGTTTTTTGAGAGAGAATATAAGATGACTTTCGAATAGTAAGACATGTTTAAAAGCAACAGATACCATTAATAAGAAGGGGCTAGATATGGCGAGCTACTGTGTAGCTAGGACAGGCAAGCCCCATACTATTGTGGAGGACTTAATTCTTCCTGCTGCTGCGGATATGGATGGGACAATGCTGGGGAAAAGGCAAAAAAATATATATACAGATAATGCCTTCATCAAACAACACTGTTTCATGATGGATCAGTGACATGGCAGGAGATGTTTTGAAACAATTACTGCTTCGCATAACAGCTGGATGAGTATACAGACGTGGCGGGCCTGGTACAGGTCCTGGTATATGTCCGTTACGTTTATGGGGGGTAAATTAAGGAAGACATCCTCTTCTGCAAACCACTGGAAACCAAGACAACAGGAGAGGATATTTTTAAAGTACTGGACAGCGTTGTGACATCAAATGGACTTTGGTAGTCAAGATGTGTTGGTGTCTGTACTGATGGCGCAAAAGCCATGACAGGGAGGAGTGGCAATGCGTGTGTAAGCAGTTGCTCCCAACATCACTTGGGTACACTGCAGCATCAATTGAGAGGCTCTTGCTGCCAAGGGAATGCCTGACAGCTTGAAATACATTTTGGACACTACAGTGAAAATGGTTAACTTTGTTAAAGCAAGGCCCCTGAACTCTCGTGTATTTTCTGCACTATGCAATAATATGGGCAGCGACCATGTAACACTTTTTACAACAAGCGTGCTGGTTATCAAGGGGCAAAGTATTGACACGTTTTTTTTTAAATTAAGAGACGAGCTTAACATGTCCTTTACTTTACGTTTCTCACACGACTGGCCTATCTGGGTGATGTTTTTTCTCGCCTGATTGATCTGAATCTACGATTACAGGGACTCTACGCAACTATATTCAATGTGAGGGACAGCATTGAAGCTAAGTTGGAGCTCTTTTCTGTCTGCATTAACAAGGACAACACACAGGTCTTTCCATCATTGTATGATTTTTTGTGTGCAAATTTTTTTTTAAAGAATAATTTTACCAGGCAAGTCAGTTAAGAACAAATTCTTATTTTCAATGACGGCCTAGGAACAGTAGGTTAACTGCCTGTTCAGGGGCAGAACAACAGATTTGTACCTTGTCAGCTCGGGGATTTGAACTTGCAACCTTTCGGTTACTAGTCCAACGCTCTAACCACTAGGCTACCCTGCAGCTTACGGACAATGTCAAATGTGATATAGCGAAGCACCTGAGAGAGTTGGGTGCACAATTACGCAGGTACTTTCCCGAAACGGATGACACAAACAAATGGATTCATTATCCCTTTCATGCCCTGCCTCCAGTCCACATACAGATATCTGAACGGGAGAGCCTCATCGAAATTACAACAAGCAGTTCTGTGAAAATTGAATTGAAATCAGAAGCCACTGCCAGATTGGGTATCCTGCCTTGGCAAATCAGGCTGTTAAGACACTGATGCCCTTTGCAACCACGTACCTATGTGAGAGTGGATTCTCAGCCCTCACTAGCATGAAAACTAAATACAGGCACAGACTCTGTGTGGAAAAAGACAGAGACTCTCTCCAATACAACCCAACATTGCAGAGTTATGTGCATCCTTTCAAGCACACCCTTCTCATTAACCAACATGTTTCAAGCAGACCACCATAGACCACCGTGCTTTGAAATTTTGGTAATGGCTCACATCAACACCATTATCCCAGAAACCCTAGACCCACTCCAATTTGCATACCGCCCAAACAGATCCACAGATGATGCAATCTCTATTGCACTCCACACTGCCCTTTCCCACCTGGACAAAAGGGACACTTATGTGAGAATGCTATTAATTGACTACAGCTCAGCGTTCAACACCATAGTACCCTCAAAGCTCATCACTAAGCTAAGGATCATGGGACTAAACACCTCCCTCTGCAACTGGATCCTGGACTTCCAGACGGGCCGCCCCCAGGTAGTGAGGGTAGGTAGCAACACATCTGCCACACTGATCCTCAACACTGGAGCTCCCCAGGGGTGCGTGCTCAGTCCCCTCCTGTACTCCCTGTTCACCCACGGCTGTATGGCCAGGCACAACTTCAACACCATCATTAAGTTTGCAGTGGTTAAGTTTGCAGCCTGATCACCGACATCGATGAGCCTACAAGGAGGAAGTCAGAGAACTGGCCGGGAGGTGCCAGAATAACAACCTTTCTCTCAACGTAACCAAAACTAAGGTGATTATTGTGGACTACAGGAAAAGGAGGACCGAGCACACCCCCATTCTCATCGACGGGGCTGTAGTGGAGCAGGTTGAGAGCTTCAAGTTCCCCAGTGTCCACATCAACAACAAACTAGAATGGTCCAAACAAACCAAGACAGTCGTGAAGAGGGCACGACAAAGCTTATTCCCCCTCAGGAAACTAAAAGGATTTGGCATGGGTCCTGAGATCCTCAAAAGGTTCTACAGCTGCAACATTGAGATCATCTGGTTGCATCACTGCCTGGTACGGCAATTGTTCGGCCTTTGACCGCAAGGCACTACAGAGGGTAGTAAATACGGCCCAGTACATCACTGGGGCTAAGCTGCCTGCCATCCAGGACCTCTACACCAGGCGGTGTCAGAGGAAGGCCCAAAAAATTGTTAAAGACCCCAGCCTTCCCAGCCTCCCCAGTCATAGACTGTTCTCTCTACTACCGCCTGGCAAGTGGTACCGGAGTGCCGAGTTTAGCACAAAAAGGCTTCTCAACAGTTTTTACACCCAAGCCATAAGACTCCTGAACAGGTAACCAAATGGCTACCCGGACTATTTCTATTGTGTGCCCCCCCTCCCCCAACCCCTCTTTTTACCCTGCTGCTACTCTCTGTTTATCATATATGCATAGTCACTTTAACTATACATTCATGTACATACTACCTCAATTGGGCCGACCAACCAGTGCTCCTGCACATTGGCTAACCGGGCTATCTGCATTGTGTCCCACCCACCACCCGCCAACCCCGCTTTTACGCTACTGCTACTCTCTGTTCATCATATATGCATAGTCACTTTAACCATATCTACATGTACATACTACCTCAATCAGCCTGACTAACCGGTGTCTGTATGTAGCCTCGCTACTTTTATAGCCTCACTACTGTATATAGCCTGTCTTTTTACTGTTGTTTTATTTCTTTACTTACCTATTGTTCACCTAATACCTTTTTTGCACTATTGTTTAGAGCATGTAAGTAAGCATTTCACTGTAAGTTCTACTACACCTGTTGTATTCAGCGCACGTGACAAATAAATGTTGATTTGAGTTATTCACAATTTTTGATGAACGAATATGGTTTTATATGTAAGATGGCTAAGTAATGAGCAAAAATATTCATTATTATTATTTGTGCCCTGGTCCAATAAGAGCTCTTTGTCACTTTCCACGAGCCGGGTTGTGACAAAAACTCACACTCATTCTTATGTTTAATAAGTGTGGCAGGCTACAATGATGGCAAAAAACAACATTTGAGAGCGCGCTGACCCTGGTGCTAGATGGGGTACGCAGCTGGAGATTGAATGTTTGAAGGGGTACGGGACTATAAAAAGTTTGGGAACCACTGCTCCAGAGGATTGCTTCGACCTAGATTCAACACCCACCGCCTCGGATGCTAACAATGCTAAGTAGGTGCCAACACTAACAATGCTAGCTGTGAGGAATAACAAATCAAGTGGGAAACGGTAGCGCTCAGTGCTAACAATGCTAGGTGTAACAACGCTAGCTGTGAGGGATAACAAAACAGAGCAGGTAATGACAGAGCACAACACTAATGCATCACACAGGCAGAACACATCTGTTGAAAGGCCAAAGGAACATTTCATCAACTTTAGTAATGAAAGAAGAGATACTGTAGTTTTTTTTGAAAGGTTGTACACAGTTCAAAAACCTGTTGGCGCATGTGTAGTGGGGTCTGTGTGAATATGTTCAAATGTTTTATGTCACAATGATTGGCTCTTCAGAAGCCTCAAATCCAACATCTCCATGTTTCTATGGTTATCTTCGGCACAGGTGCTGGTTTTGGTTTGTGTGTTGTTATTGACTAGTATTCATTCTGCTATATTCCACTGCAGCTTTGACACATACACAGCAGGGCTACCGGAGAGGAACCTTAGAGGAGACATGGCAGGGATGCCACCCAATCTGTCAACAACAGGGACATGGCAGGGTAGAATGCCACCCAATCTGGCAACCGCAGAAGGGAGTATAGCCAGGGGGACTTTGAGGTGTCAAATCGATTAATATTAACAGGACATGTGTGTGTGTTCAAGGCCATGGCTCTCAGCAAATACTTTTGAGACGTTTGAGAGGTCAAGGGGTCAAGCCAGAGACAATCTGACTCAGAGTGTATTGAGAGATAGAGTGTATTGAGAGATAAAAAGAGATAAAAAGAGGCACAAGATGGAGGGAACGTTGGAACATAACTAACGAAATGACAATTAACGATAATGTAAGCATAATAATCCAGTATACACTAATGTATTGAATTTATTACACAAGCACAACGGCAAAGTCATGTCTTAAGTATAAAACTAACAATGACTCAATAATCCATGCTTTCTGGGAAGCTCGAAAGTCCAAAGGCTACGGGCAGAGTTAGTAAGTTGGTGTCAGAATTATTACAGTGTCAATTTACTTTTATTCCGTCTGTCTGCATATTTCAAGACATGGCATATGGGGGTGCAGTGAGATACCCGATGGGCTGGATGATCATTTTATTGTCAATCATCTTGAAAGAATGTATACTTAAAAACGGTCAAATCAACCAATCCTCCATTGTTAACACAATGGAAAGGTCAAAGCTTTATTATGTAAATGTCTAAGCAACAGACAGAATCAAAATGGTGCCGTTTTAGGTCATGTGGCGGAGAGTGATGCGGGCGCTGGAGACGGGGAAGTGAGCAGGTGGGTCTGGACAGGGGTGATGCTGTGGATGTTTGTATGCTTCTGTGTAGAGAAAAGTGTATGGCTCAGCTATGATTGAAGGATCCATAGCAACACTCAAAAACTGCTGTTGCTAGTGCGTGGGAAGGCTGGTTGAGGTGTTACGTTGTTAACGGCACCAGTGTGTGTTGGCGTGTGGGGGTGGCACAAGGGGCAAAGAGAGATGAGGAGAAGGAGTGGAGGGGAGAGGGAGAGAGCAGAGTTTAAACCCTCTCTAAAGCACTTCATGTTCTCTTTATTTTTGCTCCGGGTTTTCAGAAGCACAGACCCAGTTTGAAGCCCCACAGATTGGGCTACAGCAAAATCTATTCAAAGCAGTACAGTAACACAATATGCTCTGCTATTATGTAAATACCTACCTTGCTCATATGAAACTCCAACCGCCTCATATACCTCTCGATGGTTTTGATTTGCTGCAGACAGAAATAGAACAAGCTAGAGTTACATTGTGCTGTTGACAAGAGAAGATAGTGTCAGTAAAATGGTGCATCCACACCTTTAAGCTGTGACAGCGGTTAAAACAGAGGGTAACATGTTAGATGATCAAACATGTTACACTTTCAGCCGAGAGCAGACTCATTTATGGTAATCTAATCCCCCTCTCTCTTTTCCTAGCAGAAACATGATTCACACACACATCAAAGATCCATCCTCACTCAGCCAGACTGGTTAGGCCTGGTGCCTTCCACACAACTCACTCACCTTGTCAAGATCGTACAGGACTCCCTGGGGGAAAACACACACAGTAGATAGTGTTACTACTGCACAGCATATGGAGGAGCAGCTCACAACTATGCCATTAATGCAAAAAAGACTGCAGTTGTCTGACAAGAGGAATATGAATTATTTGAAAAATGCTTCCTCCCATTGAGAGAAGCTGTCTTTGGTTAGAGGAGCAGCAATGTGTTTGCTGTCTGACTAGCGTAGTAGCTACAGAACTAGATGTGTTTGCTGTCTGACTAGCGTAGTAGCTACTAGCTACAGAACTAGATGAGAGGGAGCTTAATCGCTCATTAGCACATGTGAGATGTCATGGGGAAGAAATAACATCATTAACAAATTGATTATCAGGCCAATTAGAATGAGGAGCCGTGTAGCTAGCTACATTAGCAGTGTTACTCAACCCAGTCCACTGGGACCATCAGCCGTTTCACATATTTGATCTAACCCCAACACTGTAGCACACTTGTTTCAAATGGTCAAGGGCTTGATGATTAGTAGACTAGTTAAATCAGGTGTGCTAGTGTTGGGATAGAGCCAATAAGTCAATTGACAGGTTGGTCCCTGAGAACTGGGTTGAGAAGCACTACACTACAACAAGGGTATAGGGCGTAGGGTCTCGGTGTTGATTTAGGACTGAGCCTACACTACAGTCAGTGGTAGTGGTGATGATGAGCTCACATCCTGTCTCACCAGTCTGGAGTTCCTCTTCATGTCCTTCATCAGAGAGGTGAGTTTATCAAGCTCAGTCTGGTATACCTCCAGATACTCACTGAGGGAGAGAGAGGACGGGGAGAGAGAGGGAGGAGGAGAGGGAAGGTGGAAGGAGGGATGGAGAAAGAGGGGGAAAAGGAAAAGAGGGAAGGAGAGGGGTGAAAGGAGGGGGAGAGGGAGGAAGAAGCAAGGAGTGGAGAGAGGGGAAGAAGAAAGTTGTAGGGAGGGATGGAGGGGGAGAAAAAGGTCACAGCTTACAATAAAGCTCTCACATATCACCAGGTTATCATATGGTTTGTGTGTGTGTGTGCATGTCTGTACTCACTCCAGGCCTTGTTTGAGGGCCCCGTACACCTCCTCCACCCTCTTGGGCTGGGGCTCTCTGGAGCCGCTGCTGGCCTTGTGCCCTGACAGATGGGGCTTCTTAGGCTTGGACGTGGGCTTCTTCTGCACCGCAGAGTTCCCCATGAATGAGTTACACCTGGACACACACACAATTTCAAGGTTTTCTTTGGGTCCTCAACAGAAATGGTCACAAAGGTGGTCTTTTTGAGGTCAAGACAGCAATTGTGACTCCTCAGTCCACAATACATAAGAGTTATGTACTGTAGTTTCTTCTTCATAAAACAGCTCAGAACACACACACCTCACACACCAGAGACAATTTCATCACCTAGTGACAGTCCCCAAGGTAACCCCACCCCAGTATAATAGGCGGAGGGATATGAACTGTACTGGGCTCAGGGGCTAGCCGAAGCAGTCCCAGTGCTGGAGTGCACTAACTGCTCTGGTGGCGATGTGTGACATGCACATTAGAAATGCTCTTTACAATATTTCCAACCCTAGAGTGATGGAAAGCGGTCTTCTGGTTTTAATTAACTAGTGTATATAGTGTAGATATTATAGACTCGCATCACTACACTGACAAATATCCACTTCCTTGTATAGAGCAGAATTATGGGGACACAGTGACAGCAGATTTCACTTCTTGCTCGACAAGTCAGAACATGCTACGTACTGCCTGGAACTCAGAGCTGCCACAAATCTAGGCCAGCGTGCAGAATGAGTTGCCATGGTGTCACGCTAGCTAGCTTTATGCTACGTTCAGCCTAGCAGCAGTGCTACGTTCAGTCTAGCAGCAGTGCTACGTTCAGCCTAGCTTTATGCTACGTTCAGCCTAGCAGCAGTGCTACGTTCAGCCTAGCAGCAGCGCTACATTCAGCCTAGCAGCAGTGCTACGTTCAGCCTAGCAGCAGTGCTTTAATAGGCAGACATATAGGCACATTATCAGAAGGAGATAACCACACGTGACAGTCGTCTGTCAGTCGCTTAACGCTCATTCAACTGATTAATAACACATTAGAAATGGGAATGTAGCATACATTCCCATTAATCAGTTGAATGAGCGTTAAGCGACTGACAGACGACTGTCACGTGTGGTTATCTCCTTCTGATAATGTGATAATTACTACATTCCCAGTCAGAGGAGGGTAAGTCAGCTAAGAACAAATTCTTATTTTTAATGACGACCTAGGAACAGTAGGTTAACTGCCTTTTTCAGGGGCAGAACAACAGATTTGTACCTTGTCAGCTCGGGGATTTGAACTTGCAACCTTTCGGTTACTAGTCCAACGCTCTAACCACTAGGCTATGCTACTTCACTGAAGAACACTGATGTCTCAGAGTTCGGTCTATCCACAGGGGGTACTTGAGAAGACTCTTGAGACCATAGGCTTACTGGTAAAATGCACATGAGAGGGTACTTCAGGGATACTCCGGGCAGAGCAAAATTATATTGGTGGTACAGTAAGCAAAAAAGGTAAGGAAACTTTAGAGTAGGATGAAGTTGTGCTTAGGCAATGATCTACGGTCAGTCTTGCATTTATCCCACTAACAGCTAGGGCTGGAATTGGGTACGGCATATTAATCCGAGATCTGTGCCTAGAAAGCCTTCAGGCCAACTTCCACCTCTCTATTCCCTTACCGCGAGCGTCTTTCCTGTAGCGTGCTGAAGCCGGCGAAGGACTGGCTCCGGATGATCCCATTGGGTCCCCCGGGGGAGTGGGTTCCAGCCGCCATGATCTCTGGGACACGGGACGACACTCCTGGAGAGAGAGAGGGAGGAAAAGAGAGTGAGATTGAGTTATATGAGCTACAGTAGTGAGCTACAGTAGTGAGCTACAGTAGTGAGCTACAGTAGTGAGCTACAGTAGTGAGCTACAGTAGTGAGCTACAGTAGTGAGCTACAGGAAACTATAGCAGATAGATATACATGAGCAACACGGGTAAACTGGGATGACAGAGAGAGAGCTATTAGGAAATAGTATGATATTAAACTCTACAGTGACAGGATAAGAGAGGGAGACCTGTATGGGCTACACAATATGCAGGAAACTATAATAAGCTTAGTATGTTGCAACTCTACAGTGACGGAATGAGAGACAGAAGACTTGTCGATACCGGCTCTGAATGTTGTTAGTCTGCATCTAAGCTTGAAGTCATCATCTATTTACTACACTGCAGATGGTGAATCACTCAACCCTGTATAGTGTGTTGAATGTGTTGTGCAACTGAATGCATTCAACTGAAATGTGTCTTCCGCATTTAACCCAACCCCTCTGAATCAGAGAGGTGCGAGGGGGCTGCCTTAATCGACATCAATATTATACTATAATATGTCCTTGATCGGTAAGAAGTTTATTTTCATTGTGCTCCCGACTCCTCCAAGAGTGGCTACTGACACCGGGTATACCAAATATTAAGAACAGCTTCCTAATATGGAGTAGCTTTCACCTGGATTCACCTGGTCAGTCTGTCATGGAAAGAGCAGGTGTTCTTAATGTTTTGTACACTCAGTGTATTTCAGTGTTGTTCTTCCTTGCTCGCACATTTCTAATCATCATTGATGGAACATTGTAGGAACCAGGGATAGGCTGGGATTCTACTAGACAATACTGCTGATGTACTCTTGATTCCTTAAAAAAATATCTAGGCTATTTCTATATTTAGCCAACCTGAGCTGTCAGAGACTTGTAACAGTCGAGAAGACCATTTGATAGAGACATTAAAATGAGCTTCCCAGAAACAGAAACACAGGAGAGAAGAGTGGACGCACATAGCACACAGACAATTAGTGATGGGGAGAAAATAGATAACTTTCCATATTATGATATTATTGTCCTACATAGTATAGGCTACCAGCTAAACTCATATTATGAGATATGAGAATAATGTCAAGTGATTTTTACAGTAAAAGGTTGTAAACCTAACCGTCACTAGAGTAGGCTTTCCCTGGGTGAGTTGCGGCACCTCGCCACTCCTGACTCCCTCCAGTCAATGGAAGCGTATAGGGGAGCCTTCAACCTGCAGGCCCCAGCAACATGACACCGTGCCTGGTTCCCAGCACAGAGAGACGTGACAGTGACAAAGCCCAGGGCCGAGGGATAGGGCCACACAAAGGCCCTGCACCATGCCGTGCACGGGCCCGGGGAAAGACTAGATGTTGTTTTGCTGTGGAGGGACAATAGGACAGGTCTGATATGGCCTCAGCTATTTATAGAGCCCACTTCAACACCACTCACTCACTGTGAAGCTGGGTCCTATTAAAAAAGAATGCTGATCTAGGATCAGGTCCCCCTTGTCTATATAATCCTATTCATTATGATCAAAAAGGAAAAATGTATCCTAGATCAGCATTCCTACACTGAGACGCTTTGTGAATACAGACACTGATGTGTAGCAGACTAGAACACTGGTACACAGGTCAATTAGGTCTATCTGCAAAAGAGGCTGGGTATGAGCACTCAAATATTCAAAGAAACTATTGTGATCTTATAATTCTATCTGCTAGGTATCGACGGCACTTTTATTTTTGATAATTTGATGTCTTACAAGAACCCAAACTGTTTGACCAGAGAATAACCCACTGTAGACAACCCAAGGAGAAGATGTTGAAACAAGGAAAAACACAGTTGATCTATTTGAAGGTACAAATGAGGGTCTAAAGTGAGAATCGATAGGAGCTGGAGCTAGAGATTATGGAGTGAATCTTTAAATTTCGCTTTAGTCCTCCATTTCCACAAAACAGTGGAAAATGGCAAAAAAACGCATCATCACATCATTTGCTGGCTTGATGGTAAATAGCGTGCCCTTCACTGTGGCTCACTCTGCTTTCTGAAAGCCTTACTCTTAGAGAGACAACGGCTCAGAGGAGGCTTCGAGAATTGACAAAACCTTCATCATGTTTAGAGTTCTGACTGAGCTTTTCAAAAGCCTTGTAGAAGTCAGGCTTTTGAGCACACTTGAAAAGTCTAGAAATTCCTGCTGAGATTGGCGGAGACTCGGACCGGAACAAAAATGAAAAGATTGGTTTCAGATTCAATTTGTTGCATCTTCTCAACATTGGAATCACTTCCTTTGATACCACTTCCATCCAACTCCACATCTTGCCAAATGGCAAAGTCAAGAATGAGACAACAGAGCCTCCGGCCAACTCCAGGGGCGGGAATATACAGAGTGGTAAGCATGTTAGGCTACTCTAGGGACTGCCAACATTGAGAACTGGAGGGCAGAACTGTCAGAAGTATCTTATCAAGCCAAACACTTCTATAACTCGGTCATAACATCCTGAATACATTAACTCATCTATTCTACAGAGGCTCTATTCTCTATTTTGCATCTACAGGTTTAAAACTAATATGGTGAGAGAAACCAGAGAGAAATACACCACCACCCACTGACTAAATCAACTAGCATGTTTTCAGTTCAGTTTTAACATCAACCTGGAGAGAGAATCTGGAATGAACGGTATGCCAGTCATCCATCCACATTCATGTCAAGGCACGTCTTTCACATCCAGTAAACATCACTACTCACTACTTGCCTCAAAAACAAACTACAGTCGTGGCCAAAAGTTTTGAGAATGACACAAATATTAATTTCCACAGTCTGCTGCCTCAGTGTCTTTAGACATTTTTTGTCCGATGTTACGATAGAATACTGAAGTATAATTACAAGCATTTCATAAGTGTCAAAGGCTTTTTTTTATTGACAATTACATGAAGTTGATGCAAAGAGTCAATATTTGCAGTGTTGACCCTCCTTTTTCAAGACGTCTGCAATCCGCCCTGACATGCTGTCAATTAACTTCTGGGCCACATCCTGACTGATGGCAGCCCATTCTTGCATAATCAATGCTTGGAGTTTGTCAGAATTTGTGGGGTTTTGTTTGTCCACCCGCCTCTTGAGGATTGACCACACGTTCTCAATGGGATTAAGGTCTGAGGGGTTTCTTGGCCATGGACCCAAAATATTGATGTTTTGTTCTCCGGGCCACTTAGTTATCACTTTTGCCTTATGGCAAGGTGCTCCATCATGCTGGAAAAGGCATTGTTTGTCACCAAACTGTTCCTGGATGGTTGGGAGAAGTTGCTCACAAAGGAGGTGTTGGTACTATTCTTTATTCATGGCTGTGTTCTTAGGCAAAATTCTGAGTGAGCCCACTCCCTTGGCTGAGAAGCAACCCCACACACTAATGTTCTCAGGATGCTTTACTGTTGACATGACACAGGACTGATGGTAGCGCTCAACTTGTCCTCTCCGGACAAGTTTTTTTCCGGATGCCACAAACAATCCGAAAGGGGATTCATCAGAGAAAATGACTTTACCCCAGTCCTCAGCAGTCCAATCCATGTACCTTTTGCAGAATATCAGTCTGTCCCTGATGTTTTTCCTGGATTGAAGTGGCTTCTTTGCTGCCCTTCCTGACACCAAGCCATCCTCCAAAGGTCTTCACCTCACTGTGCGTGCAGATGCACTCACACCTGCCTGCTGCCATTCCTGAGCAAGCTCTGTACTGGTGGTGCCCCGCAGCTCAATCAACTTTAGGAGACGGTCCTGGCGCTTGCTGGACTTTCTTGGGTGCCCGGAAGCCTTCTTCACAATAATTGAACCTCACTCCTTGAAGTTCTTGATGATCCGATAAATGGTTGATTTAGGTGCAATCTTACTGGCAGCAATATCCTTGCTTGTGAAGCCCTTTCATCACACATCCATGTGTGGGGTTGCTTCTCAGCCAAGGGAGTGGGCTCACTCACAATTTTGCCCAAGAACACAGCCATGAATAAAGAATGGTACCAACACATCCTCTGAGAGCAACTTCTATACACCATCAAGGAACAGTTTGGTGACGAACAATGCCTTTTCCAGCATGATGGATCACCTTTGCTACAAGGCAAAAGTGATAACTAAGTGGCTCGGAGAACAAAACATCTATATTTTGGGTCCATGGCCAGGAAACTCCCCAGACCTTAATCCCATTGAGAACTTGTGGTCAATCCTGAAGTGCCGGGTGGACAAACAAAAACCCACAAATTCTGACAAACTCCAAGCATTGATTATGCAAGAATGGGCTGCCATCAGTCAGGATGTGGCCCAGAAGTTAATTGACAGCATGCCAGGACGGATTGCAGAGGTCTTGAAAAATGAGGGTCAACACTGCAAATATTGACTCTTTGCATCAACTTCATGTAATTGTCAATAAAAGCCTTTGACACTTATGAAATGCTTGTAATTATACTTCAGTATTCCATAGTAACATCTGACAAAAATATCTAAGGACACTGAAGAAGCAAACTTCGTGGAAATTAATATGTGCGTCATTCTCAAAACTTTTGGCCACGGCTGTACACAACAAACTATGAGTTTCAGGTCAGGTGAAATGTAGACTAATCAAAATACATCCCCTCACAGCAGGAAGATAAAAATCCATTAGCTCAACCAGTGAGTCAACCCCCTCTCTCTCTCACAGCCCAATGTCACCCATCTGTCCGATCTTCCCTCCAATAGAGAGCCTTTCATACAACACAACACAGCGCTTCCTGAATCCTGATGCATTCTGGGACAGAGGCAGGGTGTTCCGGTTCAATGAGGCTGCCAGTCAGTCAGTCAGGCTATTGAAGGCTTCACAGTCACACAACCCTGCATTCTCCATGAGGAGAGGGACGTCAATGGGGTACAGGGGGGACGTCAAGGGGGGACGTCAAGGGGGGACAGGGGCCTCTCAGGCCGCACAAGCCTGATCAGTATGCTAACCAGCAGCCTGGCATAAATCCCAAGAGGACCATGTAACGGGAGGGGGTGCAGCAATAGGCTGATGCAATGAGTCAAGGAGGGCAGCACTGAGGGGCGTGAGTGAGGAGAGGGAAGAGGGAATGGAGGTTGCTGGGGAAATTGGTAATTATCTTCCAGCAAGGTCTGTGTTTGATTCATCAACCCTCCAGATCGAGCTGGATGGGTTAGGGAGGTGTGTGTGTGTGTGTGTGTGTGTGTGTGTGTGTGTGTGTGTGTGTGTGTGTGTGTGTGTGTGTGTGTGTGTGTGTGTGTGTGTGTGTGTGTGTGTGTGTGTGTGTGTGTGTGTGTGTGTGTGTGGAGACTGGAGCATAGAGGGTTAGGGGTGAGGGTGCTGGAACAGGGTGAGAGATCCTCCAGCAGGACCAGGTGGGCCCAGGGCTGAGAACCACAGGCCAGGGTAATCGTCCAACAGCACCCGTGGGCCCAGGGCTGAGAACCACAGGCCAGGGTAATCGTCCAACAGCACCCGTGGGCCCAGGGCTGTGACCACAGGCCAGGGTAATCGTCCAACAGCACCCGAGGGCCCAGGGCTGAGAACCACAGGCCAGGGTAATCATCCAACAGCACCCGTGGGCTCAGGGCTGAGAACCACAGGCCAGGGTAATCATCCAACAGCACCCGTGGGCCCAGGGCTGAGAACCACAGGCCAGGGTAATCATCCAACAGCACCCGTGGGCCCAGGGCTGAGAACCACAGGCCAGGGTAATCATCCAACATCACCCGTGGGCCCAGGGCTGAGAACCACAGGCCAGGGTAATCGTCCAACAGCACCCGTGGGCCCAGGGCTGAGAACCACAGGCCAGGGTAATCATCCAACAGCACCCGTGAGCCCAGGGCTGAGAACCACAGGCCAGGGTAATCATCCAACAGCACCCGTGGGCCCAGGGCTGAGAACCACAGGCCAGGGTAATCATCCAACAGCACCCGTGGGCCCAGGGCTGAGAACCACAGGCCAGGGTAATCATCCAACATCACCCGTGGGCCCAGGGCTGAGAACCACAGGCCAGGGTAATCGTCCAACAGCACCCGTGGGCCCAGGGCTGAGAACCACAGGCCAGGATAATCATCCAACAGCACCCGTGAGCCCAGGGCTGAGAACCACAGGCCAGGGTAATCATCCAACAGCACCCGTGAGCCCAGGGCTGAGAACCACAGGCCAGGGTAATCATCCAACAGCACCCGTGAGCCCAGGGCTGAGAACCACAGGCCAGGGTAATCATCCAACATCACCCGTGGGCCCAGGGCTGAGAACCACAGGCCAGGGTAATCGTCCAACAGCACCCGTGGGCCCAGGGCTGAGAACCACAGGCCAGGGTAATCATCCAACATCACCCGTGAGCCCAGGGCTGGCATCCTGAGAACCAGACACATCCCACACACAAAACCCTCCACCTCTCTCCAAACTCAGTCACCCATTCTGACTAAAACAAAATCAGAACATCGTTCTCACCATTACCCCCTCTGAAGCACTAACAGACAAAAACAGACTCACTCGCTCGCAGTCCTCTTTTGTTTTAAGTCTAAACACAGCTCTCTCCTGAACAAATGAGTCCTCTTCACTCGGCCTCGCACAAAACACACACACAGTCATTAAAGCAGCCCCTCTTCCTCCCTTTGTCTCCCTTCCACAACCCATTAAGTAGGACTTACAATCCTCCTGACTGCCAACGAGGCCAATCAGGGACACTGAAGCTCTGTTTTGACAGTAAGTAATGTCCATTACCAGGCTCTCCCCAGCCAGTAAGCAAGCCACTATGACCTCAGCCATCTTCCATGGTCACCCAGCCAACCAGGGTGCATTAGCTCACAGTGGATGTGAACCACATACAGACGGGTGGTGACCAAAGTCTCTCCTATGGAACAGCCCTGTAGGAAATGGCTAGTCAGGATGTTTCAGGGATTATTATATGGACAGAAAAAAGTGTTTTAATTCGCTGGCTTCCTGTGTCCTATTGACAGGTTGACCAATAAATGGGGCCCAAACTCCCATCCTATCCAATGTCCTAAAAAATAATTTATTTGACTCTAGTACAGAAATATTGGAAGGACACAAACATGCACACAAACACCTCTTCAGCAGACACCACTTGGCAGTCTCCAAATAAAACCTTTGAGAAATGGAACCATGTACATCCAGTACCTGAACGTTTCAGAAGTGTTCTATTAATAGCTGGCTGCTATCTTTATCACCACAACATCAGAAAGTATCCGACACAGGGACAGACAGAGGATGGGAGAGCATGTAAATCCAAGGCTCTCACAGTGAAAAGGCACAATGGCGGTTTACTTTACAGCAGCTCAGCGAGGTAAAGCATTTTAAGTGCATTTTAGGTTTAGAGTAACAATTAGGGTTAGGTTAAGGGGTTGGTGGTTAGGTTTAGGGTTACAGATTAAGGCTATGGTAAGGGTAAGGTTTAGGGAAAATAGGATTTTAAATGGAAATTAGTTTTCGGTCCCCATGAGGATAGAAAAACATAATGCGTGTGTGTGTGTGTGTGTGTGTACTGCTAGGTGCTGAAGAGACAATTATGTATTTCCTTTAGAACGCATTAGAGTGCCTAATGCAGTTTCTAAGTGGTGGAGGAAGGGAGGGAAGAAAGCCCTGTGAAATTTCAATAACACGCTGAGCTGTTACAAAATGAAACACTGCTTTTAAATGGGTCCATAAAAAAGGTTAGTGTCATTACTTTCAGCTTACTTCCCATTTTAGTGTATTGACCGTCTGAAACCCTCTAGCTAAAATTATGAGCATGAAAGAAAGTTTACTGTCTGTATTTGTGTTCAGATAATGATGACTGCTTTCAGACTAACATTTTATTAGCCTTTACTTTTTCCCCAGAAGGCCAACACAGTACCAGCGTTTAAAAGCATAACGCCAAAATAAGTTCATGTTATTCCACCAAAAGTACATTTCCTCCAGCATATGTAGGTTCAAAGACCTTTATGGCAGGGCATACAGCATATGTAGGCTCAAAGACCTTTATGGCAGGGCATACAGCATATGTAGCTTCAAAGACCTTTATGGCAGGGCATACAGCATATGTAGGTTCAAAGACCTTTATGGTAGGGCATACAGCATATGTAGGTTCAAAGACCTTTATGGCAGGGCATACAGCATATGTAGGCTCAAAGACCTTTATGACAGGGCATACAGCATATGTAGCTTCAAAGACCTTTATGGCAGGGCATACAGCATATGTAGGTTCAAAGACCTTTATGGCAGGGCATACAGCATATGTAGCTTCAAAGACCTTTATGGCAGGGCATACAGCATATGTAGGTTCAAAGGCCTTTATGACAGGGCATACAGCATATGTAGGTTCAAAGACCTTTATGACAGGGCATACAGCATATGTAGGTTCAAAGACCTTTATGGCAGGGCATACAGCATATGTAGCTTCAAAGGCCTTTATGGCAGGGCATACAGCATATGTAGCTTCAAAGGCCTTTATGGCAGGGCATACAGCATATGTAGGTTCAAAGACCTTTATGGCAGGGCATACAGCATATGTAGCTTCAAAGACCTTTATGGCAGGGCATACAGCATATGTAGGTTCAAAGACCTTTATGGCAGGGCATACAGCATATGTAGCTTCAAAGGCCTTTATGGCAGGGCATACAGCATATGTAGGTTCAAAGGCCTTTATGGCAGGGCATACAGGCTGAAGTAGTAAATAATGTGACAGACCGACTATAACACAACTGACTGGAATCTACCAGAGACAAAAACAGAGACAATATGGGTCAGCTGTCATAGTTCAATCCCTAAACTTCCCCAGCGAAACAACAAACTGTCATTTTCAACATGAGTAATTAGGAAAAAGCCAACCCCCTACCCCAATACTCACTTACGATCACACACAAACACATACAAAACAAGGAAACAGAGAGTGACTGTGGTGATTCAGCACACACCATGTCATGTGACATACACACCATGTCATGTGACATACACATCATGTCATGTGACATACACATCATGTCATGTGACATACACATCATGTCATGTGACATACACATCATGTCATGTGACATACACATCATGTCATGTGACAGTAGTGATTCACAATTAGACCCAAGCAAATCACGAGAAAACAAAAATTAATAATTTACCAAAAAAACAGTGCAAACAGAAATGTTATTTGTCCCTAAACAGAGAGCACACAGTGGCAGAAAACCTGCCCACTGTGACTGACACAAAACCCTAAATTAAGGAAAGCTTTTGACTATGTACAGACTCTGTGATTATAGCCTTGCTATTGAGAGAGGTCACCGTAGGCAGACCTGGCTCTCAAGTGAAGACAGGCTATGTGCACAAAATTAGGTGGAAACTAATGAAACTGAGCTGCACTTCCTAACCTCCTGCCAAATGTTTGACCATATTAGAGACAAATTTTCCTCAGATTACACAGACCCACAAAGAATTTGAAAACTAATCCAATTTTGATCAACTTCCACATGTATTAGGTGAAATACCACAGTGTGCCATTACAGCAGCAATGTTTGTGACCTGTTGCTACATAAAAAGGGCAACCAGTGAAGAACAAACATTTTAAATAAACCCATATTTATGTTTATTTATTTTCCCTTTTGTACTTTAACTTCGCACATCGTTATAACACTGTAGATAGCAATAATATGACATTTGAAATGTCTCTGTTCCTTTGAAACTGTTGTGATTGTAATGTTTACTGTTCCTTTTTTATTTCACTTTGTTTATTACCAATTTCACTTGCTTTGGCGATGTAAACATATGTTTCCCATGTCAATAAAGCCCTTTGAATTGATTCAGCACACACACCATGTCATGTGACAGTGGTAATTCAGCACACACACCATGTCATGTGACAGTGGTAATTCAGCACACAAACCATGTCATGTGACAGTGGTATTCAGCACACACACCATGGCATGTGACAGTGGTAATTCAGCACACACATCATGTCATATCAATAGCACACCAACAGAAGGTCAAAACAATCCGTGTTAGGGGGTATGTGTAATAATTACGTGCTGCTTATGAATGTGTTATGTATGGGATATGAATGTATTGAGAGGTCCTTATATAGGTAACCTTCATGTATAGTATTGCTGCAGAGGGTTCACCCTTGCACAGCTTCAAATGACACAGCATACTGCTTTCTCTTCGAAGTGGTTATTTACATCATGTCATGTGGATATTCTGATCTAACGCAGAGACCACTATGTCATTTGGTATGACAAGCCAAGCTTTTACCAATATTGAGTGAATTCCTGTGGCCTAGACTGTGAGTGACAAGTTATACAATAGGGCAGGATGGATGGTAACTAACAGGAGTCAGCTGAGAATCAATTTAATAACATTATTCAATTGATTCATTTCAGATGCCTTTGACAACCTTCCTGTCCAAGGCCCTTCTACCCTGATTGCTCAGTTTGGCCGGGCGGCCAGCTCTGAATTTTTTTTGTGGAATTTCACATCTAAGGGAAGTGTAAACGGAATGTAGTTATTTAGGTGTGGGAATGCCACAGGGTGTGTGTTAGGCCAGCAGCAACCAAAATCTGTGCAGTTGAACATGGATCACAAGCAAACATCACATGTGAGAGAGAGAGAGAGAGAGAGAGAAAGGGAAAACAGAACCAGGTTAAGGAGGTCAGAGGTCAAACTAATTAAACAACACAACCAACCTAGAGGATTACAGGATCCAGGCTGCATCACATCCGGCAGTGATTGGGAGTCCCATAGGGCGGACCACAATTGGCCCAGTGTCGTCCGGGTTTGGCCGGGGTAGGCCGTCATTGTAAATGAGAATTAGTTCTTAACTGACTTGCCTAGTTTAAAAAAAGGTTAAATAAAAAATGTAAAAATACTGTTTATAGAGACACACACACATATTTGGATAACACTGGCCGTGTCTTAATACCCATACTAGCATCCTAAATAGAAGGCTGTTTGTGTATGTCAAAAACGTACGTTTTACAGTATGTGACATTTTGAAAATTCTGTATGATTTAAAATGCCCAGATGTCATACTACTTATGTCGGGCTTCTCATGCAGTATGGATGAATTGTACGCTTTCGGGAATTTCACACCCACAATACATACAAACAGGATAAAAGGAGGGCTTTGAGATTTGAGATTTGTTTCTCTGAAACAAACATAAGATTTATTGAAGATGGCACAGAAGACAAGCAAAGAGTCTCATGCAATGTTCAAATGTTAGTCGTTTTTTGTTGTCCTTAAAATGATCATGACTATTTCATCCTTAATCTTTGAAAACAGATTGATATTTGCAGCCTGCCATGCCTTTACTTTAGCTAAATAGCTAATATTAGCTACATGCTTTAGTAGGAATTGAAGTTAGCTGGATACCCGATAAGCACACAGTTGTCGAGCAACCTTTCCGGTTTATATACAGTTGAAGTCGGAAGTTTACATACAGTTAAGTTTGGAGTCATTAAAACTCGTTTTTCAACAACTCCACAAATGTCCATGTCCATTCTGCGGCGATACGACATCCCATCTGGTTTGCGCTTAGTGGAACTATCATTTGTTTTTCAAACAGGACAATGACCCAATACTCTTCCAGGCTGTGTAAGGGCTATTTGACCAAGGAGAGTGATGGAGTGTTGCATCAGATGACCTGACCACCACAATCACCCAACCTCAACCCAGTTGAAATGGTTTGGGATGAGTTGGAGCGCAGAGTGAAGGAAAAGCGGCCAACAAGTGCTCAGCATATGTGGGAACTCCTTCAAGACTGTTTCAAAAGCATTCCAGGTGAAGCTGGTTGAGAGAATGCCAAGAGTGTGCAAAGCTGTGGCTGATAAGAAGAATCTAAAATATGCCAAATATTTTTGTTTAACTCATTTTTGGTTACTACATGATTCCATATGTGTTATTTCATAATGTAGAAAATAGTACAAATAAAGAAAAACCCTTTAACCTGTTACTCCTACCCCCTACTTTTTCGAACATTCTGTTAAAAATCACGCAACATTTCAGCACCCTGCTACTCATGCCAGGAATATAGTATATGCATATGATTAGTATGTGTGGATAGAAAACTCAGACGTTTATAAAACTGGTTAAATCACGGCTGTGACTATAACAGAACGTGCGTTTCATTGAAAAGTGCAGGAAAATCTGATCACTGAAAATGGAAAAATATATATCCATGCGCCACTTCAACCGATTGATAAAGGTGAACCACATTAAATGGGGCTGAGGTTGCAATACCTACAGCTTCCACACGATGTCAACAGTCTTGTCATTTGCCTAGGCTTTGTTTCTTGGTCAAACAAACAAGAGACAGCCCATTTCTTCAGGTCTCCGACCGGATATTTTGGTTGAGATTTACCCGGACATTATTTCCAGACGTACAGCTATAGAATATACATCGCCTCGTGATCAATTTGATCGCTTATTAACGTTTACTAATACCTAAAGTTGCATTACAAAAGTATTTCGAAGTGTTTTGTGAAAGTTTATCGTCAACTTTTTAATTAAAAAAAATGACGTTACGTTATAAAACGCTATTTTTTTCGTTGATCACACAGTCTTCATAGATCGAAATCTAGGCTATATATGGACCGATTTAATCGAAAAAAAGACCCAATAGTGTTTATGGGACATCTAGGAGTGCCAACAAAGAAGATGGTCAAAGGTAATGAATGTTTTATATTTTATTTGTGCGTTTTGTGTAGCGCCGACTACTTGTTTACGTCCCCTGCGGGTCTTTTGGGGTGTTACATGCTATCAGATAATAGCTTCTCATGCTTTCGCCGAAAAGCATTTTAAAAATCTGTCTTGTTGCCTGGATTCACAACGAGTGTAGCTTTAATTCAATACCCTGCATGTGTATTTTAATGAACGTTTGAGTTTTAACGAGTGCTATTAGCATTTAGCGTAGCGCATTTGCATTTCCAGATGTCTAGATGGGACGCCTGCGTGTCAGGTAGGAGCTTAGAGGTTAATGAGTAGGCTTGTCCAAACTTTTGACTGGTACTGTATATCTAAAGAAATAAGACAGGTTCTGCTTCTGTTGCCTGTTTGAGTGTTTGTATAAAAGCTACTGATTCCATGAGCTTCAAGCCTCATGCAACCACAACATGTCGGATAAAGCAGTTTCACCAATATTTTTTATCTTTGCTATGCTGTAATAAAGGCTTTACACTTTTTTTGTTAGAACAGTCTCTCTGGTATTACTGATTGTAACATCTGCTTCGATCTCACACCCTCAAACACCTAGATCCCCTGAACACAGTTCACTCTCCAGATCCCAATCACCTGAATTCTAATCACCTGTTCGCAAACATGTATGCCATTACCACACACTATTTAGTTCAGTTCTTTGCACCCCATCACTGTGAGGTATTGTTTGTTTTGTGACACACGTCTTTCAGAGGTCTGTTTTTCCTGTGATTTACTCCTCCCGCGTATGAGATTTTTTTTGCCTGCCTCAATAACGACGCCTTTTGCCTATTCCCTACTTGTACTTTAGCCTATCAGATTTCCTGTTATCTACCTATTGCTTCATCTTCCGGAACTACGTTACTAGCCTTTTCCCTCACTGTACTGTTGCCCTTTTGGACGCACTGTGTATGACCTTCTGCCTGCCCCTGGACCCAGCTACATGCCTCCTCCTGTGTATGACCTTCTGCCTGCCCCTGGACCCAGCTACATGCCTCCTCCTGTGTATGACCTTCTGCCTGCCCCTGGACCCAGCTACATGCCTCCTCCTGTGTATGACCTTCTGCCTGCCCCTGGACCCAGCTACATGCCTCCTCCTGTGTATGACCGTCTGCCTGCCCCTGGACCCAGCTACATGCCTCCTCCTGTGTATGACCTTCTGCCTGCCCCTGGACCCAGCTACATGCCTCCTCCTGTGTATGACCTTCTGCCTGCCCCTGGACCCAGCTACATGCCTCCTCCTGTGTATGACCTTCTGCCTGCCCCTGGACCCAGCTACATGCCTCCTCCTGTGTATGACTTTCTGCCCATCACTGGACCCAGCTACATGCCTCCTCCTGTGTATGACCTTCTGCCCATCACTGGACCCAGCTACATGCCTCTTCCTGTGTATGACCTTCTGCCTGCCCCTGGACCCAGCTACATGCCTCCTCCTGTGTATGACCTTCTGCCTGCCCCTGGACCCAGCTACATGCCTCCTCCTGTGTATGACCTTCTGCCTGCCCCTGGACCCAGCTACATGCCTCCTCCTGTGTATGACCTTCTGCCTGCCCCTGGACCCAGCTACATGCCTCCTCCTGTGTATGACCTTCTGCCTGCCCCTGGACCCAGCTACATGCCTCCTCCTGTGTATGACCTTCTGCCCATCACTGGACCCAGCTACATGCCTCCTCCTGTGTATGACCTTCTGCCCATCACTGGACCCAGCTACATGCCTCTTCCTGTGTATGACCTTCTGCCTGCCCCTGGACCCAGCTACATGCCTCCTCCTGTGTATGACCTTCTGCCTGCCCCTGGACCCAGCTACATGCCTCCTCCTGTGTATGACCTTTCTGCCTGCCCCTGGACCCAGCTACATGCCTCCTCCTGTGTATGACTTTCTGCCTGCCCCTGGACCCAGCTACATGCCTCCTCCTGTGTATGACCTTCTGCCTGCCCCTGGACCCAGCTACATGCCTCCTCCTGTGTATGACCTTCTGCCTGCCCCTGGACCCAGCTACATGACTCCTCCTGTGTATGACCTTCTGCCCATCACTGGACCCAGCTACATGCCTCTTCCTGTGGTCCTTTGCAATAAACACCTGCTGCTTCCTGCGCTTGAAACCAGCTCTCTGTCTTCCCTTGTGTTCATTACACTGAAAATGTATTTAGTGTTGTTTTCACTATCCCAAATTATCAGAAACATCACACTGTAATCTACCAGCACCTGTTTGTCAAACATAATATGCACGCAGCGCTTGCACCTTACCGTCCTTTTTTTCTTGGTATCTAGTAGTTTCCGCAACTAAGTCAAAATGTTCCGTACATCTGCCTTCCCCTTTCCCGCCTGAGCAACCAGGCGGGAAAGGGGTTTCTTATTCATGTTCTCATCCATTTTGCTGTCACATGTTATGGTGTTCAGAGTTTGTTATAATCAATTTATTGATGTGAATGTGATAGGCTATAGGTCAGGCCCCATTAGTCACTTGCATTTGATGCATACATGTGTCACATAAAGAGAGCAAGAGTTGAGGGAATAGGTCATGTTTTTCCAAAACAAATGAAGGATTCCGGTAACCAAACTTTCCAGTCAGAAATGGCTGTAATTATGTCACAGCTTCAGCAACACAGACAGCACGATAAACACTGTTGATGTTCTTTGGTGGCCGCGGCAGCAGTGAGGAGTGCGAGACAATGGGTGCTAGTCACACAGGCACTTGCTGTCATTTATTTGAACACAGGGCAGCAAGTCTGAGCCCGGCCTGGCACAATCAAATCAATTTCGGTCAGACTCCCTCTAGATTAATGTGTGTATCTTAATTATTTCATCAAACAGTGCGCTTAAAGCATCAGACAAGTTCAGTGCATATAGTTGATTTTATTAAAACAGATAGGGTGTGTTTTATATATGAAAAACTACAACTTTTAAAATCTATTTTTCTAAAGAACAGACAGGATCTCTGTAGACAAAGATTTTGTTTTGGGTCGGCGACAGCCTTACCACATGTTTATTAGGTTACTCATTGCCTTCTTTGTGTTGTTTCACTCTTCACACTGGTCCCTCTCACATACTAAACTCACCCAATGTGCTAATGTTGACTTTAAAGCTTCTGGAACCCTTCACTCACTGCCTTCTCAAAAACACCTCACTCATAAGGCTTCTTCATGCAGGGAAGTACTCTTTCTCTCTCTGTCATTTTAAATACATTATCTCCCCACAGTAAGTCACATGCAGGATGATTATCATAGCTGTTTCGTATGTGTGGCATTGGCACATTAATAATTTAATACCAGCAGCAAGTCATTTCTCCTGACTGGAGCCAGATGTGCTGCTGCTCTTCCTGTACAGCTGACTGGGTAGAAGCCTGAGGCGCGGTAACAGCAGGTGAATGGGTTCACATGGATGATCCCTAATCTGAGCAGCAGGAAGCTGAACAGCCAGCTCACTGAGACCAGAGCCTCCTCAGATTGATCATATCCCCTAGTCTCATCACCTACTGTACCTACCTGTTCTCTTGTTCATTTGCTCTCCCTTTTATTTCTCTCCTTTGTCTCTATCATTCTCTCTTTTCTTTCTTTCATTCTCTCTTTTCTCTTTTATTCTTTCTTTTCTTTCTTTCATTCTCTCTTTCTTTCTTTCTTTCTCCACAGCATGGTTACTAATTTGAATAGTGAACACTGTTAGTTTCCAGCATTTCAGAGCATGGTACATGGTATGTGCGCTCGCATGTGTCTGTGCGTTTGCATGTGAACCTGGAGTGGAAGTTTAGAGCGGCTGGTATACTGAGCGGTTCACTACAGGGTGGTGATGACTAGTTTAGAGCGGCTGGTATACTGAGCGGTTCACTACAGGGTGGTGATGACTAGTTTAGAGCGGCTGGTATACTGAGCGGTTCACTACAGGGTGGTGATGACTAGTTTAGAGCGGCTGGTATACTGAGCGGTTCACTACAGGGTGGTGATGACTAGTTTAGAGCGGCTGGTATACTGAGCGGTTCACTACAGGGTGGTGATGACTAGTTTAGAGCGGCTGGTATACTGAGCGGTTCACTACAGGGTGGTGATGACTAGTTTAGAGCGGCTGGTATACTGAGCGGTTCACTACAGGGTGGTGATGACTAGTTTAGAGCGGCTGGTATACTGAGCGGTTCACTACAGGGTGGTGATGACTAGTTTAGAGCGGCTGGTATACTGAGCGGTTCACTACAGGGTGGTGATGACTAGTTTAGAGCGGCTGGTATACTGAGCGGTTCACTACAGGGTGGTGATGACTAGTTTAGAGCGGCTGGTATACTGAGCGGTTCACTACAGGGTGGTGATGACTAGTTTAGAGCGGCTGGTATACTGAGCGGTTCACTACAGGGTGGTGATGACTAGTTTAGAGCGGCTGGTATACAGAGCGGTTCACTACAGGGTGGTGATGACTAGTTTAGAGCGGCTGGTATACTGTTTAGCGGTTCACTACAGGGTGGTGATGACTAGTTTAGAGCGGCTGGTATACTGAGCGGTTCACTACAGGGTGGTGATGACTAGTTTAGAGTGGCTGGTATACTGAGCGGTTCACTACAGGGTGGTGATGACTAGTTTAGAGCGGCTGGTATACTGAGCGGTTCACTACAGGGTGGTGATGACTAGTTTAGAGCGGCTGGTATACTGAGCGGTTCACTACAGGGTGGTGATGACTAGTGGTATTAAAGTGAACAGCTGATGATTCAGTTCAATCCAGTAAAGCTCCATTTACGTCACATAATGGAGCTTTGGATCGACGAGTCATTTTCATCACCATCTTAGTAGTCGAAATAGGGAAATACGTACTGCATAATAATATCTCAGGATTCTTTCTTAAAAAAACAAACCCTTTATTGTCTTTTTTTGGTCAGAAAGGGCACATTTAGTTGGCCTAAGTGTTGATCTTTTTTACAAGTTCATGTTTTATTTTTGTCTTTCTCTCCCTGCAGTGTTACTAAACTGTTGTTCTTTTATTCTGTTCAAACTGTTCTTAAGAAGGGTTCAGTCGTGGATGTGAAAATAGTGGAGGGCAGATTCACCATGACTTCAGTAGCTGCTGTATCTCCATATCACCTACAGCAATAAGAGATAACAATTACCAAGATAAATATTCAGTTGAACTGACAGTATGACCAGGCTACTAAGACCACATGTACTTTCAGTGTTTCCCCCAAATCCATTGAGCAGCGGTGAACTGCTAAATCGTTGCCGCCACAATTTAATATAACAAAAACGTTTTCAGTGTAAACTTAAATGACTGAAACCAGATATAAAGTATGAAGAAAAGATAGAGGCATGTATATATATATACATATATATATATATATTACACTGAACAAAAATATCACCGCAACATGTAAAGTAAATTGGTCCCATGTTTCATCATTTGAAATGAAACAGCCCTGGTGGTAGAGCCTACAGTGATCTGAACTAGCTGTTGCAATAGGGGGTTTTGTATGAACTGAAGTCCAGAGGGAGACAGTATGACACAGTTATTGTTTCATCGCAGTTTGATATTAATAATGAATACTCTTGTCACAGTGGCTGTTGTCTCACTGACCCAGTGACATTTTCACAGTGTTCACGGTGTTTGATTTGATTTCAGACTAAAAAGGCTATGTTTAAAATGGCACCCTTTTCTCAATATAGCCCACTACTTTTGACCAGGGCCCTAGGGAATAAGTCTCTCTTACTTGATGTCCGTGGCTGTGAAAGCTGACGTCCACACAAGTCATTGAATAGAGATTAGTCCCGACAATCTGATTATAGGTCATAGGCATCGTCCTTATTGGACAGAGGGAAATTTGGGATTGGGAGTGGTATGACTTTTATACATTCAGATCTGTGGGCATATCATTTGAATTTTTACATTTGAGCAGTTGGCATTTCACTTCCTTGCCTGAAGTAGGCTGTTCAATTAATTCAATTACGTGTATTTTTTAAAGAAGGGTTTCATGTTTGATAATGGTTAGATATCCTAACGCTATCTCAATGGCCGTGTCATAATATCCATACTCGCGTACTACATACTTAGCCTGCATAGTATGTACTCATTGTTGCATAGTATTTATGACATAATGTGTAGTAAAAAGGATGTAATATTCCACGACCATAGAGGACATCTTTGCAACAGGTTCACATACAGTTGAAGTCGGAAGTTTACATACACCTTAGCCAAATACATTTAAACTCAGTTTTTCACAATTCCTGACATTTAATCCTAGTAAAAAATCCCTTTCTTAGGTCAGTTAGGAATAAACGTAGAGATAATGATTTATTTCAGCTTTTATCACATTCCCAGTGGGTCAGAAGTTTACAGGCACTCAATTAGTGTTTGGTAGCATTGCCTTTTAAATTGTTTAACTTGGGTCAAACATTTCAGGTAGCCTTCCACAAGCTTCCCACAATAAGTTGGGTGAATTTTGGCCCATTCCTCCAGACAGAGCTGGTGTAACTGAGTCAGGTTTGTAGGCCTCCTTGCTTGCATAGGATTGAGGTCAGGGCTTTATGATGGCCACTCCAATACGTTGACTTTGTTGTCCTTAAGCCATTTTGCCACAACTTTGGAAGTATGCTTTTGGTCCATTTGGAAGACCCATTTGCGACCAAGCTTTAACTTCCTGACCGATGTCTTGAGATGTTGCTTCAATATACCCACATCATTTTCCTGCCTCATGGTGTCATCTATTTTGTGAAGTGCACCAGTCCCTCCTGCAGCAAAGCACCCCCACAACATGATGCTGCCACCCCCGTGCTTCACGGTTGGGTTGGTGTTCTTCGGCTTGCAAGCGTCCCACCTTTTCCTCCAAACATAACGATGGTCATTATGGCCAAACAGTTCTATTTTTGTTTCATCAGACCAGAGGACATTTCTCCAAAAAGTATGATCTTTGTCCCCATGTGCAGTTGCAAACCGTAGTCTGGCTTTTTTATGGCGGTTTTGGAGCAGTGGCTTCTTCCTTGCTGAGTGGCTTCTCAGCTTATGTCAATATAGGACTCGTTTTACTGTGGACATAGATACTTTTGTACCTGTTTCCTCCAGCATCTTCACAGGGTCCTTTGCTGTTGTTCTGGGATTGATTTGCTCCTTTCGCACCAAAGTACGTTCATCTCTAGGAGACAGAACGCGTCTCCTTCCTGAGCGGTAATGACGGCTGCATGGTCCCATTGTGTTTATACTTGCGTATTATTTATTGTTTGTACAGATGAACATGGTACCTTCAGGCGTTTGAATATTGCTCCAAAGGATGAACCAGACTTGTGGAGGTCCACAATTTTTTTTCTGAGGTCTTGACTGATTTGTTTTGATTTTCCCATGATGTCAAGCAAGGAGGCACTGAGTTTAAAGGTAGGCCTTGAAATACATCCACAGGTACACCTCCGATTGAACAATTATGTCAATTAGCCTATCAGAAGCTTCTAAAGCCATGACATCATTTTCTGGAATTGTCCATGCTGTTTAAAGGCACAGTCAACGTAGTGTATGTACACTTCTGACCCACTGGAATTGTGATACAGTGAATTATAAGTGTAATAATCTGTCTGTAAACAATTGTTGTAAAAATAACTTGTCATGCACAAAGTAGATGTCCTAACCGACTTGCCAAAACTATAGTTTGTTAATTAACAAGACATTTGTGGTGTGGTTGAAAAATGAGTTTTAATGACTCCAGACTTAACTGTATGTAAACTTCCGACTTCAACTGTATATAAACCGGAAAGGTTGCTCGACAACTGTGTGCTTATCAGGTATCCAGCTAACTTCAATTCCTACTAAAGCATGTAGCTAACATTAGCTATTCAGCTAAAGTAAAGGCATGGAAGGCTGCAAATATCAATCTTATTTGAGCTTTTCTTTCCATAATATGGACTTGATCTTCTGTATACCACCCCTACCTTGTCACAACACAACTGATTGGCTCAAACACATTAAATAATATATATTTTAACAAGGCACAGCTGTTAATTGAAATGCATTCCAGGTGACTACCTCATGAAGCTGGTTGAAAGAATGTCAAGAGTGTGCAAAGCTGTCATCAAGGCAATGGGTGGCTACTTTGAAGAAACTAAAATCTGTTTAACATTTTTTTGGTTACTACATGATTCCATATGTGTTATTTCATAGTGTTGATGTATTCACTATTATTTTACAATGTAGAAAATAGTTATTAAAAAAATGTAAACCTGGAATGAGTTGGTGTGTTCAAACTTTTGACCTGTACTGTACAGCCAGGCACATTTAACCGTTAGGCTCCTCCTCTCCTCACTTTTAGACAATTAAGGCAATGACTGTTTTCTCGTCTCCTCACTCCCCTGCTGGCTCTCCTGCATAGTTCTCAACACCAATATGCTGGTTAACTTTGCTATTATGCACACAGCAACATGGTCTAGAAAAAGGTGCCAATTCAACAGCGCACTGAATTTCAGAAATGCATATCCAACGCGGGAGATAGTGCATGTTATTAAAAATACACATACACATACATATATGCCTGGTTTTTTTATTATTAGTGTTCCACCATTGTTCTTACATAATATAACCATATACAATTTCAGTAGCACGAGTGATGGACTGTGACATCCCCACGGACTCCACAATGGATTAGGCCACTCAGACAGGCACCAATCAGACAGGCGTCTTGTGCTCCATGAAAAAGATGTTTTGCGACCGACTGCTCGACTAAAGAAATCTCGTTCCACCAACAGCCTGTCAACCAAACAATCAACTAGTCGACTACATGGGATCAGCCCTAGAGTGTGGAGTTTATTAGTTAATAATGTGGGCCATTAAGTTTGCTAGCTTTGCCTCAGGATAAACGAACACACACACACACACACAGTACATCTGTCATAGTACAGCTGTGTGACAGCCTTCCGGATGGAAACTACTGGAGAAACAATCATTCTTGTTATCTGAAGTACAGTATACTCAGCCTTCGTCTGAAACAACATCCTATTTCCTATATAATGCACAACTTTTGGACCAATATCATATGGGTAGTGCAAGGGGAATAGGTTAACCCTCTTTGCCACCCAATCCTCCTCTATATAGCAACATGCAATGGCCATGAAGACAGATGATGTTATCTTTTTTATCCAACCTCTCCTCTGGCTCCCAGCTGTTCACAACCAGGGTTGAAATGAGAAAACAGAAAAACAAAACATCCATCTTATCAGCTTATGTCTGTTTATTAGAAGGCTTAATACCGAAAGAGGTCATGCTTTCTACTGAACCATCAAAATGGGCAGGGACAGGGGTACAAGGGATGGTCCCAGTGGTGTGTACATCTGGTTCAGAGGTAAGCGCCAGCAACAGTGGGTGTGTTCCACTGCTGGGCCTCAATGGACTTTAGGGATTAAGGGGGAAGACCCCCCATAGGGCTGCACTGACAACATATCTGCTCAGAGACAAGGGAGGAGAGGAGAGAAGGAAACCCCCTGTCCTCATCCCCCCATCTCTATCCTCATCTAGGGTGTAGGGAGAGGAGGGGATGGAGGGAGAGCCCTCGGGTGGACCAGTAGCCTTTCACTCCCAACACCTGCCAGCCCATCCTGAGAGGGAGTCCAAACGCAACATACGCACACTCGTGCCAGCACACACACACACACACACACACACACACACACACACACACACACACACACACACACACACACACACACACACACACACACTTTACTAGTTAATAGAAGACTTCCATTGCTCAGGCTATCCGTTTAGTCACACATCATTGCTGCTTGCTCATGTAGACTATACACATCAATAAGCTTTATAAAGACCCAGATATACTGTAGATCAGGAGCTTATATTCATGCAAAGACCAGGGCGCATATTCATAAACCCTCTCAGAGTAGGCATTCTGATCCAGAATCAGATCTCCCCCAGTCCATGTAATCTTACTTATTATGATGTAAAATGCTAAACTGATCCTAGATCAGCACTCCTACTCTGAGACAGTTTATGAACACTGATGACTTCTAAACATATTCATAAAGAGTAGTGATACTGACAGAAACACATACAGTAGGTCTCTCTGACCCAGTTCTATTAGAGGTTGAACACTGGCATCACTGTACTGCCATCCAGGACTTTACAAGTCACTAACACACTCTGTTCTCTATGCCATGGCTGACGCCATCGCTTGATGCTAACAAGCTAGGGTGAACTATGGATGACCGTGATGATTTAATTCAGTCCTCCCTTCTCTACAGGCTGGGAGGAAAAGTGGTGGGAAGAGGGAGAGAATATATCCACCCTCCCTCAGACGCCTCGTCCCGCTGGGCCTAGGAAGGAAAAGCAGAGTGTAAAAGAGAGGGAGTGAACCCTCTTTCATCCTGCCTTCCCCTCCCCACCTCCCTCTCCTCTCCTGAGGAATATCTGATATTATCTTTCTTATCCAACTCCCTAAACCCAATCCCAATGTCCCGTCTTTTCCTCTCCAACCCAAAATTCCAACCCCCCTCTCCCCTTCCCTCCCCCTTACGCTATTGTCTCATCTGCTCCCAAGTGGCGCAGTGGTCTAAGGCACTGCATCTCAGTGCAAGAGGCATCACTGCAGTCCCTGGTTCAAATCCAGGCTGTATCACATCCGGCCGTGATTGAGAATCCAATAGGGCAGCGCACAAACCCGTGGTCTGGGTTTGGCCGGGGTAGGACGGCATCGTAAATAAGAACGTGTTCGTAAATGACTTGCTTAGATAAATAAAGGTTCAATAAAACACTTTTTAAATTATCACAGCTCCCTTCCTCATTTAACTCCCACCTCTATCCCTTCCCTCCCAATGTACAACCTCCCCTCTCCCTAATTTAGATTAACATCCCTCCCCATTCCTTACCTCCCCTACTGTCTAAGCAGCTCCTCCAGAGGAATGTCAAAAAATCCCTTTCTCAAACTCCCAACTCCACCCCCCCAGAAATACCTCTACCCCTCAGGGATGCCTCTGTCATGGAGGGACGTGTCAGGACACGAGAGACAGGCCAGAGGAGAGATAACAAGACAGGGGTAACATCTCTGGATCAGATAACCCTGATAAATAAAGCCAGGTCAAGTCACTGTAGATCCTGGAGAAACCTTCACTGACTGATTGGGAGAAGCCTGGATGAAACCTGGTTTATGGACTGTAGACTTAACACAACAACAGAGAGGTGGTCTGAATCAAGAACAATAACTTTAATTCCTAAGATTAATATTACAATTGAGGCTTATTTCTAATTTAAGGAATTTGGATAGTAACAATTGAGCTTGGGTAGGTCCAGTTTGGCACCACCTTTCAGGAACTAGAGATTTGTAGGACATTCTGGGAATCAGTGTTCTCTCCCAGCTGGGCATCCTTACAACACTGCTTTACAACACTGCTTTACAACACTGCTTTACAACACTGCTTTACAACACTGCTTTACAACACTGCTTTACAACACTGCTTTACAACACTGCTTTACAACACTGCTCGACACCATGTCTGCAACAATCGTTATCAAATGACTATCAGCTGTGAAAACTCAAAGACACTCCTTTTTTAAAGAATGAAAGGGCAACAATTTCCTAAAAAGTAAGAACCACACACATATGGAAGCACACACCAGAGCACATGCACACACGCCAGAGCGCATGCACACACGCCAGAGCGCATGCACACACGCCAGAGCGCATGCACACACGCCAGAGCGCATGCACACACGCCAGAGCGCATGCACACACGCCAGAGAGCATGCACACACGCCAGAGCGCATGCACACACACACCAGAGTGCATGCACACACACACCAGAGTGCATGCACACACACACCAGAGCGCATGCACACACACCAGAGCGCATGCACACACACACCAGAGCGCATGCACACACACACCAGAGCACATGCACACACACACCAGAGCACATGCACACACACACCAGAGCACATGCACACACACACCAGAGCACATGCACACACACACCAGAGCACATGCACACACACACCAGAGCACATGCACACACACACCAGAGCACATGCACACACACCAGAGCACCAGAGCACATGCACACACACCAGAGCACATGCACACACACCAGAGCACATGCACACACACCAGGGCACATGCACACACACCAGGGCACATGCACACACACCAGGGCACATACACACACACCAGAGCGCATGCACACATACACCAGAGCGCATGCACACACACACCAGAGCGCATGCACACATACCAGAGCGCATGCACACACACACCAGAGCGCATGCACACACACACAGAGCGCATGCACACACACACACCAGAGCGCATGCACACACACACACCAGAGCGCATGCACACACACACACCAGAGCGCATGCACACACACAGAGCAGATGCACACACACCAGAGCAGATGCACACACACCAGAGCAGATGCACACACACACACACACACACACCAGAGCACATGCACACACACACCAGAGCACATGCACACACACCAGAGCACATGCACACACACCAGAGCACATGCACACACACACCAGAGCACATGCACACACACCAGAGCACATGCACACACACCAGAGCACATGCACACACACACCAGAGCACATGCACACACACACCAGAGCACATGCACACACACAAACTGCTCCATGCAAAGAACTGAATGTAGGGTGTTCTTGAAGAGCTCAGTACAAAAGTAAAATGTCATTGTACTGAGTTTTTTCGGCCACCTCTTGTATAATTTCTCTGAGATTTAAAACAATGAGCGTTTTCAGTTTCCTGTTAATCTTTCACCTTGACCTTCATCTTTGTATTGATTCTCTGTGCTTATTGGGCTGCTGATCACACACACCAACACAGTCACACACAGTACTTAGTGGGCTACTGATCACACACACCAACACAGTCACACACAGTGCTTAGTGGGCTACTGATCACACACACCAATACAGTCACACACAGTGCTTAGTGGGCTACTGATCACACACACCAACACAGTCACACACAGTACTTAGTGGGCTACTGATCACACACACCAATACAGTCACACACAGTGCTTAGTGGGCTACTGATCACACACACCAACACAGTCACACACAGTGCTTAGTGGGCTACTGATCACACACACCAATACAGTCACACACAGTGCTTAGTGGGCTACTGATCACACACACCAACACAGTCACACACAGTGCTTGGTGGGCTACTGATCACACACACCAACACAGTCACACACAGTGCTTAGTGGGCTACTGATCACACACACCAATACAGTCACACACAGTGCTTAGTGGGCTACTGATCACACACACCAACACAGTCACACACAGTGCTTGGTGGGCTACTGATCACACACACCAACACAGTCACACACAGTGCTTAGTGGGCTACTGATCACACACACCAATACAGTCACACACAGTGCTTAGTGGGCTACTGATCACACACACCAATACAGTCACACACAGTGCTTGGTGGGCTACTGATCACACACACCAACAGTCACACACAGTGCTTAGTGGGCTACTGATCACACACACCAATACAGTCACACACAGTGCTTGGTGGGCTACTGATCACACACACCAACAGTCACACACAGTGCTTAGTGGGCTACTGATCACACACACCAATACAGTCACACACAGTGCTTGGTGGGCTACTGATCACACACACCAACAGTCACACACAGTGCTTAGTGGGCTACTGATCACACACACCAATACAGTCACACACAGTGCTTGGTGGGCTACTGATCACACACACCAACAGTCACACACAGTGCTTAGTGGGCTACTGATCACACACACCAATACAGTCACACACAGTGCTTGGTGGGCTACTGATCACACACACCAACAGTCACACACAGTGCTTAGTGGGCTACTGATCACACACACCAATACAGTCACACACAGTGCTTGGTGGGCTACTGATCACACACACCAACAGTCACACACAGTGCTTAGTGGGCTACTGATCACACACACCAACAGTCACACACAGTGCTTGGTGGGCTACTGATCACACACACCAACAGTCACACACAGTGCTTGGTGGGCTACTGATCACACACACCAACAGTCACACACAGTGCTTGGTGGGCTACTGATCACACACACCAACAGTCACACACAGTGCTTGGTGGGCTACTGATCACACACACCAACAGTCACACACAGTGCTTGGTGGGCTACTGATCACACACACCAACAGTCACACACAGTGCTTGGTGGGCTACTGATCACACACACCAACAGTCACACACAGTGCTTAGTGGGCTACTGATCACACACACCAACAGTCACACACAGTGCTTGGTGGGCTACTGATCACACACACCAACAGTCACACACAGTGCTTGGTGGGCTACTGATCACACACACCAACAGTCACACACAGTGCTTGGTGGGCTACTGATCACACACACCAACAGTCACACACAGTGCTTGGTGGGCTACTGATCACACACACCAACAGTCACACACAGTGCTTGGTGGGCTACTGATCACACACACCAACAGTCACACACAGTGCTTGGTGGGCTACTGATCACACACACCAACAGTCACACACAGTGCTTGGTGGGCTACTGATCACACACACCAACAGTCACACACAGTGCTTGGTGGGCTACTGATCACACACACCAACAGTCACACACAGTGCTTGGTGGGCTACTGATCACACACACCAACAGTCACACACAGTGCTTGGTGGGCTACTGATCACACACACCAACAGTCACACACAGTGCTTGGTGGGCTACTGATCACACACACCAACAGTCACACACAGTGCTTGGTGGGCTACTGATCACACACACCAACAGTCACACACAGTGCTTGGTGGGCTACTGATCACACACACCAACAGTCACACACAGTGCTTGGTGGGCTACTGATCACACACACCAACAGTCACACACAGTGCTTGGTGTAGGCTACTGATCACACACACCAACAGTCACACACAGTGCTTGGTGGGCTACTGATCACACACACCAACAGTCACACACAGTGCTTGGTGGGCTACTGATCACACACACCAACAGTCACACACAGTGCTTGGTGGGCTACTGATCACACACACCAACACAGTCACACACAGTGCTTGGTGTAGGCTACTGATCACACACACCAACAGTCACACACAGTGCTTGGTGGGCTACTGATCACACACACCAACAGTCACACACAGTGCTTGGTGGGCTACTGATCACACACACCAACAGTCACACACAGTGCTTGGTGGGCTACTGATCACACACACCAACACAGTCACACACAGTGCTTGGTGTAGGCTACTGATCACACACACCAACAGTCACACACAGTGCTTGGTGTAGGCTACTGATCACACACACCAACAGTCACACACAGTGCTTGGTGTAGGCTACTGATCACACACACCAACAGTCACACACAGTGCTTGGTGGGCTACTGATCACACACACCAACACAGTCACACACAGTGCTTAGTGGGCTACTGATCACACACACCAACAGTCACACACAGTGCTTGGTGGGCTACTGATCACACACACCAACAGTCACACACAGTGCTTGGTGTAGGCTACTGATCACACACACCAACAGTCACACACAGTGCTTGGTGTAGGCTACTGATCACACACACCAACAGTCACACACAGTGCTTGGTGGGCTACTGATCACACACACCAACAGTCACACACAGTGCTTGGTGGGCTACTGATCACACACACTAACACAGTCACACACAGTGCTTGGTGTAGGCTACTGATCACACACACCAACAGTCACACACAGTGCTTGGTGGGCTACTGATCACACACACCAACAGTCACACACAGTGCTTGGTGTAGGCTACTGATCACACACACCAACAGTCACACACAGTGCTTGGTGTAGGCTACTGATCACACACACCAACAGTCACACACAGTGCTTGGTGGGCTACTGATCACACACACCAACAGTCACACACAGTGCTTGGTGGGCTACTGATCACACACACCAACACAGTCACACACAGTGCTTGGTGTAGGCTACTGATCACACACACCAACAGTCACACACAGTGCTTGGTGTAGGCTACTGATCACACACACCAACAGTCACACACAGTGCTTGGTGTAGGCTACTGATCACACACACCAACAGTCACACACAGTGCTTGGTGTAGGCTACTGATCACACACACCAACAGTCACACACAGTGCTTGGTGGGCTACTGATCACACACACCAACAGTCACACACAGTGCTTGGTGGGCTACTGATCACACACACCAACAGTCACACACAGTGCTTGGTGTAGGCTACTGATCACACACACCAACAGTCACACACAGTGCTTGGTGTAGGCTACTGATCACACACACCAACAGTCACACACAGTGCTTGGTGTAGGCTACTTATTACACCATTAGAGACCATACAAAAGAGCTGAGGACTGACGTTCCTTGCAGCAATCTATGGCGTCACACTCCATTGTGTTCAGGAGTCCTGTTGTGTTGCATTGAGCAGAAGAACACAGTGAAAAACATGCAATGGTTTGTCTGAATTCACTCCAGACCACAATGCTATAATAATTTATTTAATGAGGACGGCTTAGGGAGAACGAAAGAGAATGAAAGAAAAAAGAAAAAGAGAGAAGCAGGAAAGAGAGAGTGAAAGAGAGAAAGCGCTGGAAAGGCTGTGAGAAGGGGACTGGGACTGTCTGGCAGCAGACATGCTGGCTGGTTTAGGCCTTGGCATCCTGCTTCTACCCTCCCATCATCCTGAGTCGTACCATCAAACAGCTTAATAAAATGAATATGCCCTGGCAATGGAGCAAAGCACTTCAGTTTAACTACATCAGAGCAAGCCGTTCTCCACAGAGAAAACACTAACTCTAAAGCGACTTTCTAAAAACAGTACATGCAGCTGGAGTGGAGGGCATAGCAGTGGGCTATAGGATGGTTTTTATAATGCATTCTAGATAACATGACATTTACATATACTCCTGGCTGCATCATACCAGGACAAGCAATGAGGAAGGACAGACCTGAAGAAACCTGTGTTATCACATGGTACTACCTTTGATGGTCCATTCTATTAGCACATGGTTATGTTGTGAGAGAATACAAAGAGTAAATGGATAAGATACTGAATCATTCCACCAACCCCATAAAATGATGAATGGGCAGTGATCTCTAGCCTTACAACTGATTTATACTGTATACTGTATCCTTCACTATCTATTCCTTACTATCTATTGCATCTTAGCCACTCTGTCACTGCTCATCCATATATTTCATACCTATATATTTTCATCCCATTCCTTTACTAGATTGTGTGTATGAGGTTTTGTTGTGGAATTTGTTAGATATTAGGTTTTGTTGTGGAGTTGTTAGATATTAACTATTAGATACTGCTGCTCTGTAGGATCTAGAAGCATAAGCATTTCACTACACCCACAATAACATCTGCTAAACATGTGTATGTGACCAATACAATTTGATTTGATCTAGTAAACAAAGCCCAGTTACTGAATTTGACAATGGCCTAATGCCCCCTGACCTCTCCAAAACCTGCAGGAGTTCTGAAATCCCTGCTTGCTGACCCACTTCACTCAGTCCATAAGAGTTGAGTTGTGTGTGGGTCCTACTCGCCTGTCTACAACACGTAGTGAATCACAATCCCACACACACCTCTGGAGCAACTCTCCACTCCTCCTATTCTCGAATCGCTAAGAGGACATCTAAACCCATTGTCCTAAAGCCCAACCACTGCGCTCCACACCGCGGCTCTGTGATGAGGACATTCACCTCACCACGGATCGCGATGACGCGACCCCTGTGGTCAAAAGCAAATCGAGAGAAAGTGGTCGACAAACCCAGGAAGAAACATGTTTACTGGGACGTCAAGAGACTCAATTATGATCCGTTTAGCCTCACGATATCGCGGACAGTATCAAAATAGTGGAGTCTATCAATTAAATCAAATTCCAAGGCATTTGATGTTGGTATGAACAAAATGGTTTTATAGATGCATCAAATAATTTGTTTTACTAAGGCAAAACAAATCACCTACATAATGTAGTGTTCAGTTTACTATTTCTTTAAGTGTGTATCACTGTCGTTTACTAAGCCACTGCCCTACTAGAAGCCGTTCTCACTCAATCTCTACTCCGTTATTATTGAATAAAGGCGCAAAGTGATCTAGCCTACTCATCGAGCTCGCACACTTGCTCTAGCTAAAAATATAAGGAACTCTCAGACAGATGTCTTAACTAGTCTAAATACACGAGAGAGTAAATCTACTCACCTCTGAAAAACTTACTTGAACTGAATCCTATGTATTGTCTGTTAACTGCGCCGCTCCATCCGTGCATAAAGGAGAAGCTCCGCTTTCCAACGTGAACTTTTGGTCCACTGGATCACTAAAACAATGAATTCGACAGTGCTTTACGGAAAATGTCTTTCCTGACTACCTTATGAACTACATATATTTTCACTTAGGCATTATTCCTAATGTAACAAACACAGGCTACACAGCCCCACGCTCGTACCGAAAATCATGTGCATTGCAGTTTAGGTTTGTAGCGCTCGCCCTGGCTAACGTTGGACCAATGAAAAGGCAGAGTTGTAACAGTAGGCGGGGCCGTTTCGTGCTCTCACAACACGACAGGCGAGGAGTTGGCATCTCTGCAATGCCATCGGCTTTCGGCACTAGTAGTTGGGCACTGCTGTTCGTGCATGCCAACCGGGGCGACAGACTGGGGTAAATCCCGTGTCTACCCACTGTATTTGCGCAGCTGTCACGGTATGAACTGGCTCTTCCATTTTCACTGCCCCTAACGATAGGCTATGAAAACCGATCGAGATTAGCAAAAGGGTAGCAGCCTATTTGAAGGCCAGGCTACACGGGCCCCATTTAGGTATGGAGAGTGGTGGATTTTAATGACAAAGGGTTATTTATTCTCTATGGATGAAAAATCATGTGAATATAATCGATGAAGCCATTACATTGTCACAGATATTAAGTTTACTTTGAACATCAATCCTCCTCAAGGACAACTGAATATTATTTTCAGAACAGAACTGAAGTTCTAGCCACACAGATGAATTTGCCTCAAGACTGGTTTCAGAAATTGCATTAGGCAGACAGCAAACAACAAACACATTAAATGGAACCAGGGACAGGACAAACAAGTTAATCCCTATACCTTAACTGTGTTAGGCCTAATGGACTGCAGACACACTACATCATGGCACAGGCGTGTCATGGCCAAGAAAATAGATTTCCACTTCAACTAACTGGCCCTTACTATGATGACAGGCCAGATATGGTTGTCGTAATCCAGCGCTGCCAACTTGATTGGTATCCACCCTTGATTGGTTCCAGTACCAAGGGCGAGGGATGGGCAGAAAACGGACTGTCTGATCGAATCAATCCGTCTCATTTTAATACAGAGGAAGGAACTTTGTAAAGAAGGAGTCATCGGTGGAAATCCTTCACTTGTATCCATGTCACTGCATTGTGTATTTTATGTCCTTTATGTACCATGATACCAATTAAAGTTACAACTTGATTTCGAGGGTAAGCAACCTTTATATGAGCATAAATGAATTGTGCCAACTGCTATTGTCCTGGCACAGCACAGCAGTATTCTAAATGGTTTTATTTTCCCGAGTGACGCAGCGGTATAAGGCACTGCATCTCAGTGCTAGAGGTGTCACTACAGACCCTGGTTTGATCCCGGGCTGTATCACAACCGGTCGTGATCGGCAGTCCCATAGGGCGGTGCAAAATTGTCCCAGAGTGCTGTTTCGGTTCCTGAAACTAAATGAAAATCCTGAAAAACATACCTACTGTATAAGTATTATCACTGCTGGGAGGTGAATACTGTTCAGAGGATATGAAAAACATACCTACTGTATAAGTATTATCACTGCTGGGAGGTGAATACTGTTCAGAGGATATGAAAAACATACCTACTGTATAAGTATTATCACTGCTGGGAGGTGAATACTGTTCAGAGGATATGAAAAACATACCTACTGTATAAGTATTATCACTGCTGGGAGGTGAATACTGTTCAGAGGATATGAAAAACATACCTACTGTATAAGTGTTATCACTGCTGGGAGGTGAATACTGTTCAGAGGATATGAAAAACATACCTACTGTATAAGTATTATCACTGCTGGGAGGTGAATACTGTTCAGAGGATATGAAAAACATATCTATAGACGGGTTAGCTGAGAACGTCACGAAAACTGCACTCGCTTCAGAGGGACAGAAGGCCATGTATTGGTATGGTTCTGGATGGCTAGATTGCTAGCAACAATGACAAGAAACTGCCATGGGAAATCATAAGAGGCTCCTTTCAGCTCGTTTCATCTTGTTCTTGATACCTGTCTTGTTTTGAGGTGTTTTGACTGGTGCCACGTCTATGCTGATATGGAAAACAATTTTAGCTAGCTAGCTAACCAACAACTGTGACCATGTATTGGAGAGACAAGTGCTCATTGTGCAACTTGATTTATGTTTTCAATCAAAATTGGAGACTAAATATAATTAACGTGTTGTCAATCTAAGCCAACACAGTCTGTTTTGCCCTGTAGTTGAGCACTGCTCACGTGTCGGTTTTGTTGCTGAACAACCAACCCATCTATTAGTATTGTCACTGCTAGGCGATGAATACTGTTCAGAGGTTGCGGTGATGTAAATCTGTCATCCCACTGTTCTGTCTATATGAACACTGTATTCTGTAAACCTCTGTGGTTTCTCACTCAGGCAGGCAGTGTGTTTCCACCTGAAGCTACAGAGCACAGACCCCCTCCATAGTAGCATTCTCTCCTCTCTCTCTCCTCCTCTCCTCTCAGCTGGCTTACAGTTCATCCTGTAATTGCGGCTAGCTGTCATCAACAGCCCCCGACCAGCAGCTATATTTACTGGAGAGCCAACAAACAGACCCAGCAGCCTGGTAGAATCACTTAAAGGAGCCGCTCAGATTAGAAACCAGAGCCATGGGTAGAAGGATTAGAGTCAGGACTGGTCCCAGATCAGTCTGTAGTAGACCAACAGGGGTGTTGAGAGGTAGCATCATTTCTCTGGTATGCTATTAGGCTAGTGTCAGGTGATTGGGCTATGCAAGTCGGTCAAAAGAGACTGCTGTCTGGCAGTAGGGGAATGGGCTCTGGCAGCCCACCTCCCAATAGTTTTTACTAACCTCCTCCCGGTTTCCCCTCCCCTCCAGGCCGAGCTCTCCCTCTGGTCATGACGAGGCAGAGAATCCTCCTTTTCTTGACGTAACGTGGCATTTAACTAACAGCCTCCTCTTCCTCGCTAGTTAGGCTAATTCACACAGCAGAAGGTAATGTTACGCGGGACCTCTCTAAGACATCTCAGCCGACACCCCTCACACACACACACCCCTCTCTCACTCCCTTGCAACCGCAGCACTTGTGAACACTTACATGGGGAGACCCACTCGGACATACCACGTGACGGGGAGGCAGGGTTAGAGAAGGGTGACACATGAGGGTGAGAGTGGAAGTGGGACAGGGAAGGAGGGATCAGTGAGACAGGGAGGGTTAGGGAGGGAGGGCTCAGTGGGATGTGGAGGGTTAAGGAGGGAGGGATCAGTGAGACAGGGAGTGTTAGAGAGGGAGGGATCAGTGAGACAGGGAGTGTTAGAGAGGGAGGGTTAAGGAGGGAGGGATCAGTGAGACAGGGAGTGTTAGAGAGGGAGGGTTAAGGAGGGAGGGATCAGTGAGACAGGGAGTGTTAGAGAGGGAGGGATCAGTGGGACGGGGACGGTTAGGGAGGGAGGAATCAGTGGGACAGGGAGGGTTAAGGAGGGAGGGATCAGTGAGACAGGGAGTGTTAGAGAGGGAGGGATCAGTGAGACAGGGAGTGTTAGGGAGGGAGGGTTAAGGAGGGAGGGATCAGTGAGACAGGGAGTGTTAGGGAGGGAGGGATCAGTGGGACGGTTAGGGAGGGAGAGATCAGTGAGACAGGGAGGGTTAGGGAGGGAGGGATCAGCGAGACAGGGAGTGTTAGGGAGGGAGGGATCAGTGGGATGGGGGGAGGGATCAGTGGGACAGGGAGGATTAGAGAGGGAGGGATCAGTGGGACAGGGAGGGAGGGATCAGTGAGACATGGAGTGTTAGGGAGGGAGGGATCAGCGAGACAGGGAGTGTTAGGGAGGGAGGGTTAAGGAGGGAGGGATCAGTGAGACAGGCAGTGTTAGAGAGGGAGGGTTAAGGAGGGAGGGATCAGTGAGACAGGGAGGGTTAAGGAGGGAGGGATCAGTGAGACAGGGAGGGTTAAGGAGGGAGGGATCAGTGGGACAGGGAGGGTTAAGGAGGGAGGGATCAGTGAGACAGGGAGTGTTAGAGAGGGAGGGATCAGTGAGACAGGGAGTGTTAGGGAGGGAGGGTTAAGGAGGGAGGGATCAGTGAGACAGGGAGTGTTAGAGAGGGAGGGTTAAGGAGGGAGGGATCAGTGAGACAGGGAGTGTTAGGGAGGGAGGGATCAGTGAGACAGGGAGTGTTAGAGAGGGAGGGTTAAGGAGGGAGGGATCAGTGAGACAGGGAGTGTTAGGGAGGGAGGGATCAGTGGGACGGTTAGGGAGGGAGAGATCAGTGAGACAGGGAGGGTTAGGGAGGGAGGGATCAGCGAGACAGGGAGGGTTAGGGAGGGAGGGATCAGTGGGATGGGGGGAGGGATCAGTGGGACAGGGAGGATTAGAGAGGGAGGGATCAGTGGGACAGGGAGGGAGGGATCAGTGAGACATGGAGTGTTAGGGAGGGAGGGATCAGCGAGACAGGGAGGGAGGGATCAGTGAGACAGGGAGTGTTAGGGAGGGAGGGATCAGTGGGACAGGGAGTGTTAGGGAGGGAGGGATCAGTGGGACAGGGAGTGTTAGAGAGGGAGGGATCAGTGGGACAGGGAGTGTTAGAGAGGGAGGGTTAAGGAGGGAGGGATCAGTGGGACAGGGAGTGTTAGAGAGGGAGGGTTAAGGAGGGAGGGATCAGTGAGACAGGGAGTGTTAGAGAGGGAGGGATCAGTGGGACAGGGAGGGTTAAGGAGGTAGGGATCAGTGAGACAGGGAGGGTTAAGGAGGTAGGGATCAGTGAGACAGGGAGTGTTAGAGAGGGAGGGATCAGTGGGACAGGGAGTGTTAGAGAGGGAGGGTTAAGGAGGGAGGGATCAGTGGGACAGGGAGTGTTAGAGAGGGAGGGTTAAGGAGGGAGGGATCAGTGAGACAGGGAGTGTTAGAGAGGGAGGGTTAAGGAGGGAGGGATCAGTGGGACAGGGAGTGTTAGAGAGGGAGGGTTAAGGAGGGAGGGATCAGTGGGACAGGGAGTGTTAGAGAGGGAGGGTTAAGGAGGGAGGGATCAGTGAGACAGGGAGGGTTAAGGAGGTAGGGATCAGTGAGACAGGGAGTGTTAGAGAGGGAGGGATCAGTGGGACAGGGAGTGTTAGAGAGGGAGGGTTAAGGAGGGAGGGATCAGTGGGACAGGGAGTGTTAGAGAGGGAGGGTTAAGGAGGGAGGGATCAGTGAGACAGGGAGTGTTAGAGAGGGAGGGATCAGTGGGACGGGGACGGTTAGGGAGGGAGGGATCAGTGGGACAGGGAGGGTTAAGGAGGGAGGGATCAGTGAGACAGGGAGTGTTAGGGAGGGAGAGATCAGTGAGACAGGGAGTGTTAGAGAGGGAGGGATCAGTGGGACAGGGAGTGTTAGGGAGGGAGGGTTAAGGAGGGAGGGATCAGTGAGACAGGGAGTGTTAGGGAGGGAGGGATCAGTGGGACGGTTAGGGAGGGAGAGATCAGTGAGACAGGGAGGGTTAGGGAGGGAGGGATCAGCGAGACAGGGAGTGTTAGGGAGGGAGGGATCAGTGGGATGGGGGAGGGATCAGTGGGACAGGGAGGATTAGAGAGGGAGGGATCAGTGGGACAGGGAGGGAGGGATCAGTGAGACATGGAGTGTTAGGGAGGGAGGGATCAGCGAGACAGGGAGTGTTAGGGAGGGAGGGATCAGTGAGACAGGGAGTGTTAGGGAGGGAGGGATCAGTGGGACAGGGAGTGTTAGGGAGGGAGGGATCAGTGAGACAGGGAGTGTTAGGGAGGGAGGGATCAGTGGGACAGGGAGGGAGGGATCAGTGAGACAGGGAGTGTTAGAGAGGGAGGGATCAGTGGGACGGTTAGGGAGGGAGAGATCAGTGAGACAGGGAGGGAGGGATCAGCGAGACAGGGAGTGTTAGGGAAGGAGGGATCAGTGGGATGGGGGGAGGGATCAGTGGGACAGGGAGGATTAGAGAGGGAGGGATCAGTGGGACAGGGAGGGTTAGTGAGGTAGGGATCAGTGAAACAGGGAGGATTAGAGAGGGAGGGATCAGTGAGACAGAGAGTGTTAGGGGGAGGGCTCTGTGAAATATGCAGATTGCTGTTGAGTCTATGGTTACATTTACACCCTACTAGACACCATAGTAATGGAGGCCATATACAGCAATGTCTCAGGGCTATTCTACCACACTGGAAATTGCCTGGTTCATTGTAAGTATGAGGGAATACCTCCTTGAGTCCTTTAGCACTGAACCACTTCTACTGTGCAGAGTGAAGTGTGTGTAGGCCAATGTGGATGGTGGGGGGTCTAGCCCTTGCGGCCTTTAAAATGACTTTGAGAATTCACGCAACCATTTGGCTGTTCTGTGTATGTTTTCTTTTTGGGTGGGTAGCAGTGAGACAGACACTGCTGTTCAGACGTGGGCAGATTATAGGGCTGTCATGCCCTGTAGCACAGTTCCTTTGGTGATAATGACAGGGCTTTGACTGCTGCAGCTAGGCCTACGTCCAGCCCCCAAGCACCAGCTTTACTGTGGGCTGGTAGGAAAGGAACCTGTTGGCGCCAGGTGTTCCTCTATGACACACAACCCACCAGCCCTAAGCTACCTACAAGGCCAGAACCATATAAATGGGATCCACCCATCACAGAATGTTCTACCCATCACAAATGATATTTCTATGGTCATCTCTCTCCCTCCCCCCAGACTGTGCAGAGAGAGAAAAAAAAGATGGGGGGGGCAGCATCTCACTGGCTCCAAGCTTGTGACATACTGCAGTTCCATAGAAAATCCATTCATTGTTTTATTTGAACTGCACTGACTGTGTCATAACAACGTGACTTGTTGTGTCAGTGAAACAAGCGTATGACTTACAGCTCCATAGAAAATGAAACATTCTACTCCCCGTTTTTTCCCCATTCCATTTTTGTTATTTTCTCTCTACTTGTTCTGCTACTGTAGAAAGACAAACAAAGACTTGTGTTTGTGGAAGAAAGCCTTGTGGAAGCTTGTTCAGGCTAAACAGGTCAATGGATGCAACTTTCATCAACAGAGAGAGGAAAACGCATAGTAATATGCTAGCTAGGGCTAGGCTGCCACTAACGTGAACACCAGTCAATGTTTCTCATTCCCCTTCTCCCCATTGTTTCTCATTCCCCTGCCCCCCATTGTTTCCCAAACCCCTGCCCCCATTGTTTCCCAATCCCCTTCCCCCATTGTTTCTCATTCCCCTGCCCCCATTGTTTCCCATCCCCTGCCCCCCATTGTTTCCCCATCCCCTGCCCCCATTGTTTCCCATTCCCCTGTCCCCCATTGTTTCCCATTCCCCTTCCCCCATTGTTTCCCAATCCCCTGCCCCCATTGTTTCCCATTCCCCTGTCCCCCATTGTTTCCCATTCCCCTTCCCCCATTGTTTCCCAATCCCCTGCCCCCATTGTTTCCCAAACCCCTGCCCCCATTGTTTCCCAATCCCCTGCCCCCATTGTTTCCCATTCCCCTGTCCCCCATTGTTTCCCATTCCCCTTCCCCCATTGTTTCCCAATCCCCTGCCCCCATTGTTTCCCATTCCCCTTCCCCCATTGTTTCTCATTCCCCTGCCCCCATTGTTTCCCAATCCCCTGCCCCCATTGTTTCCCAATCCCCTGCCCCCATTGTTTCCCAATACCCTGTCCCCCATTGTTTCCCAATCCCCTTCCCCCATTGTTTCCCCATCCCCTGTCCCCCATTGTTTCCCAATCCCCTGCCCCCATTATTTCCCATTCCCCTGCCCCCATTGTTTCCCAATCCCCTGCCCCCATTGTTTCCCATTCCCCTGCCCCCATTGTTTCCCATTCCCCTGTCCCCATACACAGAACAGACAGTCAACATTTTTTTGGTAGGTTAGAGTCTGTAGGTGAGAGGGTAGAAGTTCATCTTGGCTTCGACCCCAGCCCTTTGGCAGAGAGAGAGAGAGAGAAAGAGACAGAGTGTGTGTGTTCTCTGGGCCTGGAGTGGTGTGTCATGAGCTGACATGACCTAGGACTGACTCAATATACCCTCTTCAACTCCTCCCATCCTCTTCCCTCTCTTCCCTACCGTCCTCCTGTCCTCCTCCCCTCTCATCCTCCTTCTCCTCCTGCTCTTCCCCTCTCCTCTTCTCAATCCCTCCTCCCTCTCCTCCTTCCCCCCTTCTCCTCTTCTCCTCCTCCTCCCCTTCCACTCCTCCTCCCATTCCCCTCCTTCTCTTCCCCCTCCCCCTCATCCCCTTCTCTTCCTCCACGTGTCTTCTCTTCCTCCTCTCCTCTTCCCCTTCTCCAACCACCACAGGGCTTACAAGGCCTGACCTCTGTCCGTTTGTAAACACACACCTTCAAACACACACTCACTCTCCAAAAATGTAAGGACAAACATACCATGCAACAAAGCACACATTCCTCACAATGTTCTAAATCATGTCCATGGGATTGAGAGTACAAGAGGCAGCGTGGTATGGAATCTTCTTCTTCTTTTTACCACAAAGTGTAAGCCACTCAGTAAACATTAGTGTCTTGTGCCATTGTTCCTCAGTTTTGGGATACTGGTACTAGTTGTGCCAGACAGTTCCACACACAGAACCCTAACTGTTCCTCTCAGTTGTCAGATGCCCAAAACATCAGCGCTCTCTGATTAATTTCCAGGGCAAACCAAACCATGCCACTCGGAGGCACAATGTTATGATTGAATGCATTGTGTTGAGACACTGGCAGACTTCATAATGTTGAGACCCTGCTTCAGATCCAGAGACTACATAATGTTGAGACCCTGCTTCAGATCCAGAGACTTCATAATGTTGAGACCCTGCTTCAGATCCAGACTTCATAATGTTGAGACCCTGCTTCAGATTTAGACTTCATAATGTTGAGACTCAGCTTCAGATCCAGAGACTTCATGATGTTGAGACCCTGCTTCAGATCCAGACTTCATAATGTTGAGACCCTGCTTCAGATCTAGACTTCATAATGTTGAGACCCTGCTTCAGATCCAGAGACTTCATAATGTTGAGACCCTGCTTCAGATCCAGACTTCATAATGTTGAGACCCTGCTTCAGATCCAGAGACTTCATAATGTTGAGACCCTGCTTCAGATCCAGACTTCATAATGTTGAGACCCTGCTTCAGATCCAGAGACTTCATAATGTTGAGACCCTGCTTCAGATCCAGACATCATAATGTTGAGACCCTGCTTCAGATCCAGAGACTTCATAATGTTGAGACCCTGCTTCAGATCCAGACTTCATAATGTTGAGACCCTGCTTCAGATCCAGACTTCATAATGTTGAGACCCCGCTTCAGATCCAGACTTCATAATGTTGAGACCCTGCTTCAGATCCAGGGACTTCATAATGTTGAGACCCTGCTTCAGATCCAGACTTCATAATGTTGAGACCCTGCTTCAGATCCAGAGACTTCATAATGTTGAGACCCTGCTTCAGATCCAGAGACTTCATAATGTTGAGACCCTGCTTCAGATCCAGAGACTTCATAATGTTGAGACCCTGCTTCAGATCCAGAGACTACATAATGTTGAGACACTGCTTCAGATCCAGACTTCATAATGTTGAGACCCTGCTTCAGATCCAGACTTCATAATGTTGAGACCCTGCTTCAGATCCAGAGACTTCATGATGTTGAGACTCTGCTTCAGATCCAGACTTCATAATGTTGAGACCCTGCTTCAGATCTAGACTTCATAATGTTGAGACTCTGCTTCAGATCCAGAGACTTCATAATGTTGAGACCCTGCTTCAGATTTAGACTTTATAATGTTGAGACCCTGCTTCAGATTTAGACCATTAGACCATGAGACCATGAGTCTGTGAGAGGAATCATGTATCCTTTGCTCCCTCCTTCTTCCCCTCGTCAATCATTACAGAGAGAGAGAGGTAGGAAGGGAGGGAGGGTGTGTATGTGCATACATGTGCGTGTGTGTATGCAGGGTGTGTGTGTGTTTCCTGTGTAATACAGTACTACCTCAGTGGGCTCAGCAAGGCCCCTGTGAGGATACAGTTTCCTGGGTAGCAGTAACACAAGGCAACAAGACATGTCTTGACAAGGAGAGGCACAGAGAATAAATGGATTTGTGAAACTCAAACCTGCTTCTTGCGTCGCTGACCCTGCCTGAGTCGCTGCATATCACAAGTTCTAGCACGCACACATGCACACACTCTTGTTGGCTACAGTAGTACACACACTGAGATACCTTGTGGTTCACAGTGATATATTTGTCCTCCTTTAACCCTGCAGGCTGTTGCAGGAAAGCTGCTGTGTGTACTGTAGTGGGCCATTTTCTATAGGTGACAACATGGTGGTTCCCCTGGGCAGCTGTGTCACGTTGAGTAGTGTTTCACAGATGCACCGCAGCAGTGGTTGAGTTCATTGAACTTCATTCTAGCAATGCCCTTTGGCAAATGTAGAGGCTGGTCTTGGGGCACAGGTGAACAAGGCAAATCAAAGCTTGCCTTGACTGTAAAGGGCACACTGGACTACACCTGTTTTGTATGGAAGGTTTGATATACATAAAAATGTATTTGAACTATGTGGAGCTGTGCAGCTCAAGTATCATTGTGGCAGCAATAGCCTGCAACAGAGGATCTACACCCTGCATGCACCACTCTGCCTGATCAAGGAAGTGATGACCGTGGAAACGAGGACTGTGGAAGCAAGGACCGCGAAAACAAGGACCGTGAAAGCGAGGTCCACGGAAGTGAGGACCGTGGAAGCGAGGACCACGGAAGTGAGGACCGTGGAAGCGAGGACCACGGAAGTGAGGACCGTGGAAGCGAGGACCACGGAAGTGAGGACCGTGGAAGCGAGGACCACGGAAGTGAGGACCGTGGAAGCAAGGACCACGGAAGTGAGGACCGTGGAAGCACAACGAGGCATCTGATTCGAGGAGAGACGACTAGACCAGGTAGTGAAACAGTACTACAGGACCCAGATACACTACTACTGTATAGGTCAACAAGGGGCTTTTATAAACTTCCCTCCTTTCACTGAAGTGGTACCTTTCTTTGGGTTTTCTGCCCCTCTTGACCCAGTTTCCCAAACACTGATTTATTTAAACTCTCCACCCCTGCTAACACTAGCTCTTCATCTCGGTCCACCTCGTACCCCTTCTCGGTTACATCATTTCCGGTCGGAACTCACAACCATGGCTTTTTGGGACATACAGGCTCAACACTTTCCTCAGCCTTCTCACAGGCAGCTAGTCCTTTGAATAACCTATGAAGCTCACTCAGAGAAAAAAAGAGAAAGGCATCCATTGTGTGTTATTTTAGTCACAATTGCGCTGTTGTGCTGATGCCTTTTTATTTTTTATTTTACAGAGCCTTCAGAAAGTATTCATACTCCTTGATCAGTCCACATTTTCTACATTGAATTCAGCCTGAATCTTCTTCTAACCCATCTACACACAATAGCCCATAATGACAAAGTGAAAACAAGCTTTTAGAAATGTTTGCACATTTATTGAAAATTAAATATATAAATATCTAATTTACATACTGTAAGTAATCACACCCCTGAGTCAATACTTTGTAGAAGCATATTTAGCAGCAATCACAGCTTTGATATGCCTTGGTTATGTCCGTATCAGCTTTGATATGCCTTGGTTATGTCTGTATCAGCTTTGATATGCCTTGGTTATGTCTGTATCAGCTTTGATATGCCTTGGTTATGTCTGTATCAGCTTTGATATGCCTTGGTTATGTCCGTATCAGCTTTGATATGCCTTGGTTATGTCTGTATCAGCTTCGATATGCCTTGGTTATGTCTGTATCAGCTTTGATATGCCTTGGTTATGTCTGTATCAGCTTTGATATGCCTTGGTTATGTCTGTATCAGCTTTGATATGCCTTGGTTATGTCTCTATCAGCTTTGATATGCCTTGGTTATGTCTGTACCGTGCTTTTACACCTGCATTGTTTGCTGTTTGGGGTTTTAGGCTGGGTTTCTGTACAGCACTTTGAGATATCAGCTGATGTACGAAGGGCTATATAAATAAATTTGATTTGATTTGATTTGATTTGATTTGATTTGATATGCCTTGGTTATGTCTGTATCAGCTTTGATATGCCTTGGTTATGTCTGTATCAGCTTTGATATGCCTTGGTTATGTCTGTATCAGCTTTGCACATCTAGATTTGGGGATTTTCTCCCATTCCTCCTCACAGATTTTCTCAAAAGATGTTAAATTAGATTTGGAGGGGCCACCATCAGCAATCTTCAAGTCCTTCCACAGATGTTCAATGGGATTCAAGTCTGGACTTTGTCAGGGCCACTCAAGGACTTTCACATTCTTGTTCTGAAGTCATTCCAGTGTTGCTTTGGCTGTATGCTTGAGGTCATTGTCCTATTGGAACGTAAATCTTAAAGCAGGTTCTCATCTGAAGCAGGTTCTCATCAATGATTTACATGTATTTGGCACCATTCTTTGTTCCCTCTATCCTTACTAATCTCCCAGTCCCTACCACAGAAAATAATCCAAATAGCATTATGCTGCCACCACCATGTTTCAAGGTAGAGATGATGTTAGACAGGTGATGAGCTGTGCCTGGTTTTCTCAAGACATATCGCTTTACATTCAGGCCAAAGAGTTAAGTTTTTGTCTCATCAGACCACAGAATCGTTTGCCTTATGCTCTCAGAGTCTTTCACATGCCTTTTTGCAAACTCCTGGCGTGCTGTCATGGGCCTTTTTCTCAGGAGTGGCTTCCATCTGGACCACTCTCCCATAAAGCCCAGATTGGTGAAGTGCTGTAGAGATGGTTTTCCCGTCTCAGTTCTGTCAGTGTAGTCATTGGGTTCTTGGTCACCTCCCTGACCAAGGACCTTCTGGCCCGGTTGCTCAGTTTGGTCGGATAGCCAGCTCTAGGCAGAGTTAGAGTCGTTCCATTTTTTTTTCAATTTGCCAATAATGGAGACCACTGTGCTCTTGGAAACTTTTAACACTAGAAATAGTTTTATACTATTCCCCAGATATATGCCTCCTCACAATTATCTCTCAGAGATCTACAAACAGTTCCTTGGACTTCATGGTATCGTTTCTGTTCTGACATGCACTGTCAACTGTGGGACTTTACAATTGAATTTGTATTTGTATTTATTATGGATCCCCATTAGCTGCTGCCAAGACCTTCAGACCCCTACTCTACTACCACAAATTCACAACACAACATCCATGTGTAAGTGTGTAGAGTGCCTGTTATCGTGTGTGTGTATGCATGTGCCTGTGCCTATGTTTGTGTTGCTTCACAGGCCCCGCTGTTCCATAAGGTGTATTTGTATCTGTTTTTTAAATCTGATTCTACTGCTTGCATGAGTTACTTGATGTGGAATAGAGTTCCATGTAGTCATGGCTCTATGTAGTACTGTGTGCCTCCCATAGTCTGTTCTGAACTTGGGGACTGTGAAGAGACCTCTGGTGGTTCAGGCAGAGTTGCAAAGAAAATGCCATATCTCAGACTGGCCAATAAAAATAAAAGATTAAGATGGGCAAAAGAACAGACACCGGACAGAGGAACTCTGCCTAGAAGGCCAGCATCCCAGAGTCGTCTATTCTCTGTTGACGTTGAGACTGGTGTTTTGTGGGTATTATTTAATGAAGCTGCCATTTGAGGTCTTGTGAGGCATCTGTCTATCAAACTAGACACTCTAATGTACTCGTCCTCTTGCTCAGTTGAGCACCGGGCCTCACACCCCTCTTTCTATTCTGGTTAGAGACCGTTTGCGCTGTTCTGTGAAGGGAGTAGTGCACAGTATTGTACGAGATCTTCAGTTTCTTGGCAATTTCACGCATGGAATAGTCTTCATTTCTCAGAACAAGAATAGACTGATGAGTTTCGGCAGAAAATGATTTGTTTCTGTCCATTTTGAGCCTGTAATCGAACCCACAAATGCTGATGCTCCAGATACTCAACTAGTCTAAAAAAGCAAAGAAATGGGCATTCTTTAATCAGGACAACAGTTTTTAGCTGTGCTAACATCATTGAAAAAGGGTTTTCCAATGATCAATTAGCCATTTAAAATTATAAACTTGGATTAGCTAACACAACATGCCATTGGAACACAGGAGTGATGGTTGCTGATAATGGGCCTCTGTACACCTATGTAGATATTCCATTAAAAACCATCCGTTTTCAGCTACATTAGTCATTTACAACATTAACAATGTCTGCACTGTATTTCTGATAAATTTTAAGTTATTTTAATGGACCAAAAATGTGCTTTTCTTCCAAAAACAAGGACAATTCTAAGTGTCCCCAAACTTTTGAACGATAGTGTATGTTTTTCCAGCACCTGACTCTAATGGATAATGTCAAAAGCCGCACTGAAGTCTAACAAAATAGCCACAGGTGGACTCCAATCAAGTTGCAGTGACATCTCAAGGATGATCAATGGAAATTGGATGCACCTGAGCTCAATTTGGAGTGTCATAGAAAAGGGGTGTGAATCAAGTCGGAAGTTTAAATACACCTTAGCCAAATACATTTCAATTCAGTTTTCATAACTCCTGACATTTAATCCTAGTAAACATTCCTTGTCTTTGGTCAGTTAGGATCACCACTTTATTTTAAGAATGTGAAATGTCAGAATAAATCTAGAGAGAACGATTTATTTCAGCTTTTATTTCTTTCATCACATTCCCAGTGGGTCAGAAGTTTACAGACACTCAATTGGTATTTGGTAGCATTACCTTTAAATTGCTTAATATGGGTCAAATGTTTTGGGTAGTCTTCCACAAGCTTCCCACAATAAGTTGGGTGAATTTTGGCCCATTCCTCCTGACAGAGCTGGTGTAACTGAGTCAGGTTTGTAGGCCTCCTTGCTTGCACACACTTTTTCAGTTCTGCCCACACATTTTCTATAGGATTGAGGTCAGGGCTTAGACAATACCTTGACTTTGTTGTCCTTAAGCCATTTTGACACAACTTTGGAAGTATGCTTTGGGTCATTGTCCATTTGGAAGACCCATTTGTTACCAAGCTTTAACTTGATATCTTGAGATGTTGCTTCAATATACCCACATCATTTTCCTGCCTCATGATGTCATCTATTTTGTGAAGTGCACCAGTCCCTCCTGCAGCAAAGCACCCCCACAACATGATGCTGCCACCCCCGTGCTTCACGGTTGGGATGGTGTTCTTCGGCTTGCAAGCCTCCCCCTTTTTCCTCCAAACATAACGATGGTCATTATGGCCAAACAGTTCTATTTTTGTTTCATCAGACGAGAGGACATTTCTCCAAAAAGTATGATCTTTGTCCCCATGTACAGTTGCAAACCGTAGTCTGGCTTTTTTATGGCGGTTTTGGAGCAGTGGCTTCTTCCTTGCTGAGCGGCCTTTCAGGTTATGTCGATATAGGACTCATTTTACTGTGGACATAGATACTTTTGTACCTGTTTCCTCCAGCATCTTCACAAGGTCCTTTGCTGTTGTTCTGGGATTGATTTGCACCTTTCGCACCAAAGTACGTTCATCTCTAGGAGACAGAACACGTCTCCTTCCTGAGTGGTATGACGGCTGCATGGTCCCATGGTGTTTATACTTGCGTACTACAGATGAACGTGGCACCTTCAGGCGTTTGGAAATTGCTCACAAGGATGAACCAGACTTGTGGAGGTTTACAATTTTTTTCTGAGGTCTTGGCTAATTTGTTTTGATTTTCCCATGGTGTCAAGCAAAGAGGTACTGAGTTTGAAGGTAGGCCTTGAAATACATCCACAGGTACACCTCCAATTGACTCAAATGATATCAATTAGCCCATCAGAAGCTTCTAAAGCCATGACATCATTTTCTGGAATTGTCCAAGCTGTTTAAAGGCACAGTCAACTTAGTGTATGTAAACGTCTGACCTACTGGACTTGTGATATAGTGAATTATAAGTGAAATAATCTGCCTGTAAACAATTGTTGGAAAAATGACTTGTGTCATGCACAAAGTAGATGTCCTAACCGACTTGCCACAACTATAGTTTGTTAACAAGAAATTTGTGGAGTGGTTGAAAATGAGTTTTATTGACTCCAAACTTAAGTGTATGTAAACTTCCAACTTTAACTGTCAATGAGATATTTCTGTATATTATTTTCAATACATTTGCAAACATTTCTAAAACATGTTTTTAACATTGTCATTATGGGGTATTGTTTGTAGATGAGTGAGAAAATTGTTTTGAATTCAGACTGTAACACAACAAAATGTGGAATAAGTCAAGGGGTATGAATACTTTCTGAAGGCACTTTATGGTGACACCACTGATTAATTGGCCCCTTACCATACAGTTTTAAATCACAGCATTTTTATTTTTATTTATTTATCTAGGCAAGTCAGTTAAGAACAAACTCTTATTTTCAATGATGGCCTAGGAACAGTGGGTTAACTGCCTGTTCAGGTGCAGAACAACAGATTTGTACCTTGTCAGCTCGGGGGTTTGAACTTTCAACCTTCTGGTTACTAGTCCAACGCTCTAACCACTAGGCTACCCTGCCGCCCACATGCACACACACCATAGGAACACTAACACACACACACATACAAACTGGACCCTATCCACACATTTCTTTTGATTAAATTAGGTTCAGATGAAAAGATAATAATATTAATAATAACAACAACAATTATGAGCCTTATAAAGAAGCCTACCCACCTTACAATGTTAAGTTGAGCTGTATGGTAAGCTGTATTGTAAAGTTGAGCTGTGTTGTAAGCTGTATTGTAAAGTTTAGCTGTATTCTAAAGTTAAGCTGTATTGTATCTCTGATGAAATAAAATATTGATTTAGGAGCACATCTTTCAGGTTTGTTCGGGGGGTTTTAATTCAAGAGAAACTGTGAGTGAGAGAAAGAAAGAAAGAAAGAAAGAAAGAAAGAAAGAAAAAGAGAAAGTGAGAAGTGAAAGAGAGATGGAGCTCTGAGCCACTGTTCATTATTTATCCCTCTATAGTAGTCTGAACTCTGACAGTTCTGCTGCCATACTCACCACTGCAGGGAAAAGTACCGTCTTAGTCATCATTTACTCTATGGCAGCCTAGGCATGACGAGTCAAATAAATCCATTATTTGTTTACACAGAGGGGTAAGAGCACTCCTGTATTGTAAGGCTCCCCTGTTCTCTCCCTCTCACCATCCTTCTCCCTCTCCCATAAGGCAGAACAGGGTGATACCTCTTGTAGTAAGCATACTGTTGCATTATGGTGGGAACAAGATGGTCATTACCCCTGGAAGTAACTGTATCATTACAGAATGGGAAAGGGTATACCGAACTGAATGCATTCAACTGAAATGAGTCTTCCACATTTAACCCAACCCCTCTGAATCAGAGAGGTGTGGGGGGCTGCCTTAATCGACATCCACTTCTTCGGCACCCGGGGAACAGTGGGTTAACTGCCTTGCTCAGGAGCAGAATGACAGATTTTTACCTTGTCAGCTAGGGATTTGATATAGCAAGCTTTCGGTTACTGGCCCAACGCTCTAACCGCGGCTACCTGCCGCCCCACTAGGTTACCTGGAGACAAGATGGTCATTTATGTAGTGAATATAGTCTCTCACATACAATTTGCATTTAGAGCAAAGTTAATAAAATCTTTGAATATTATTCGCATTGAAAATACTACCATATATACTGTATAGCTCTGAGCCTAAATCCAAAGAGCCAATTCAATTGAAACGGTAAGCGATCTATACTGAAACCTTCAATCGAGGAGAACCAAGAATAAATGCATCTGTCCGATTGGACGCTCTGTTGCAGAGTGAAATGTGGAAGAGTCTACTCTGAGTCTACCTCCTGAATGCGTGTGTGTGTGTATGCGTGTTTGCGCGCGTGTGCGCGTGCATGTGTGTGTGTGTTTCTGATCACAAGGAAAGAAGGTAAATTACCATTGACTCGTTTCATTTCGTGTAAAGTGGTTCAACCAACCTAGACATTATCATACATGAAAGAACTGACATAATGACCATATATGAATCTACGAGTACCCTGCATGCTGTTTATAATGGATTGTATGTTTGCTTCTAAAAATACTATTGCAACTGAACTGACTATTATAATGTCCTTTTTATATATTACCATAATAAAATTTGTAATGGTAAACTAGTTTGCATATGAGTTTTTGAAAGCTGAAGTGGAATGGATCCTATCGGATGGATGGAAGACTTAAGCAAGAGAAAATCATTTCACCAGCTGTCAGTACAGTTGTTTTACTCTCCCTGGACGACTGTCCAAAAAACCCATTCACTTTATAATTCAATTCTCCTACCATCATAGTGGAAAGTCAAATTCTATGCATGTTGTGATTATGTTGGGTTTTTATAAAAACAAGACGGTAAAATAAATTACCAGTTAAAATACCCTCTTGTGGTACATAATGTTTGGTTTAAACATATGCGAGTTATACAAGAACACCCACACAAGACTCTGAGGCTCTCTCTGCTGCCTACTAAAAAAACAAGCAGACTGAGGCTCTCTCTGCTGCCTACTAAAAAAACAAGCAGACTCTGAGGCTTTCTCTGCTGCCTACTAAAAAAACAAGCAGACTGAGAGTCTCTCAGCTACCCACTAAAAAACAAGCAGACTGAGAGTCTCTCAGCTACCCACTAAAAAAACAAGCAGACTGAGAGTCTCTCAGCTACCCACTAAAAAAACAAGCAGACTGAGGCTCTCTCTGCTACCTACTAAAAAAACAAGCAGACTGAGGCTCTCTCTGCTACCCACTAAAAAAACAAGCAGACTGAGGCTCTCTCTGCTACCTACTAAAAAAACAAGCAGACTGAGGCTTTCTCTGCTGCCTACTAAAAAAACAAGCAAACTGAGGCTCTCTCTGCTACCCACTAAAAAAACAAGCAGACTGAGGCTTTCTCTGCTGCCTACTAAAAAAACAAAAACAAGCAGACTGAGGCTCTCTCTGCTGCCTACTAAAAAAACAAGCAAACTGAGGCTCTCTCTGCTGCCTACTAAAAAAACAAGCAAACTGAGGCTCTCTCTGCTACCCACTAAAAAAAAACAAGCAGACTGAGGCTTTCTCTGCTACCTACTAAAAAAACAAGCAGACTGAGGCTTTCTCTGCTGCCTACTAAAAAAACAAGCAGACTCTGAGGCTTTCTCTGCTGCCTACTAAAAAAACAAGCAAACTGAGGCTCTCTCTGCAGACTGAGGCTCTCTCTGCTACCCACTAAAAAAACAAGCAGACTCTGAGGCTTTCTCTGCTGCCTACTAAAAAAACAAGCAAACTGAGGCTCTCTCTGCTACCCACTAAAAAAACAAGCAAGACTGAGGCTTTCTCTGCTGCCCACTAAAAAAAACAAGCAGACTGAGGCTTTCTCTGCTGCCTACTAAAAAAACAAGCAAACTGAGGCTCTCTCTGCTACCTACTAAAAAAACAAAAACAAGCAGACTGAGGCTCTCTCTGCTGCCTACTAAAAAAACAGGCAAACTGAGGCTCTCTCTGATGCCTACTAAAAAAAAACAAGCAGACTGAGGCTCTCTCTGCTACCCACTAAAAAAACAAGCAGACTGAGGCTTTCTCTGCTGCCTACTAAAAAAACAAGCAAACTGAGGCTCTCTCTGCTACCCACTAAAAAAACAAGCAGACTGAGGCTCTCTCTGCTACCCACTAAAAAAAACAAGCAGACTGAGGCTTTCTCTGCTGCCTACTAAAAAAACAAGCAAACTGAGGCTCTCTCTGCTACCCACTAAAAAAACAAGCAGACTGAGGCTTTCTCTGCTGCCTACTAAAAAAAAGCAGACTGAGGCTGCTGCCTACTAAAAAAACAAGCAGACTGAGGCTTTCTCTGCTGCCTACTAAAAAAACAAGCAGACTCTGAGGCTTTCTCTGCTGCCTACTAAAAAAACAAGCAGACTGAGGCTCTCTCTGCTGCCTACTAAAAAAAAGCAGACTGAGGCTTTCTCTGCTGCCTACTAAAAAAACAAGCAGACTGAGGCTTTCTCTGCTGCCTACTAAAACAACAAGCAGCCTCCCTCACCCTCTTGACCCCATGTAGCACAACCCACCCACCCATTCACCCAACCACACACCCATCCCTCTAACCATCCATCCATCCACCCACCCAACCCTCTAACCATCCACCCACCCATCCCTCCTACCATCATAGATGAAGACGTCCTCCATCTCCTCACGCATCACTTCATTTAGGTCATCCTGGTCCTCTCCAATGTCGGCAAAAGCCATCACTTCTTTTCCCCTCGTCTTTTTTTTCCCTTCTATTTTTCTTCTCTGGGTGGTTAAGGATCGGTTGGTTTGTTTCTGGGTGACTCCAGTGTAAAATTGAATCAGCGTTGTGTGGCCTCTTCTTCCTGCTCCGGGCGATGGCTGGCCGCTCCCTGTCAGGAATCAGATCCAGCCTGAGCAGAGAAGCCAGGCAGGCAGACAATGACTGTGAGCTGCTCTTCTTCTGACTGATCACTCACACACTGCACCAGGGCGAGTGTGTGTGTGGGGATGGATGGACGGGAGTGTGTGTGGAGACTGACGGACGGAGGGGAGTGTGTGAGAGAGTGTGTGTGGGAAGCCCTCACGACTACCACAACCAAGTTTCATCAACACAAATGATTTCATAATTTCCTTTGTGAAACCGAGAGAGAGTGTTGGAGTTCAAGTACACACGTGTGTGTGTGTGTGTGTGTGTGTGTGTGTGTGTGTGTGTGTGTGTGTGTGTGTGTGTGTGTGTGTGTGTGTGTGTGTGTGTGTGTGTGTGTGTGTGTGTGTGTGTGTGTGTGTGTGTGTGTGTGTGTGTGTGTGTGTGTGTGCGTGCGCGTGTGTGTGTGTGGAGCACTGAACATGCAGGAGCACTGTTCAGTGAGTCAGCCCAAGTGGCTGCTGATTAGCTGGCATAATTAGCTGCTTTATTTTGGGACAGCGGGGACATGAGGTGCTCGGTCCCTCTGCCTCTAGTGTGTGCGTTTGCGTGTGTGCGTACGTGTGTGTCTGTGTACATTACAGACTCAGAGGTGTGTGTGCGTGTGTGTCTGTCTCGGCTTGTCGTTGCCTCACGGCTTGCCGGAGGTGATCATGGGATTGCTAACTCTACTTCTTCACTTCAGCCCTCATCTAAAGGGGCCACAGAGATGTGGGCGGGCGGCGGTGGCTGCTGGCAATGTTATTATACTTCCAACATGCATATTCAAATCAACAGATACTGTGCTGTGATTACCTAAGGTCGTACAGTATGCACTGCAGAAGCGACACAGATCTAGGCCTAAACAGAGACCTACGTAAAAAGTCTACTTTAACATTCTCAAACTCAGGGTCAAGAAGTAAAATTAGTAGACCCACACAGTGTTCATAAACTAGTATTGTTGGTACATTATTGTGTGTGCTGGGTTTTTACTGTAGTAGCCCCTCATCAACATTCCTGTCCTGTTGGAATGATTGCCTCCTGTCCACTATTCCAGTTTGATTTCCTTGGAATGGCTGCTTCCTGCTTGGGAGGCATATACTTGTGTCCCTCCTCTCCATAAGGGAATGGGGTAAACGCGAGCACACAGTTTCTTCCTCATACTCCTCTTCCTGTTCTTCTTCAGACCCCTTGACTTTTTCCACATTTTGGAACGTCATAGCCTTATTCAAAAATGTATTAAATCATTCCCCCCCCTCTTCAATCTACACACAATACCCCATAATAACAAAGCAAAAACTTTATTTTAGATTTTTTTTTTTTGAAAAAAATTATATCACATGTACATAAGTACTCAGACCCATTACTCAGTACTTTGTTGAAGCACCTTTGGCAGCGATTACAGCCCCAAGTTTTCTTGGGTTGACACTACAAGTTTAGCACACCTGTATTTGGGGAGTTTCTTCCATTCATCTCTGCAGATCCTCTCAAGCTCTGTTAGGTTGGATGGGGAGCTTCGCTGCACAGCTATTTTCAGGTCTCTCCAGTGATGTTAGATCGGGTTCATGTCCGGGCTCTGGCTGGGCCACTCAAGGACATTCAGAGACTTATCCCGAAGCCACTCCTGCATTGTCTTGGCTGTGTGCTTATGGTCGTTGTCCTGTTGGAAGGTGAAACTGCCACTGAAAAACATCCCCACAGCATGATGCTGCCACCACCATGCTTCACCGTAAGGATGGTGCCAGGTTTCCTCCAGACGTGACTCTTGACATTCAGGCCCGAGAGTTCAATCTTGGTTTCATCAGACCAGAGAATATTGTCCTTTAGGTGCCTTTTGGCAAATTACAAGCAGGCTGTCATGTGCATTTTACTGAGGTGAGAGGCTTCCGTCTGGCCACTACCATAAAGGCATGATTTGTGTAGTGCTGCAGAGATGGTTGTCCTTCTGGAAAGTTCTCCCATCTCCACAGAGGAACTCTGGAGCTCTGTCAGAGTGACCATCAGGTTCTTGGTCACCTCCCTGACCAAGGTCCTTCTCCCCCCATTGCTATGTTTGGCTGAGCGGCCAGCTCTAGGAAGAGTTGGTGGTTCCAAACTTCTTCCATTCAAGAATGATGGAAGCCACTGTGTTCTTGGGAACCTTCAATGCTGCAGACAATTCTTGGTACCCTTCCCCAGATCTGTGCCTCGACACAATCCTGTCTCAGAGCTCTACAATTCCTTCGACCTCATGGCTTGGTTTTTTCTCTGACATGCACAGTCAACTGTGGGACCTTATATAGACAGGTGTGTGCCTGTCCAAATCATGTCCAGTCAATTGAATATACCACAGGTGGACTCCAATCAATTTGTAGAAACATCTCAAGGATGATCAATGGAAACAGGATGCACCTGAGCTCCATTTTTGAGTCTCATAGCAAAGGGTCTGAATACTTATGTAAATAAGTTATTTCCATTTTTTAGTTTGAATACATTTGCTACATTTTCTACAAAATGTGGAAAATGTCAAGAGGTCTGAATACATTCCGAATGCACTGTATGTACATGTTGGTAGGGGTAAAGGGACTTTACATAGAAAATAAACAGGGACTAGCAGCAGTGTAAAAAAAGGGGTGTATGCTCTCCAACTCCAACTCTAATCTAGGAGGAGTTTTGCTGCAACTTTACACTTTCCAGGGTCTCCCAAATGGTGCATTAGTCAAAGGCACTGCATCACAGTATTTGAGGCATCACTAGAGACGTGGATTCGATCCCAGGCTGTGTCACAGCCGGCCATGACCGGGAGACCCATGAGGTGGCGTACAATAGGCCCAGTGTCATATGGGTTAGGGGAGGGTTTGTCCGGCCTGGATTTCCTTGTCCCATTGCGCTCTAGCGACTCCTTGTGGCGGGCTGGGCGCCTGCAAGCTGACTTCGGTCGCCAGCTGGATGGTGTTTTCTCCGACACATTGGTGTGACTGGCTTCCGGGTTAAGCGAGCAGTGTGTTAAGAAGCAGTGCGGCTTGGCAGGGTCATGTTTCGGAGGATGCATGGCTCTCGACCTTCGCATCTCCAGAGTCTTTGGGGGAGATGCAGCGATGGGACAAGACTGTAACTACCAATTGGGGAGGAAAAGTGGTAAAAGTACCCCAAAAAATATTATTAATTTTAAAAAAACTTTAGGCTCTCCAACTTTAATCTCAGAGGAGTTGTGCTGTACCTTTAAGCTCACAAACTCTAATCTAAGCGGAGTTGTGTGCACCTCCCTTTGAATCCCCCTGGTATGTACTTGACAACAAACTCATTATCAGAGAGAGAACAGACCTGACGACAAACTCATTATCAGAGAGAGAACAGACCTGATGACAAATTCATTATCAGAGAGAGAACATACCTGACAACAAATTCATTATCAGAGAGAGAACAGACCTGACGACAAACTCATTATCAGAGAGGGAACAGACCTGACGACAAACTCATTATCAGAGAGGAACAGACCTGACAACAAACTCATTATCAGAGGGAGCAGACCTGACGACAAACTCATTATCAGAGAGGGAACAGACCTGACGACAAACTCATTATCAGAGAGGGAACAGACCTGACGACAAACTCATTATCAGAGGGAGCAGACCTGATGACAAACTCATTATCAGAGGGAGCAGACCTGACAACAAACTCATTATCAGAGGGAGCAGACCTGATGACAAACTCATTATCAGAGGGAGCAGACCTGACAACAAACTCATTATCAGAGGGAGCAGACCTGATGACAAACTCATTATCAGAGGGAGCAGACCTGACAACAAACTCATTATCAGAGGGAGGACCTGAACAGACCTGAGGGAGAACAGACAAACTCATTATCAGAGAGAGAACAGACCTGACAACAAACTCATTATCAGAGGGAGCAGACCTGATGACAAACTCATTATCAGAGGGAGCAGACCTGACAACAAACTCATTATCAGAGGGAGCAGACCTGATGACAAACTCATTATCAGAGGGAGCAGACCTGACAACAAACTCATTATCAGAGGGAGCAGACCTGATGACAAACTCATTATCAGAGGGAACAGACCTGACAACAAATTCATTATCAGAGGGAGCAGACCTGACAACAAACTCATTATCAGAGAGAGAACAGACCTGACAACAAATTCATTATCAGAGAGAGAACAGACCTGACAACAAATTCATTATCAGAGAGGGAACAGACCTGACGACAAATTCATTATCAGAGAGGGAACAGACCTGACAACAAATTCATTATCAGAGAGGGAACAGACCTGACAACAAATTCATTATCAGAGAGGGAACAGACCTGATGACAAACTCATTATCAGAGAGGGAACAGACCTGACAACAAATTCATTATCAGAGAGGGAACAGACCTGACAACAAATTCATTATCAGAGAGAGAACAGACCTGACAACAAACTCATTATCAGAGGGAGCAGACCTGACAACAAACTCATTATCAGAGAGGGAACAGACCTGACGACAAACTCATTATCAGAAAGGGAACAGACCTGACAACAAACTCATTATCAGAGAGAACAGACCTGACAACAAACTCATTATCAGAGAGGGAACAGACCTGATGACAAACTCATTATCAGAGGGAGCAGACCTGACGACAAACTCATTATCAGAGGGAGCAGACCTGACGACAAACTCATTATCAGAGGGAACAGACCTGACAACAAACTCATTATCAGAGAGGGAACAGACCTGATGACAAACTCATTATCAGAGGGAGCAGACCTGACGACAAACTCATTATCAGAGGGAACAGACCTGACAACAAACTCATTATCAGAGGGAACAGACCTGACGACAAACTCATTATCAGAGGGAGCAGACCTGACGACAAACTCATTATCAGAGGGAACAGACCTGACAACAAACTCATTATCAGAGAGGGAACAGACCTGATGACAAACTCATTATCAGAGGGAGCAGACCTGACAACAAATTCATTATCAGAGGGAACAGACCTGACAACAAATTCATTATCAGAGAGAGAACAGACCTGACAACAAACTCATTATCAGAGAGAGAACAGACCTGACAACAAATTCATTATCAGAGAGAGAACAGACCTGACAACAAATTCATTATCAGAGAGAGAACAGACCTGACGACAAATTCATTATCAGAGAGAGAACAGACCTGACAACAAACTCATTATCAGAGAGAGAACAGACCTGACAACAAACTCATTATCAGAGAGAGAACAGACCTGACAACAAACTCATTATCAGAGAGAGAACAGACCTGACAACAAACTCATTATCAGAGAGAGAACAGACCTGACAACAAACTCATTATCAGAGAGAGAACAGACCTGACAACAAACTCATTATCAGAGAGAGAACAGACCTGACAACAAACTCATTATCAGAGGGAGCAGACCTGACAACAAACTCATTATCAGAGGGAGCAGACCTGACGACAGACTCATTATCAGAGGGAACAGACCTGACGACAAACTCATTATCAGAGAGAGAACAGACCTGACAACAAACTCATTATCAGAGAGGGAACAGACCTGATGATAAACTCATTATCAGAGGGAGCAGACCTGACGACAAACTCATTATCAGAGGGAACAGACCTGACGACAAACTCATTATCAGAGAGGGAACAGACCTGACAACAAACTCATTATCAGAGGGAACAGACCTGACGACAAATTCATTATCAGAGGGAGCAGACCTGACGACAAACTCATTATCAGAGAGGGAACAGACCTGACGACAAACTCATTATCAGAGAGGGAACATACCTGACAACAAACTCATTATCAGAGGGAACAGACCTGATGACAAACTCATTATCAGAGGGAACAGACCTGATGACAAACTCATTATCAGAGAGGCCAGTCCAGACAAGCGAAGCACATAGAAAAGCTATTATAACAGCTACCATATTAGGAAGTAAAACATGTTCCAAATAAGAGACCAGAAATAGATGCACCAAATAATTGCACTAATTTGGCAAGAGTCATAGGATTGACTTGTCAAACCATGAATGATGAGAGGGTGGAGAGAGAGAGGTGGAATGAGAGCGGGATAGAGGGGAAATGAGAAAAGGAGATAGAGGGGGAAATGAGAAAAGGAGATAGAGGGGGAGAGGGAGAGAGATAAAAAGAGAGAGAGAGTGTGTGGGTGTGTGCGTGTGTACGTATGTTGAAATCTGTGTGCAGTTTCGTATCAGTAGGGGACTGGCCCCTTGGCCCGGCCTGAGCCACAGGACATGAACAGGACATAGGTGCTACAGGTGATCTCTGACTGCCCTGCGGCCATGACTTATAAAGAAGCAGGAGGAAACAGGAGCTGTGATGCAGCAGGTGATCTCTGACTGCCCTGCGGCCATGACTTATAAAGAAGCAGGAGGAAACAGGAGCTGTGATGCAGCAGGTGATCTCTGACTGCCCTGCGGCAATGACTTATAAAGAAGCAGGAGGAAACAGAAGCTGTGATGCAGCAGGTGATCTCTGACTGCCCTGCGGCCATGACTTATAAAGAAGCAGGAGGAAACAGAAGCTGTGATGCAGCAGGTGATCTCTGACTGCCCTGCGGCCATGACTTATAAAGAAGCAGGAGGAAACAGAAGCTGTGATGCAGCAGGTGATCTCTGACTGCCCTGCGGCAATGACTTATAAAGAAGCAGGAGGAAACAGAAGCTGTGATGCAGCAGGTGATCTCTGACTGCCCTGCGGCCATGACTTATAAAGAAGCAGGAGGAAACAGAAGCTGTGATGCAGCAGGTGATCTCTGACTGCCCTGCGGCCATGACTTATAAAGAAGCAGGAGGAAACAGAAGCTGTGATGCAGCAGGTGATCTCTGACTGCCCTGCGGCCATGACTTATAAAGAAGCAGGAGGAAACAGAAGCTGTGATGCAGCAGCCTGAAGAACCAGTCTATTAGATTACAACTGTTTACCAAACTGTTTACTGCAGGGCAAGGCAGCACAGAACAGCTCCAAGGGGACCGACCAGAGAGTGAGAGAGAACGAGAGAGATCGAGAGAGAAGGAAATAGGCCTACACATACCAGTCTGCACTCTGATGGCTAAGCCGCAGAGACAGTTGCCTCAGGTTCATATCTCAGATTTATCCAAAACAACTAACAAAAATAAGTGGTCTTGGTGTGATTTTGAAGAAGAAGAATTTGCACGACTATATTTGTAAATGTTTAGCAACTCTGCCAAGAGTGCCTAGGAGTGACTGAGAGGGAGGGTGATGAAATGGAAGCCATTGGTGGTGGTGATTCAGACACCATGGAGACAACATGGAGACAACGTTACAGCTCTCCCCTTATCCCTGAGCCTCAGACGTGATGATTATGAGACCCATTAGTCACACAGACAACACACACAAGCACGCACACACACACACTCTCTCTCATAAATAAGCCTGCTCTTCCCTAACCATCCCACCCCCATCTGTTCACTGTAATATCACACACACTGTATTTTGTTCCTGTATAATGATTTATGCTTTCTGTGCAAATGATGACATACATTACAGACTCAAGGGTAGAAGTGTATCATCATGAGCAGACAGAGATAACCTTACTGTGTTCCGTACCATAGTGTAGATCGAGGCCTTTGAAAATAAACAATTAGCTTGTTTCAGATAGAGGCTGTAGTTAGCTGTAGGCTTCAGTAAATACAAACTAGAGTAATGTTGGTTTGTCCTGTATCTGCTCTGCCTGTGAATGTCAATGACTGGATACATTGTCTTCAACAGCACAGAGAAAACCCCCGCCTCCAGAAACACAAACGCACATGCTCGTATGCACTCACACTCTCACACACACACACACACACACACACACACACACACACACACACACACACACACACACACACACACACACACACACACACACACACACACAGTAGTATAAACCGACAAACGCGGAGGCACAATTGCAGTGAACAATCATCCCCGGACCGGGACCCGCTCTGCTGTACAATGGATTTTTTTTTAATGGGTTAAACAATGGCTCTCAGTGCCATATTAAAAAGACACAAATGATTAGTAATTCAGACTGCTGAATGGGACTTCTCAGCATCCTGCATTCTGCAATATGTCCTTAACAATGTGACAATAAGGTTCAGTGTGTCGCCTGTCACTGTGTGTTGAAATGCAGCTGATTAGCAAGGGCGGGGGCTAGCACCAGGAAAGCTCATTCAGATCACTGATGGTGATCTTTATAAGATCTAGGCCCTAAAACAACATTGCGCAAGAATGTGCAACACTGTATTCACCGCAGGCACATGCCACATTGAGATATCAAGTAGAGGGAACGTGAAATGAGAAAGCTTGAGCAGAGTGCAAATATAACAACTTTATTGCACAGATCCTTCATCCATCTCAACTGCTTTCCTTTCCACCCTGGAGAAACAGGCTAACCATGAAAGGTGAACTTGAAGAGAGAGGGCACTGGCAGTCAGAGACTGGCAACATTGCCTTCTGGGTTAAACCTGCAGATGTAGGATCTTCATTTAATAATTCTGCAGCAACAGCAAATGTGAAATATTATGTTGATTATAATTAATGAAACATTTAGTAAGGCTTGATAAAACATTTCATGAGGGAAAATCAAGTCTGAAATGTCAAAGTGGAAATTGCAAACTTCAGAAGCCTTTTTAAACCTCAAATACAATACAGGTTTGACATTTCCTGCATTGCAGGAAAGTTCTGCAACAGTATAATCAAATCAAGATCCTACATCTGCAGTTGAACCTATCCCACCTACCGTCTCCTCTCATCCCTCAATCCTGCCCGCTCTATCAACACACCAAGCCTCTCTCTCTCTATGTGTTCTCTCTCTTTTTCTATCAGCAGGACAATGACAGATAATTGAGAAGTGGGTGCCAGGTTGCCACGGCAACGATAATAAGGGCATTGCGTGGTAAAGTGGTAAAGCAGATCCGGCGTAGGATTGGTGGGTAGTGGCAAGTTGGGGAGGGGGTTGATTCTGATTCATCTAGGCTTTATGGGTTCTGGTAAAGTATTTGCCATGCCGCTATAGGTCTATCCCCACCCCACCCCCTCCTCTCTCTGCAGGTGCAATCTGAGAGGACCCCCCCCATAATCCAACCACATCAGCACCAAACCTCCACAAATTAATCATGGCTAAGGGTGGGATCTATTTGTCTATGGAGAGAAGGAGCAAGGACATGAGACAATACCAAGCCAGTCAACCAGTTCTTGGAAGTACCCCCCTTTTAATAAAGGATTTTGGGTAATAGGCATAGGCATAGGGTTGGACATACGGAAGGTGTGTTTGAGCATGCAATACAAATGAACTTTGACCTCACAGAGTGATACGACAGTGTGTTCACACATTCTACAACCTTTGTATAATTCTAATCCTACACCTTAACGTTGTCTCTTTCATCAATGTCAGTCCCCTCTGATACACAAACGATTATCCAAGAGGAGGGTCCTGTCTGATGCATTTTACTGCATACAGTATTCTCCTACACTACAGCATCTCTCTGTCTTTAATCTGGTCCGGTCTGGTGTGTTGTACTGCATACAGTATTCTCCTACACTACAGCATCTCTCTGTCTTTAATCTGGTCCGGTCTGGTGTGTTGTACTGCATACAGTATTCTCCTACACTACATCATCTCTCTGTCTTTAATCTGGTCCGGTCTGGTGTGTTGTACTGCATACAGTATTCTCCTACACTACAGCATCTCTCTGTCTTTAATCTGGTCCGGTCTGGTGTGTTGTACTGCATACAGTATTCTCCTACACTACATCATCTCTCTGTCTTTAATCTGGTCCGGTCTGGTGTGTTGTACTGCATACAGTATTCTCCTACACTACAGCATCTCTCTGTCTTTAATCTGGTCCTGTCTGGTGTGTTGTACTGCATACAGTATTCTCCTACACTACATCATCTCTCTGTCTTTAATCTGGTCCGGTCTGGTGTGTTGTACTGCATACAGTATTCTCCTACACTACAGCATCTCTCTGTCTTTAATCTGGTCCGGTCTGGTGTGTTGTACTGCATACAGTATTCTCCTACACTACATCATCTCTCTGTCTTTAATCTGGTCCGGTCTGGTGTGTTGTACTGCATACAGTATTCTCCTACACTACAGCATCTCTCACTGTCCTTAATCTGGTCCGGTCTGGTGTGTTTTACTGCATACAGTATTCTCCTACACTACAGCATCTCTCACTGTCTTTAATCTGGTCCGGTCTGGTGTGTTGTACTGCATACAGTATTCTCCTACACTACAGCATCTCTCACTGTCTTTAATCTGGTACGGTCTGGTGTGTTGTACTGCATACAGTATTCTCCTACACTACAGCATCTCTCACTGTCTTTAATCTGGTCCGGTCTGGTGTGTTTTACTGCATACAGTATTCTCCTACACTACAGCATCTCTCTGTCTTTAATCTGGTCCGGTCTGGTGTGTTTTACTGCATACAGTATTATCCTACACTACAGCATCTCTCACTGTCTTTAATCTGGTCCGGTCTGGTGTGTTTTACTCTATACAGTATTCTCCTATACTAGGCTACAGCATCTCACTGTCTTTAATCTGGTTCGGTCTGGTGTGTTTTACTGCATACAGTATTCTCCTACACTAGGCTACAGCATCTCTCACTGTCTTTAATCTGGTCCGGTCTGGTGTGTTGTACTGCATACAGTATTCTCCTACACTAGGCTACAGCATCTCTCACTGTCTTTAATCTGGTCCGGTCTGGTGTGTTGTACTGCATACAGTATTCTCCTACACTAGGCTACAGCATCTCACTGTCTTTAATCTGGTCCTGTCTGATGTGTTTTACTCTATACAGCATTCTCCTACACTAATCTGGTCCTGTCTGATGTGTTTTACTGTATACAGCATTCTCCTACACTAATCTGGTCCTGTCTGATGTGTTTTACTCTATACAGCATTCTCCTACACTAATATGGTCCTGTCTGCTGTGTTTTACTGTATACAGTATTTTCCTACACTAGGCTACAGCATCTCTCACTGTGCTCTAATGTCTAACACAGAGAGCAAAGGATCTGACAATGGCAGGAGTGCAGCTGCTATAGATGCCATCTGTAAGGGCAGGGCAGCGCAGGGCAGGTGCCCGTGTCACCAATGTGTGTCTGTTGATACCTCCTCCTGCAGGGGAGAGATAACAAACAAACAGAGAGAATCAGGGAACCAGTTAACCACAGTGAGCCACACCCAGCAGCTCTCAGTTTGACTTCTGCTACTGTTTACAACTGTTTTCATGACCCCTAATTAAAGTGGAACACCCACAAACAAAAAGGTGTCGAGAAGTTAAACAGAGATGACAATATAAGATGTTTTATAAACTGGGTTGATCGAGCCCTGAATGCTGATTGGCTGACAGCAGTGGTATATCAGACCGTATACCACGGGTATGACAAAACATGTATTTTTACTGCTCTAATTACATTGCTAACCAGTTTATAATAGCAATAAGGCACTTCGGAGGTTTGTGGTATATGGCCATTATACAACGGCTAAGGACTGTCTCCAGACACTCCGCATTGTGTCGTGCTTAAGAACAGCCCGTAGTCATATACCACACCCCCTCTGGCCTTATTGCTTAATTATAGCTATAATGTGTTATTCTACTGTTGTAAGGGGTTGGAAACGTAGTAGAAGCATTGAATGCATTTTATTTAATTTAGAAACGACCATATGAGTTTATGAAACCAAAATGAGAACTCACAGATCTTATCTAGAAACAACTACTTCAACCAAAAGGAACATCATGTCGAGATGGTAGCAATTTCCCACCCAGATTTCACCTTCTCACTCAGTACTCCGCCCAACACCACACGCTGAGGGAGGTCTCTTCCTGTTTCTAAGATGCCCAATGTAGATGATCCTCAGTAGACCCGGTCTAGCAGGGTGGAGTGAGGCTGTGGTTAAAGCCATGCTCCCCACAGTTTCCTCTCCCATGCTCTATAGGGCTACAGGGCCGCAGGTGGCCAGAGAAAGGGGATGTGAACCCTGCAAGGGGGGGGGGGCATGAGGAGGGTGGAGGAGGAGATAGGGGAGGTAGTGGAGAGAGGTAGATTGAGGAGGAGGGTGGAGGAGTAGAGAGGGGAGGTGGTGGAGAGAGGTAGAGGGTGGAGGAGGAGAGGTGGTGGAGAGAGGTAGATTAAGGAGGAGGGTGGAGGACCTCCCAATAATATCTCTCTACATATTCATTTTAGTTCAGAGAATCACACACCACAACCCCCCCCCACAACACACACACACACACACACACACACACACACACACACACACACACACACACACACACACACACACACACACACACCACAAGCTGCACATGTGTTGAGAGGTCAAGTAGAAACAGCCCACTTCCCGGAATCAGGGCAGTGGGGCAGAACTATAGGTTTGGTAATAGGCCTGAACACACAGAGGAGGTTGCAATAGTGCAATGATATATATATTCCTGGTTTATGAAAGAAAATACACATCTACAATCGCAATAATGTCTACACAACTAAGGGCTTGGTAGAGACCACATTGGGCAATGGAGGGTTGCAGAGCTACCCCCTGTTACACCCCTCCTTTGCCTCAGCGGTCTATGAAATGACTGGAGAGTTACTGGGGCCAGAGTCTGTTAGTGGCAGCTCATCATTCCACATGAGGTGCAGTGTTTGTGTTTGTGGGTGTGTGTGTACTTTAGTGTGTGTGTGTGTGTTACAGGGTTCCCTTGTGTCTGCCCAAGGAATTGAGCCACTCAGGAGCAATCACATCCGCAATGACTACTCATCTGTCACAGGAATGGGGATGTGATACAATTGTGCTCACAGAAATGTCTCTACCAATGACAACTTTGCAGTGTCTCTTTTCACTGTCTGAAAAAAGACCCATATTGTTTTCTACAGAACCTACCATAAATGTGCTTTAGATAGACAGACATAGTCAGCTGAGCTGGAATTTTTACAATTGCAGAGCGAGCAAAGTGAATGGAAGACATCCGCTGGTCCCTTTTAGAGGTTCTCTCTCAGTGAGAGGTTCTGTTTCAGTCAATCACTCGGTATAACATAGTATGGGGAGTCAACGACCAATCCTATTCATCTGAAGCACTCTCCGAAGCCCCGTCTTCTTGGCTATAATACCAGTGTTTGCATCCATTTCCTCATCTCTTTGCACTTCAGCTCACCTGAAGGATGAACGTGTTACACAATTGATCAACTTTTCAAGCACATGAAGGCTACGAGATTGGGCTTCGACTTAGGTGTCTGTTGGTGGGGACTCGTCCCCGTAGATTTGGCTATTTTTGGGTCTTGCTATTGGTTTTTGCGTTTGATAAAAGCTAACTTCTTTCTGCTTTGCTTGTATAATGCTAATGCTTCCTTTCTTGAGTAAGATGGCCAGTGCTAAGAGTAAGTAAAAAATGCTAACCAGCCAAATTCGAACCTCTAACCGCGCCCAAGGGCATGTGGTTTCACAATGAAAATGAAAGATAGTCATGAGTGGTGCTGTCCTGTTGCCCGGGGTGGAAAGAAGCTCAGGAGGCCTTGGCTCGAACCAGTTCGTGTGACCATGGTCTCCGGCTGGGTTCAACTTCCATTGTAGTTGGACTGGCTTTGTGAGGACGATTGGTGCTCTGAGTTGATAGGGGTGTCATCCCAGCTTACTGAGGCTCATTCCGGTTCCTCTGGCAGTGTTCAGAGTGTGGATTCTAGGGATGATAAACTATCCATGAAGCCCCAGCTTTGTATTTGTCAGGGGGAGAATGAACCATTGGTGGGGAATGTGCCTTTGATGGCGTTTTCTCCCCTGCAGCAGAGTTCCTCCAGGTTTGGAGGAAGGTATTTACCTCCTGTCCCTTCAGCGGTGAAGCGTCGCTTACCCCGGTTTAAAGATTTGGCCAACGAGTGGCGAGTTTCTTAGCTCCAGAGGCTAATGAGGGGGTTAATCCTAGGATGGTGCTTCCAAATAAACAGCGCCGTTTTACGCGATTTCTGAGAGGGACAGGTGGATGTATTTGGATGAGCCAATTTCGCCAACAAGGGTGTTTGGCTCGTGGGCCCTCCTCCCCAAGAATTTACTCTGCCAACAGTGCTCCCAAGCGGCTCTGTCAATAGTGGTAAATTACTGGTTGCCGAGGTCCCCGAACCCAGTGTGAGCCGGGTATCAGTATGCATAGTTCCTTCCCCACGTTCAGACACACAGTTGTAAAGACTGGTGGATCTGAAAATAAGCATGACAAAGAAAAATGTTTTATCCATGTCCTCGGCGTGGTGCTCTGCTCCTTCAGGACATAATGTTTTATCCATGTCCTCAGGGTGGTGCCCTGCTCCTTCAGGACATAATGTTTTATCCATGTCCTCAGGGTGGTGCCCTGCTCCTTCAGGACATAATGTTTTATCCATGTCCTCAGGGTGGTGCCCTGCTCCTTCAGGACATAATGTTTTATCCATGTCCTCAGGGTGGTGCCCTGCTCCTTCAGGACATAATGTTTTATCCATGTCCTCAGGGTGGTGCCCTGCTCCTTCAGGACATAATGTTTTATCCATGTCCTCAGGGTGGTGCCCTGCTCCTTTAGGACATAATGTTTTATCCATGTCCTCAGGGTGGTGCCCTGCTCCTTCAGGACATAATGTTTTATCCATGTCCTCAGGGTGGTGCCCTGCTCCTTCAGGACATAATGTTTTATCCATGTCCTCAGGGTGGTGCCCTGCTCCTTCAGGACATAATGTTTTATCCATGTCCTCAGGGTGGTGCCCTGCTCCTTCAGGACATAATGTTTTATCCATGTCCTCAGGGTGGTGCCCTGCTCCTTCAGGACATAATGTTTTATCCATGTCCTCAGGGTGGTGCCCTGCTCCTTCAGGACATAATGTTTTATCCATGTCCTCAGGGTGGTGCCCTGCTCCTTCAGGACATAATGTTTTATCCATGTCCTCAGGGTGGTGCCCTGCTCCTTCAGGACATAATGTAGGGAGACAGGCAGTTTGCTCTGTCCAGTTTCACCATGGGTGATGAGGACGGTGATGAGATGGTGCGGTCGGCAGTTCGCTGTGTGTCCTCCTCCTTTTCGTAGCGTCATTAGGTCAACCTCCCCGAGGTCCTAGCGCCTGTCTTGAGAGGAGTTTTCATCTCTCCTTCAAAAGCAGCCTATTCAGTGGTCCCCATGTCAGAAATACAGCGCGGTTGGTACAGCCAGTACTTCTTCGTTTCCATGAGCGATGGAATGTTGCATCCCACCCTGTACTTTAAACAAGCACTTCAAGGTTGCAAGTTCAAAATGCTCACACTTTGCCGGCTATTGCAGTCGGTGCGTCCCAGCGATTGGGTCACGTCCATAGATCTGAAGGATGCATATTTTCATGTGCTATACATCCTCCCTAGAGGCAGCTTTGGCACTAGTGTGGTGCCATGGGATCAGAGTATTGGCCTATCTGGACAATTGGCTGGTCATAGCGGAGTCAAGGGAGCAGGTAGAGCTCCACACTGCCACGCTGGTTTCCCATATTCGGTCTCTGGGGTTCATAGTGAATCACAAGAAAAGTGTTTGACTCCAGCTCAGCGCATTCAGTTTCTGCTTCTTGTTCTGGACTCGGTTCTGAATCATGCGTTTTTGTGCCAACAGAGGGTCACATGCCTTTTTCGCTTGTGCCTGCGGTAATAGGGTCTGATGGTCTCTGTGAAAGCTGTAGTGCCTCTGAGACTTCTGTTAATGCGTCTCTTTCATCACTGGGTGATTGCTACACGTCTGGACACATCTCACCACTGACATCAAGGTATCCCCATATCCCGTTGGGCCTAAGGGGGTTGACTCCTTGGAGTCAACAGAAGCATCCTTACTGGGACGGGCAGCAGTGTGTGTTGGCTACTCGGAAAGAGGAATTTGGTCAAAAACCCAAAGAGCGCTGCATATCAATTACCTAGAGATACTGATTGTTTGCTAGCGCTGAGGCATTTCCTTCTAATGTTGGAGGGCCATCATGTGTTGGAATGGTTCGACAACAGGACGGTGGTGGCGTACCTCAACAGGCAGGGATGCTGATCTCTCTTTCTCCTAAACCTGGCCCATTATCTGCTCATATCGGGCAGTGTGCATTTTCTGTATCTCAGGACAATGTATCTTTTGTTATAGAAAAGGTATGTATTTACCTGATTTATTTGATATTAATGCTGACCAATTAATATTTATCTAATAGTAAGACATTTTGTCCTACTATTGCTGTGTTTTTATGGTCTCCACTCTAGTTCCCTGCAGCTAATCTGGGCGTATGGTCACTAGAGATGGCTTGAGTTGACAAATGAGTTAAAGACTGCATTACACAGACAAGATGGGGTGGGTGTAACCGAGATAGAGATAGCCTTGAAGAGTTTAGAACAATCCCTTATTGTTTCAATCATCCTGGCATCTGGGAAACTAAGCTGGATTTGGGGTAAAACAACATCCCATGTAGATAACCAGGAGATGAACCAAGGTGGTTTATGGGAGGGGTGGAATGACTAAGCATTCTTAGTGTCAGCTATATAAAGAACTCTGCACTGTCTGTATAGGTTAGGCTACTGGGCCCAACAGTCAAGAGTGTTGGGTTGACTAGTCGCATTATTGCAATAATGAATCAATAGTAAATAAAGATGATTGTTTGAAGAAATTAATCTCTCAGTATAAATTTCCACAACAAGTAGATCTCTGTGGATCTACTTTCCAGGAGGGTTTTACCCCAGGCGGGTAAAACTCTCATATGCAGATAACATCTATGCTGGCTGGGTAGCATACAGGTTTTTAGCAAATTTTCTTAAAAGGACCCTCCACAAAAGCTATTGTGTCAAATCCAGTGCTCTTCAGATCCGCTTCCATGCATTCGTGGAAGATGGTGTTTAACAACTCTATTTCCTCTTTTCCCGAGTCATCTCTTCTGTCATCTGAGACCAAAGACATCTTTGGATGAGGATCTAGTCATCTATTGTCACATTTGTTGGAGATCTGTAGACAATGTTGTTTGAATGCATACTGAGCATTTGGTTTTATATACTGTATAATTTTGCCTTACATAATCAGAAGGCTGCATTTTTACGAGATTTGTTACTATAGAGTGGAGACTGCCCTCCTCTGTGGTGGGCCAGATATGGGAACGGTTTGGTAGGACGCAATTAGATCCTATTCATCGTTTTCTGTTCTTCTCAATAAGTTATATAAAGGTTAAATATAAAAAATTAATTAAGGGATCTGTTTGCCCAGTTGGGATTCAGGCACCTGTGGAGAAAGTCTGTCAGGAGGGTCTGTTGTTGATTCTGGTGGCGCCCCGTTGGCCCAGACAAACGTGGTTGGGGATTACCCTCTAATGTAATTACGACTATATAGTCGGTGTGTGTGCCCTCTATGCCAGGGCTGTATACTTAATAAGTGGAGCAGGTTTCAGGGTTGGTGTCAGGTTAAAGGAATTTCTCCTTTTCAAAGCTCTTTGGTGGACATTTTGATGTTCTTGCAGGAGCTTTTCAGCAGGACCTTTATTTATCCATATTGAACGTTTATATGGCAGCCATCTTGGCGTGTCATCTAGGGATTGACGACTCTAACCCGGGGACTCATCCTCTGGTGGTGCGATCCTGAAAGGTGTGTGTCGCCTCAGACCAGTGTCTAAGCCTATGAAACTGACATGGTACCTGGCTTTGGTCCTGGACGCTCTGTGTGAGCCTCCGTTTGAACCATTGGAGTATGTGGACCTGAAGGTCCATTCCTACAAGACTGCCTGCTTATGGTCTTGGTGTCGGCAAAGCGTGTTGGGGATCTTCACACACTGTCAGTAAACCCTTCCTGTTTTGAGTTCGCGTTGGCGACTACAAAGTGATGTTACGTCCTAATGCAGCTTTTGCTCCCAAGGTTATGCCTATGTCTTACAGCTTCCAAGCTGTTCACTTTCTCACCTCCCGTGTTTGCTTCCAGTGAAAAACAGAGGTTGCCTGGCCTGTGTCCGGTGCGCACTTTATGCACGTATATGGATAGGACCAAGGATATCCGCATTTGTGACCAGCTTTTAGTCTGTTTTCGCTAATTCAGCAGCTTCTTTCTGATAGCCTAGCCTCCACAATCCTATCTCCCTGGCATATGACAGCAAAGGACAAGGGTTGCCTAGCGGTGTACATGCTCACTACACTAGGGGTGTGGTGGCTTTTTGGGCAGTGTACAAGGGCATGTCGATTGGTGATATCTGTGCTCCAGCGGGTTGGGGTTCACCACATATCTCTGTGAGGTTTTATCGCTTGGATGTAACTGCTCACAGTACGGCTCATATTGTTCTTGTGGCTGGGTCCGGGAATCTGGGTTACCACAGTGTCATGACTGTCTTATTCAGGTCAGGTTACAGGAGACCACAACCCTACAGATTATCTCTCAACTCCAACAGAGGAGGAGAGATCTAGGGGTCTGAAGATGTGGGGGGTTTATGGCCCTCACGCCCCTGGTAAATCTCAGGCCACAGACAAATTCCTTTGTCCTGTCAATATGGAGAACCAGTCTCAGAACATTAAACATGCACTAAAGGGACTTTGGAACAATGGTTTTTGTCAGCCACAATGGTGGTCATGACGATAGATGCAATATAAAAATGTATGTCATTTTTGTTTTGTTATTAAAAGGTTAATAGATGATGTTATTACGAAAACATTGTAATGTGAAGGGTTTTCCTAGTATATGTTTGATGTTTATACATTGTACGTTGTATGGAAAATATCCAAATCAAAGAGAATGTTTCAGGGAAGATGAAATGTTAAGTTAGTTGTCTAAAATGGGATTTGAGAAGAACCTAGTCCTTGCCTCATTAACTTGGTACGCCCAGAGAATTGCCCTAAAGGCGGTTACGCCCACTTCTGACCCAAGGGTATAAAACCTGTGAGTATAGAATTTACGACAGGACTACATGACCCCAGCTGCAGCAGGGTCTGAAAAACTCAACCAAACCAGAACGCAACGCACGTTTGAGGACAAAGAAATCCTTTTCTACCCAAGCTATGGATGAGTAGCAGTGTCTAAGCGGGTGAATTCAAGTCGAACCGCCAAGCCTCCATCTCCCATCGAATCGTGGTATCTAAAGGGTTTCATTCCTATGCTGTGAGCTCTGAACTACAGAGCTGTCTGTCCTCAGAAGACCCCTTCCAGAGAAAGGGGTGAGGGAACAGACAAAGCCAAAAAGGACACTGACACCGGGAGGACGAACAGGGAGGTGCGCAGGAGAAGTGCATCATCGAACAACGGAACGGTTCACGCAGAGAATCCCCAGAGATCGTCCCCACGTAATTACATCATTATATTCTGACCAATAAGAGCGGCAGTTTGGGCAAGGCTAGGGTTAGAATAGCATAGCTGACAAATTCACCCAAATGTATATTTCTCTTGTGTACTTCTTTTTCTCTCTCTCTCTTTTGAAATTCCCATTGTGGGTAACACGCGCCATAGTGTGTTGGCCCGTTATACTAAGTTCTAATCAATAGCCTATAATGTGTATCTTTTACCATAATTTTAGCTTTTTATTAAATAAATATTCAACTAAGATTGGTGTGGTACGAATTCATTAGTGAGACCCGGGTCCATGCAGATTCACGGGCTATACGACGATCAGAACGAGATTGTTAGAGGCAACTGTTTTCACGGCTGTTGTAAAATCAATATTCTGATATTCTTTGAGTTAATTTGGGAAATAGAAACTCAATAAAAAACTAGTTTTCCCGTGGTGCTCCAGGTTAATGAGTTAATAATTGCTTGATTCAGTTAAATAGAAAATTGTAATCATTCGATGAGCAACAGTCGTCACATTAACTAATACAACGTCACAACAACAGTTTCCCTGTGTGTTTGAGGCATGGTTTGTCGATGAGGCGGTGTGCGAAGCGCATTATCAAGTCACAGCAGGTGCCCTGTTGTTTTGGACTTGCGGTTCTTTGTGTGAGTTCTGGCATTCCAGACTCCTCAGGTCTCATGTGAGCCTTTTTGGAACCAGTAAAGTCTATGGACTTGGTAAGCTATGGTTGATGTTAGGCAGCATTTTGTCTGGGTTACCACTGTTTCCCTGTGGGTTTGAACCTCGCACGGACTTGGTCCATAAACTCTGGTTGATGCTATGCAGCGCACGTCGCTTTACCAAGTCACGGCAGGTGTTCTGTTGTTTAGGACTTGCTGTTCTGACACTGGCATTATTGTTTTTGTTGTGGGCTTCCTAGTCTGGTACCCTCTGAGCCGGTTTGGGGCGTGATCGTATGTCCCCGAGTGACCGACTGAAAGGGAACGTACAGTTATGAATTTAACCACTGTTCCCAAAGGGAGGAATGAGGTAAAACATATTTTTGCCCCACACCTTCAGGGCGTTTGGGCTCGCTGAGGAGCGGTACTGAATTGAGGAAATGGATGCGAGCTCCGGTATTATAGCCAGGAAGGTGGGGCTTCTGAGGGCGGGCTCTGCATCCATTGGCCTGCTGAGTGTGATTTTAGTTTGCTTCAGGTGAATATGATTGGTTGTTGACTCCCCATAGTATGTTATCCCATATTCCCTCCTTCAGGGAACAGTAGTTATATTCATAACTGTACGTTCTCACATGGTGTCCCTGAGAGGAGACAGGTCCTCTCATGGTGTCCCTGAGAGGAGAGAGTTTCTCACATGGTGTCCCTGAGAGGAGAGAGTTTCTCACATGGTGTCCCTGAGAGGAGAGAGGTTCTCACATGGTGTCCCTGAGAGGAGAGAGTTTCTCACATGGTGTTCCAGACTGAGACAAGAGGCTCTTTTCCCGGGTTCATCAGCATGAGAATGTGGTTCTCACCCCTACATCCATTCACTACTGCCAGCCTTTCACCAATCAGTGTGTGTGTGTGTGTGTGTGTGTGTGTGTGTGTGTGTGTGTGTGTGCGTGTGAGCATGTAAACATCAGCCTTGCCAGCTTGGCACCAGTCTGAGGGCATCCTCTCAACAGAGCCACATCTCACCCCTACATCCATTCACCACTGCCAGCCTGTCACCAGTCAATGTGTGTGTGTGTGTGTGTGTGTGTGTGTGTGTGTGTGTGTGTGTGTGTGTGTGTGTGTGTGTGTGTGTGTGTGTGTGTGTGTGTGTGTGTGTGTGTGTGTGTGTGTGTGTGTGTGTCTTGCCAGCTTGGCACCAGTCTGAGGGCATCCTCTCAACAGAGCCACATCCTGTCTTACCATGAAAACCATGTGGCTCAAAGAGAAGTGCTCCAAAGCAGCCATCACAGAGAGAACAAGCTATCGATAACAAGAGCTGGCATCCTACACTCACACTGACATGAGCCAATCAGGTATCAAAGGCGCTTTAAAGGGGAATGAAAGTGGATGTTATGTTGCTCCATTACGACATGTTCTGGCCTAAAGCTGAATGGATTGTAATACATATTACAGTAGCACATAATGATATAATGATACACTCTGTCACGCAATGAATGTCAAATCAAATCAAATTGACCCAGATCCATCTATTTATCATCTATTACCATTACTGTATTACAATACAAATGAGGTCAAACTGCTAGACGGCGACACTGTCTGACTAATCGTTGTGCTTGTTTACCTAGGCAACAAGACAACAATTACAAGTCCATGCAGTAAAGCTCTGAGGATAGAACTGATCTGATCTGAGTTGTTTGGATTTGATTTATCCAGGAACAGAGCAGGGTTATGTTGAGGCTTTATATATCCATGAGTGACTCATGTTTGAACACACAAAGAGAAACAACGAGTACCTATCATCCGACAGCATTCAGCACGACTCCATAACAGCAGCAACAAAACAAAAGAGTCTGATATTATTACATCATGAGGAACAGTGATGCACGGTAAAAATATGAAATTGTTGGGTAAATTCTGATCGCCGGTCACGGAGAAGAAAGTAACCATTCTTATCCCCCCCCCCCCCCCTCTGTGACAATAGAAAGTGACAATACAAAGAAAGTGAATGTCTGTAGAACCGAAAGTACTGTTCGTTTTCCGGTGAAATAGAGGCTTTGTGTGTGAGCCCCCCCCACACACACACACACACACACACGCACTTCATAATGGCTCTGGCTTGTGACATTATTCAGAGAAATAACAGCAGAAAGGGCGGCCAGGATGTACTTCTGTATGTCAGCTATTACATACTGTATGCCCTACAAAGGCACAATGCTTTGATTTCTTTCTTTCAGAAAGAGAAATACATTGTGATGGAGAGAAAGAGCACAAGAGGGAGAGAATAATGGAGAAAGAGAGAAAAAGCACAAGAGGGAGAGAATAATGGAGAAAGAGAGAAAAACAGATGAAGAGAAAACATGAGAATGAGAACAATTAAACATGGATCTAAACAAGGGATCTGGACAAGAGAGAGAAGACACATAGTTGTGTGTGTGTAAGAGAGAGAGAGAAAGAGAGAGAGCTGGATGGATGGATGATTCACAACAATCAGTAATATAATCTTCTCTATGGTGTTGATCAACTGACTCCTGCTGAACGCTTGGAAGGCGTGTTGCCATGGTGTGGGAAGAGATTCTGCCTGTAAAAGCCATTACCAATCAGGTTAAGGCACTAACACGGGGAGTAGAGTGAGGGACGGATGGAGAGGAAGGAGAGGCAACACACAACTCATCTGAGCCCCTCCCCCCACCCACACCCCACACACACACACCCACACCCACACCCACCACACCCACCCACACCCACACACCCACCCACACACACACACACACACACACACACACACACCGTACACCCCAGCTCATATCCTAAATTGCTTACTGGGTTTTAAATTGTACTTAATATGATTACTACTGGTGGTGTTTATGGTTCTGCAGACTGCAAATGGATCAAAGCCGGGCCGGGTGCTGTGTTGGAAAAACCTCTAGGTGTGTCAGTCAGAACTAAGAATGGATTTCATCTGAGTAGAGGAACAGAAACCAAGCAACAGTACTTTCATAATTTCCACATAGACCACTGTTAAATTAAAAATTGTGTAAGCTTCCTCTTGAGAAACTTCCCTTTCTGGAAGTGACAGATATTAATTCTCAGAGATGAATTAGATAGAGAAACGAGATGAAGAGAGGGCAGTCTACACCTTTAATTTCAAATGAAAACCAAAAAGACAAGTACATTCAAAAGTACTTGAAAACACCACAAGTGAACAGGGCATCTTGAGTAACACTACTCTAACACCAATATGAATGCTGTTCTCACCCACACCCATAGTTCAACCAGACAATAACATCATATGATCAATTACCAGCTCATGTTATCCACAGCAACTTACAAGAACAAGAATCTGAAAAAGGTTTTTGTGTTTGTTTTTTAAAGAGATTTTGAGATTCTGTTTGTAATGAAAAGTGGTATATAAAATAAATGTATAAGTATTACTATTTTATATAGCTGTATATTGACAGTAGCTATTGAGGGCATTAAACCCACAACATAGGGGTTGCCTTTCAATGATCCAACCAACTGAACCATGGTAACCACAGCTACACAACGTGATGCATCCTAAACCAAGGCCCTGTCGGTTTTGATCCTTTGTTGTCTGGTGTGTGCTTTCATGATGTTGTATGTATCCTCTGGGGACTCCTCAGAGCTCTAATAATAATTAAGCGGGAACTCCTGCCTGGACTGACTGGGTAAGGAAGGGGGGTTTACTGATTACACCTGCCGACATGTCTCTCCTCTCTCCAGAGGACTAAGAATAGGATAGAGTCACTCGGGGAAGTGTGTTGTTAAAGGAAAGGAAAGCAGCTCCTAATCATGCCCTTATTGAAGCCTAGGCATTCCCAACCCAGTAGCACAGATTATTGTGAAATAGACAAGTTAATTTTTTTCACAATTTTATATACAGTGAATTTCATCACAGATAAAGACAGTCGGTTAATTGGGCCAGAAATGATAGGAGGGAGATTTTTGAATCTCACCACAGACAACTTTAGCAAGGAACCCTCAGGTTGTGTGTTCGAATCTCATCACGGACAACTTTAGCATTTGAGCTAATTAGCAACTACTTACTACTTTTTAGCTACTTTGCGACTACTTAGCATGTTAACTAACCCTTTCCATAATCCTTTAACCTAACTCCTAACCTTAACCCTTTAACTACTTAGCTAGAATGTTACCTAACCCTAACCTAGCTAACGTTAGCCACCTAGGTAGCCTAAATAATATTAGCCACAATGAATTTGCCTCTCCCTAGCCCATTGGGGAGTTGCAGCGATGAGACAAGATCGTATTTGGACATCACGAAATTGGGGAGAAAAAGGGGGTAAAATGACAAACTAAAAATAATAACAATACAGGTAAGCTAGTTGTCAAACAGTCCTAATTCAAGTCTAATCAATCGATGAATGGGTCTGTACTCAAGGAGACGCACACACACCGTGTTCATGTGCTAATAAATACACACTACAAAAATCACCACAGTTTTCAGTCAGGCATTTAGGGGGATGTCCAAGGATCTTTGCTGGAGGGCCTTCAAATCACACAAAGCCCTCTCTGAGAACAATCGATAATCTGCCTTTATCTTCATATGTTCACTTTGAATTGGGGGCTTAAAAGGAAATTGATATTTCATTGTTGAAGCTTTAAAGGTATTGGATAAGGAACCAATGGCTGCAGGAGTATCAGAGTGCTTATCTAGAGGTCAGGGTATCCCTCCTATCACTTTTATCTGGAATCAGACAAGACATCTCTCTCTCTCTCCAATTCAATGGGCTTCATTGGCATGGGAAACATATGTTTACATTGCCAAAGCAAGTGAAATAGATAAACAAACAATAGATAAACAAAAGTGAATACAGTATCTTATGCATTCTAAATTACCACCCATTTGGAAAAGGAATATGCAATAAATATTTACTCTGAGCTGTGCTTCGGTAGGTTGGTGTTAGATGGAAGGCGGTGTTGCCCAACCGAGTCCTTTGAAGAATGTCTCTGCTGGTAAATTGAATATGTTGTAGTAACGTCGTTGTGTGGTAGACGGGATACTCTGTCTGTTCCTTCCTAACCCTCGTTTGCAGCGGCTGTTGCTAACTCAACGACTAGGAGGTATCACTTCTGTAGTGAATAAGTTCAAAGTTCATACCATTCGCAACCAAAGCTCACGCTGATGTTGGCGTTAGTTATTATCTGAACCATTCTGACATCGGACCGTCGTCCTCACGTCCTCGGAACAGGAGGTTATATTGTCGTCAAGGGCTTATATAGGAAGGGAGAGGAGGGCGTGTTTGAAAAGTTTTATAGCCCATGTCCCTTCACAGGGGCGGGCCACTGATTGAGCAGAGCCCTAACCTTATGAAAACCCAAATCTCACATTATAGAAGCTAAAATCACATTTCATCCCATCACAAATAATTTCATATTCAAACATTTAAATTGAACAACAATTCCATGTGAATCCGATAACTCTGATGTGTAGACTTTCCACTGTAGAGTTTATGTCATCTTATCATTGATGAGAATGTCTCAGATGACAACCGAACTGACCTCATATTCATTAAGTACCACCGCATATGTTCAATTGGTCGGATTACCAGAATATAGTTCATTTCCCCCCAACGTCATGACAATGGCAAATAATTAAAGCACAAAAGGGAAAATAAATAAACATAAATATAGGTTATAAACTCAGCAATTAATGTCACAGTTATGAAAACTTAGGACACTAAAGAGTCCTTTCTACTGACTCTGAAAAACACCAAAAGAAAATGTCCAGGGTCCCTGCTCATCTGCGTGAACTTGCCTTAGGCATGCTGCAAGGAGGCATGAGGACTGCAGATGTGGCCGGGGGAATAAATTGCAATGTCTGTACTGTGAGACGCCTAAGACAGTGCTACAGAGAGACAGGACGGACAGCTGATCGCCTTCGCAGTGGCAGACCACGTGTAACAACACCTGCACAGGATCGGTACATGCGAACATCACACCTGCGGGACAGGTACAGGATGGCAACAACAACTGCCCGAGTTACACCAGGAACGCACAATCCCTCCATCAGTGCTCAGACTGTCCACAATAGGCTGAGAGAGGCTGGACTGAGGGCTTGTAAGCCAGTTGTAAGGCAGGTCCTCACCAGTCCTCACCCAACGTCACCTATGGGCACAAACCCACCGTCACTGGACCGGACAGGACTGGCAAAAAGTGCTCTTCAATGACGAGTGATGGTCGGATTCACATTTATCGTCGAAGGAATGAGTGTTACACCGAGGCCTGTCCTCTGGAGCGGGATCAATTTGGAGGGTCCATCATGGTCTGGGGCGGTGTGTCACTGAGGTTGTTGTCAGTGCAGGCAATCTCAACACTGTGATTTACAGGGAAGACAATGTGGTACCCTTCCTGCAGGCTCATCCTGACATGACCCTCCAGCATGACAATGCCTCCAGCCATACTGCTCATTCTGTGCATGATTTCCTGCAAGACAGGAATGTCAATCCCATTGAGCACGTCTGGGACCTGTTGGATCGGAGGGTGAGGGACAGGGCCATTACCCCCAGAAATGTCCGGGAACTTGCAGATGCCTTTGTGGAAGGGTGGGGTAACATCTCACAGCAAGAACTGGCAAATCTGATGCAGTTCATGAGGAGGAGATGCACTGCAGTACTTAATGCAGCTGGTGGCCACACCAGATACTGACTGTTACTTTTGATTTTGATCTCCCTTTTTGTTCAGGGACACATTATTCCATTTCTGTTAGTCACATGTCTGTGGAACTTGTTCAGTTTATGTCTCAGTTATTGAATCTTGTTATGTTCATACAAATATTTACACATTTTAATTTTGCTGAAAATAAATGCAGTTGACAGGGAGAAGACGTTTCTTTTTTTGCTGTGTTTATTTACAATGGTGTTTGTTCTTCACTGGTTGCCCTCCTGGCAACAGGTCACAAATCTTGCTGCTGTGATTGCACATTGTGGCATTTCACCCAATAGATAAGAGAGTTCATGAGTCTCTATGGTCATACATTTGGCAGGAGGTTAGGAAGTGCAGCTCAGTTTCCACCTCATTTTGTGGGCAGTGTGCACACAGCCTGTCTGTCACGGCAGATTTCCTCCTCTTCCTCTGAAGAGGTGAAACAAGGATCGGACCAATATGCGGCGTGGTAAGTGTCAATGGTATTTAATATAAATAAATAAATAAATATATGCCATTTAGCGGACGCTTTTATCCAAAGCGACTTACAGTCATGTGTGCATACATTCTACGTATGGGTGGTCCCGGGAATCGAACCCACTACCCTGGCGTTACAAGCGCCATGCTCTACCAACTGAGCTACAGAAGGACCAATATGAAAACTCAACATGAACACAAATACAAAACAACAAAGTGAACTGGCAACAAAACACAAACACAAACACTGACACAGGAAACAATCACCCCCAAAATACCCAAAGAACATGGCTGCCTAAATATGGTTCCCAATCAGAGACAACGATAAACACCTGCCTCTAATTGAGAGCCAATCTAGGCAACCATAGACTTACATAAAAACCTAGAATTGGAAACACCCAATAAACATACAAAACCCGTAGACCAGACAAAACACATAAATCCCCCATGTCAAAATAATAAAGAAAACAAAGATAACTAAGGCCAGGGCGTGACACTGTCTTCTCTTGAGTGCCAGGTCTGCCTACCTGCCTACCTCTCAAATGCAAGGCTATGCTCACTGAGTCTTACATAGTCAAGGCTTTCCTTAATTTTGGTTCAGTCACAGTGGTCAGGTATTCTGCCACTGTGTACTCTCTTAGAGTCGAATTGCATTCTAGTCTGCTTTGTTTTTTTGGTCAATTATTTCCAATGTGTCAAGTAATTATCTTTTTGTTTTCTCATGATTTGGTTGGGTCCAATTGTGTTGCTATCCTGAGGCTCTGTGGGGTCTGTTTATGAACAGAGCCCCAGGACCAGCTTGCTTAGGGGACTCTTCTCCAAGTTCATTTCTCTGTACGTGATGGCTTTGTTATGGAAGGTTTGGGAATCGCTTCCTTTTAGGTAGTTGTCGAATTTTACAGATCTTTTATGGATTTTGATAATTAGAGGGTATCGGCATAATTCTACTCTGCATGCATTATTTGGAGTTTAATGTTGTACACGGAGGACGTTTTTGTAGAATTCTGCATTCAGTCTCTTAATTTGGTGTTTGTCCCAATTTGTGAATTCTTGGTTGGTGATCGGACCCTAGACCTCACAACCATAAAGGGAAATGGGTTCTATAACTGATTAAAGTATTTTTAGCCAGATCCTAATTGGTATGTCAAATGTTATGTTCCTTTTGATGGCATAGAATGCCCTTCTTGCCTTGTATCTCAGATTGTTCACAGCTTTGTGGAAGTTACCTGTAAGTGCTGATGTTTAGGCCAAGGTATGTATAGTTTTTTGTGTGCTCTAGGGCTACAGTGTATAGATGGAATTTATATTTGTAGTCCTGGCGACTGGACCTTTTTTGGACCACCATTATTTTGGTCTTACTGAGATTTACTGTCAGGCCCCAGGTCTGGCAGAATCTGTGCAGAAGATCAAGGTGCTGCTGTCGGCCCCCATCGGTTTTTAATTTTATATTGAACCTTTATTTAACTAAGCAACTAGGCAGTTAAGAATAAATTCTTATTTACAATGACGGTCTACACCGGCCAAACTGGGACGACGCTGGGGCAATTGTGCATCACCCTATGGGACTCCCAATCACAGCCGATTGTGATACAGCCTGGATTTGAACCAGGGTGTCTGTAGTGACGCCTCTAGCACTGAGATGCAGTGCCTTAGACTGCCGTGCCAGTCGAGGGCTGAGTTGGTGACAGAAGCACCAGATCATCAGCATGCAGTAGACATTTGAGTTCAGATTCTAGTAGGGTGAGACCGGATGCTGCAGACTGTTCTAGTGCCCTCGCCAATTCGTTGATGTATATGTTGAAGAGGGTGGGGCTTAAGCTGCATCCCTTTCTCACCCCATGGCCCTGTGGAAAGAAATTAGTATATTCTTTGCTAATTTTAACCGCACACTTGTTGATTGTGTACATGGATTTTATAACACCCCCCCTACCACACTCTTACTCTCCTCTTGTCCCGATGCCTTTGTCTTGTTGGTAAAAATGTCTGTGAATTAGTCAGCAACATGAACAGCACTGCAGTACACCACCAAGATGACAGAGAGCTTTGAAATTAAATATGCCCCACAGCCTGTGGCCTTTTGTGTGTGTGTATGGTGGGGAGGGTAAAGACCGGGCCTCACACCCTCCCGCACCACAGGGTGTTTCAAACAATTTATTTTTTAATATGAGTAGGGGTGGGGATTCAATTCTTAGAGATGATCCTTTTAACCCTACTACAAAGAGCTCTCGTCCCAGCTGCAGACACAAAGGCTCTCTAAGGTTGCTATACACTCCGATACCATCTGATGTAATACGTTCATATTCTGTACTCTGAATATGTGTTTGGCAGGCATGCCTCGTTGACTTTGCACTTACAGTTATACTGCTGCCTGCTGGAGGAAATAGAAGAGGTATTTGAACTTGAACAACCCTGTGTTGTGTTCACACTTGATGTCCTAGTGTTTTGGAAAACATTTTACCCTCAAGTCTTACTCTGTTTAGTTCAAACAAGCTGTAACATCTAAACTCACTACATTAATGACATACAGTAATTGTAATCTGAATCACCCCGTTTCTTTTTATGCTTTAATTTAATACACCGTTTTAAAGATAAAGACTCACAGTAGAGACAGCGGTAGAGACAGCTTTACACAGTAGAGACAACAGTAGAGACAGCGGTAGAGACAGCTTTACACAGTAGAGACAGAGGTAGAGACAGCTTTACACAGTAGAGACAACAGTAGAGACAGCGGTAGAGACAGCTTTACACAGTAGAGACAACAGTAGAGACAGCGGTAGAGACAGCTTTACACAGTAGAGACAGCGGTAGAGAGAGCTTTACACAGTAGAGACAGCGGTAGAGACAGCTTTACACAGTAGAGACAACAGTAGAGACAGTGGTAGAGACAGCATTACACAGTAGAGACAGCGGTAGAGAGAGCTTTACACAGTAGAGACAACAGTAGAGACAGCGGTAGAGACAGCTTTACACAGTAGAGACAGCGGTAGAGACAGCTTTACACAGTAGAATCAGCGGTAGAGACAGCGGTAGAGACAGCATTACACAGTAGAGACAACAGTAGAGACAGTGGTAGAGACAGCATTACACAGTAGAGACAGCGGTAGAGAGAGCTTTACACAGTAGAGACAACAGTACAGACAGCGGTAGAGACAGCTTTACACAGTAGAGACAGCGGTAGAGACAGTTTCACACAGTAGAGACAGCGGTAGAGACAGCTTTACACAGTAGAGACAACAGTAGAGACAGCGGTAGAGACAGCTTTACACAGTAGAGACAGAGGTAGAGACAGCTTTACACAGTAGAGACAACAGTAGAGACAGCGGTAGAGACAGCTTTACACAGTAGAGACAACAGTAGAGACAGCGGTAGAGACAGCTTTACACAGTAGAGACAGCGGTAGAGAGAGCTTTACACAGTAGAGACAGCGGTAGAGACAGCTTTACACAGTAGAGACAGCGGTAGAGAGAGCTTTACACAGTAGAGACAACAGTACAGACAGCGGTAGAGACAGCTTTACACAGTAGAGACAGCGGTAGAGACAGTTTCACACAGTAGAGACAGCGGTAGAGACAGTTTCACACAGTAGAGACAACAGTAGAGACAGCGGTAGAGACAGCTTCACACAGTAGAGACAGCGGTAGAGACAGCTTTACACAGTAGAGACAGCGGTAGAGACAGCTTTACACAGTAGAGACAACAGTAGAGACAGTGGTAGAGACAGCATTACACAGTAGAGACAGCGGTAGAGACAGCTTTACACAGTAGAGACAACAGTACAGACAGCGGTAGAGACAGCTTTACACAGTAGAGACAGCGGTAGAGACAGCTTCACACAGTAGAGACTACAGTAGAGACAGTATTACACAGTAGAGACAGCTTTACACAGTAGAGACAACAGTAGAGACAGCATTACACAGTAGAGACAACAGTAGAGACAGTATTACACAGTAGAGACAACAGTAGACAGTATTACACAGTAGAGACAACAGTAGACAGCATTACACAGTAGAGACAACAGTAGAGACAGCATTACACAGTAGAGACAACAGTAGAGACAGCATTAGACAGTAGAGACAACAGTAGAGACAGTATTACACAGTAGAGACAACAGTAGAGCCAGAGGTAGAGACAGCATTACACAGTAGAGACAGCTTTACACAGTAAAGACAGCGGTAGAGACAGCTTTACACAGTAGAGACTGCGGTAGAGACAGCATTACACAGTAGAGATAACAGTAGAGACAGCGGTAGAGACAGCTTCACACAGTAGAGACTACAGTAGAGAAACTATTACACAGTAGAGACAACAGAGACAGCATTACACAGTAGAAACAGCTTTACACAGTAGAGACAGCGGTAGAGACAGCTTTACACAGTAGAGACAGCGGTAGAGACGGCTTTACACAGTAGAGACAGCGGTAGAGACAGCTTCACGCAGTAGAGACTACCGTAGAGACAGTATTACACAGTAGAGACAACAGTAGAGACAGCATTACACGGTAGAGACAGCTTTACACAGTAGAGACAGCTGTAGAGACAGCTTTACACAGTAGAGACAGCGGTAGAGACAGCATTACACAGTAGAGATAACAGTAGAGACAGAGGTAGAGACAGATTTACACAGTAGAGACTACAGTAGAGACCGTATTACACAGTAGAGATAACAGTAGAGACAGCATTACACAGTAGAGACAACAGTAGACAGTATTACACAGTAGAGACAACAGTAGAGACAGCATTACACGGTAGAGACAGCTTTACACAGTAGAGACAGCTGTAGAGACAGCTTTACACAGTAGAGACAGCGGTAGAGACAGCATTACACAGTAGAGATAACAGTAGAGACAGAGGTAGAGACAGATTTACACAGTAGAGACTACAGTAGAGACCGTATTACACAGTAGAGATAACAGTAGAGACAGCATTACACAGTAGAGACAAAAGTAGACAGTATTACACAGTAGAGACAACAGTAGAGACAGTATTAGACAGTAGACACAACAGTAGAGACAGTGGTAGAGACAGCATTACACAATAGAGACAACAGTAGAGACAGTATTACACAGTAGAGACAACAGTAGAGACAACAGTAGAGACAGCATTACACAGAAGAGACAACAGTAGAGACAGCATTAGACAGTAGAGACAACAGTAGAGACAGTATTACACAGTAGAGACAACAGTAGAGCCAGAGGTAGAGACAGCATTACACAGTAGAGACAACAGTAGAGACAGCGGTAGAGACAGCATTAGACAGTAGAGGCAGTGGTAGAGACAGTATTACACAGTACAGACAACAGTAGAGACAGTGGTGGGGACAGCATTACACAGTAGAGACAACAGTAGAGACAACAGTAGAGACAGCATTAGACAGTAGAGACAACAGTAGAGACAGCATTACACATTAGAGACAACAGCAGAGCCAGCGGTAGAGACAGAATTACACAGTAGAGACAGCGGTAGAGACAGTGGTAGAGACAGCATTAGACAGTAGAGACAGCGGTAGAGACAGCATTACACAGTAGAGACAGCGGTAGAGACAGCGGTAGAGACAGCATTAGACAGTAGAGACAACAATAGAGACAGCAGACAGCGGAGGAGACAACAGTAGAGCCAGCATTAGACAGTAGAGACAACAGTAGAGACAGCATTAGACAGTAGAGACAACAGTAGAGACAGCATTAGACAGTAGAGACAACAGTAAAGCCAGTAGTAGAGACAGCATTAGACAGTAGAGACAACAGTAGACAGTAGAGACAACAGTAGAGCCAGCATTAGACAGTAGAGACAACAGTAGAGACAGCATTAGACAGTAGAGACAACAGTAGAGACAGCATTAGACAGTAGAGACAACAGTAAAGCCAGTAGTAGAGACAGCATTAGACAGTAGAGACAACAGTAGAGACAGCATTAGACAGTAGAGACAACAGTAAAGCCAGTAGTAGAGACAGCATTAGACAGTAGAGACAACAGTAGAGCCAGCATTAGACAGTAGAGACAACAGTAGAGACAGCATTAGACAGTAGAGACAACAGTAGAGACAGCATTAGACAGTAGAGACAACAGTAAAGCCAGTAGTAGAGACAGCATTAGACAGTAGAGACAACAGTAGACAGTAGAGACAACAGTAGAGACAGCATTACACAGTAGAGACAACAGTAGAGACAGCATTAGACAGTAGAGACAACAGTAGAGACAGTATTACACAGTAGAGACAACAGTAGAGCCAGCGGTAGAGACAGCATTACACAGTAGAGACAGCGGTAGAGACAGTGGTAGAGACAGCATTAGACAGTAGAGACAGCGGTAGAGACAGCATTACACATTAGAGACAGCATTAGACAGTAGAGACAACAATAGAGACAGCAGACAGCGGAGGAGACAACAGTAGAGACAGCATTAGACAGTAGAGACAACAGTAGAGACAGTGGTAGAGACAGCATTACACAGTAGAGTCAACAGTAGAGACAGCAGACAGCGGAGGAGACAACAGTAGAGACAGCATTAGACAGTAGAGACAACAGTAGAGACAGCGGTAGAGACAGCATTAGACAGTAGAGACAGTGGTAGAGACAGCATTAGATAATAGAGACAGCGGTAGAGACAGCATTACACAGTAGAGACAACAGTAGAGACAGTGGTAGGGACAACATTACACAGTAGCGACAACAGTAGAGACAGCATTAGACAGTAGAGACAACAGTAGAGCCAGCATTACAGCATTAGAGACAACAGTAGAGCCAGCGGTAGAGACAGTGGTAGAGACAGCGGTAGAGACAGTGGTAGAGACAGCATTACACATTAGAGACAGCATTAGACAGTAGAGACAACAATAGAGACAGCAGACAGCGGAGGAGACAACAGTAGACAGTAGAGACAACAGTAGAGACAGTGGTAGAGACAGCATTACACAGTAGAGACAACAGTAGAGCCAGCATTACACAGTAGAAACAACAGTAGTGCCAGCATTGGACAGTAGAGACAACAGTAGAGCCAGCATTAGACAGTAGAGACAACAGTAGAGACAGCATTAGACAGTAGAGACAACAGTAGAGCCAGCATTAGACAGTAGAGACAACAGTAGAGACAGCATTAGACAGTAGAGACAACAGTAGAGACAGCATTAGACAGTAGAGACAACAGTAAAGCCAGTAGTAGAGACAGCATTAGACAGTAGAGACAACAGTAGAGACAGCATTAGACAGTAGAGACAACAGTAAAGCCAGTAGTAGAGACAGCATTAGACAGTAGAGACAACAGTAGACAGTAGAGACAACAGTAGAGCCAGCATTAGACAGTAGAGACAGCATTAGACAGTAGAGACAACAGTAGAGACAGCATTAGACAGTAGAGACAACAGTAGACAGTAGAGACAACAGTAGAGCCAGCATTAGACAGTAGAGACAACAGTAGAGACAGCATTAGACAGTAGAGACAACAGTAGAGACAGCATTAGACAGTAGAGACAACAGTAAAGCCAGTAGTAGAGACAGCATTAGACAGTAGAGACAACAGTAGAGACAGCATTAGACAGTAGAGACAACAGTAAAGCCAGTAGTAGAGACAGCTGTAGACAGCAGTAGAGGCTCTGTGCCGCTCTACAGTCATTAATTAGCTATGTAAGAGGGCTTTTGGAGCGCAGCGTTGTCTGTACTGTCACTAGGCAGAGACAGGCTGGTGTTTTTTGTTGTTGTTTTTTATAAAACAAATTTATCAACAACTTACTACATCAAACATGTCTAACAAAACACAAAACAAGAAAATACTAAATATAAATAATAATACATTTTTTAAAAACAATTCCAGTGCAATTGTCTTCATTCTAAATGATTCAGGAAAATGTTATTCGTGTTGTTATTCACCAGGGATGTCGTCTTAACAATAGGATTCAATTCAATCAAACACATTTGTAATTTTGTAATAAAATTCACAAATTTTTGTTTGTGTATAAAGTATTTGGCAACAAGAATAAAAAAATCCACAATAATTTCAATGGTATTGTTATCATTGCAATAGTAACATATTATATCCTTCATGTCAAAAACATGGGTAGTGTTCAAAATGGTATTCTGTATTGTGCAAGGTTTTCCCAAAATACTATCACATAATATCAGAGAGAGGCTGTTGACCAGTCTCACAGTCTTTCTATTACGATACAGCTAGGCCTGCTAGTAGACCAGAGGAACAGAGAATAAACTAGCTATAATAAGAATAAACTAACTCTTTCTGCTGCCCTCTTATCAGCCTCGTGCCACAGACCACACTGAGTGGTCAATTACTGTAGGTCATTGCACAGAGAGACCATCGCACAGAGAGACCATCGCACAGAGAGACCATTGCACAGAGAGTCCATCGCACAGAGAGACCATCGCACAGAAAGGGTGTCGCACAGAGAGACCATCGCACAGAAAGGGTGTCGCACAGAGAGACCATCACACAGAGAGACCATCGCACAGAAAGGGTGTCGCACAGAGACCATCGCACAGAAAGGGTGTTGCACAGAGACCACCGCACATAAAGGGTGTCGCACAGAGAGACCATCGCACAGAAAGGGTGTCGCACAGAGAGACCATCGCACAGAAAGGGTGTCGCACAGAGAGACCATTGCACACAGAGACTGTCGCACAGAGAGACTGTCGCACAGAGAGACCGTCGCACAGAGAGACCGTCGCACAGAGAGACCATCTCACAGAAAGGGTGTCGCACAGACACACACAAATACTGCTGAGGGGAGCAAGTTCTTCAAACAATACTGCTCAATAAGCAGGAGACACTCATGAAAAGGAAATGGATTATAGAAACACGACAGTACAGAACCTAATCAGAGAGCACCCTTTTCAGGACGGCTCAGCAACTTGGAAATGGTTTATTGTTCTAGAGTGAATCTGTGGTCGATAACCTGTATCAGTCTTGTATAAAGCTCAAATGCTCTTAATGCTCCAACTCCAGGATCTGCCCCAGCCCAGGTAATCAGGGTACAGCAGTCCTACTTGGTCTGAAACATGGGGATGTGTGAAACTTACTCTTCAGGCTGAAGTGTCCCCACTTGCACCAGCAAGTAGCTAGCTTTTTGCGTGGCGCCCACTGGAAAGACGCTGTAGGAGGGCAGTCACATGTGCTAGCAAGGTAAAGGTCTTGGGTTCTGAGCCTCGGTTTGACGTGAAGCAGAAGGAAGTAGTAATCGCTAAGCAAGCAGGCAGACGTCCTTTACATTTGCAAAACCACATTCAGTGGAGTGGTGGTGGAACCCATACTCTTCACTACTTGACCTTTCAATTCAACTTTCACAGGTCTCCCCCACGCGATAAAAGTCTGATCAAATAGCACTGCTCCCCCCCATGGTGGAGGTTGTTGAAGTGACATTGCCCCCTATGGTGGAGGTTGTTGAAGTGACAGTGCCCTCCATGGTGGAGGTTGTTGAAGTGACATTGCCCCCATGGTGAAGGTTGTTGAAGTGACATCTAGCCCCATGGTGGAGGTTGTTGAAGTGACATTGCCCCCCATGGTGGAGGTTGTTGAAGTGACATTGCCCATCATGGTGAAGGTTGTTGAAGTGACATTGCCCCCCATGGTGGAGGTTGTTGAAGTGAGGTTGTTGAAGTGACCGTACCCCCCATGGTGAAGGTTGTTGAAGTGACATTGCCCCCCATGGTGGAGGTTGTTGAAGTGACATCGCCCCCCCATGGTGGAGATTGTTGAGGTGACATTGCCCCCCATGGTGGAGGTTGTTGAAGTGACATTGCCCCCCATGGTGGAGGTTGTTGAAGTGACATGCCTCCCATGGTGGAGGTTGTTGAAGTGACATTGCCCCCATGGTGGAGGTTATTGAAGTGACATTGTGCCCCCCCATGGTGGAGGTTGTTGAAGTGACATTGCCCCCCATGGTGGAGGTTGTTGAAGTGACATTGCCCCCCATGGTGGAGGTTGTTGAAGTGACATTGCCCCCCATGGTGGAGGTTGTTGAAGTGACATTGCCCCCCATGGTGGAGGTTGTTGAAGTGACATTGCCCATCATGGTGAAGGTTGTTGAAGTGACATCGCCCCCCATGGTGGAGGTTGTTGAAGTGAGGTTGTTGAAGTGACAGTGCCCCCCATGGTGAAGGGTGTTGAAGTGACATTGCCCCCCATGGTCGAGGTTGTTGAAGTGACATCGCCCCCCATGGTGGAGCTGGTGAAGTGAGGTTGTTGAAGTGACAGTGCCCCCCATGGTGAAGGTTGTTGAAGTGACATTGCCCCCCATGGTGGAGATGGTTGAAGTGACATGGCCCCCCCCCCATGGTGGAGGTTGTTGAGGTGACATTGCCCCCCATGGTGGAGGTTGTTGAAGTGACATCCCCCCCATGGTGGATGTTATTAAAGTGACATTGCCCCCCATGGTGGAGGTTGTTGAAGTGACATTGCCCCCCCCATGGTGGAGGTTGTTGAAGTGACATTGCCCCCCATGGTGGAGGTTGTTGAAGTGACAGTGCCCTCCATGGTGGAGGTTGTTGAAGTGACATTGCCCCCATGGTGAAGGTTGTTGAAGTGACATCTAGCCCCATGGTGGAGGTTGTTGAAGTGATATTGCCCCCCATGGTGGAGGTTGTTGAAGTGACATTGCCCATCATGGTGAAGGTTGTTGAAGTGACATTGCCCCCCATGGTGGAGGTTGTTGAAGTGAGGTTGTTGAAGTGACAGTACCCCCCATGGTGAAGGTTGTTGAAGTGACATTGCCCCCCATGGTGGAGGTTGTTGAAGTGACATCGCCCCCCCATGGTGGAGATTGTTGAGGTGACATTGCCCCCCATGGTGGAGGTTGTTGAAGTGACATTGCCCCCCATGGTGGAGGTTGTTGAAGTGACATGCCTCCCATGGTGGAGGTTGTTGAAGTGACATTGCCCCCCATGGTGGAGGTTATTGAAGTGACATTGCCCCCCATGGTGGAGGTTGTTGAAGTGACATCACCCCCCCCATGGTGGAGGTTGTTGAAGTGACACTGCCCCCCATGGTGGAGGTTGTTGAAGTGACATTGCCCCCCATGGTGGAGGTTGTTGAAGTGACATTGCCCCCCATGGTGGAGGTTGTTGAAGTGACATTGCCCATCATGGTGAAGGTTGTTGAAGTGACATCGCCCCCCATGGTGGAGGTTGTTGAAGTGAGGTTGTTGAAGTGACAGTGCCCCCCATGGTGAAGGGTGTTGAAGTGACATTGCCCCCCATGGTCGAGGTTGTTGAAGTGACATCGCCCCCCATGGTGGAGCTGGTGAAGTGAGGTTGTTGAAGTGACAGTGCCCCCCATGGTGAAGGTTGTTGAAGTGACATTGCCCCCCATGGTGGAGATGGTTGAAGTGACATCGCCCCCCCATGGTGGAGGTTGTTGAGGTGACATTGCCCCCATGGTGGAGGTTGTTGAAGTGACATCCCCCCATGGTGGATGTTATTAAAGTGACATTGCCCCCATGGTGGAGGTTGTTGAAGTGACATTTCCCCCCCATGGTGGAGGTTGTTGAAGTGACATTGCCCCCCATGGTGGAGGTTGTTGAAGTGACAGTGCCCCCCATGGTGGAGGTTGTTGAAGTGACATTGCCCATCATGGTGAAGGTTGTTGAAGTGACATTGCCCCCATGGTGGAGGTTGTTGAAGTGAGGTTGTTGAAGTGACAGTACCCCCATGGTGAAGGTTGTTGAAGTGACATTGCCCCCATGGTGGAGGTTGTTGAAGTGACATCGCCCCCATGGTGGAGATTGTTGAGGTGACATTGCCCCCATGGTGGAGGTTGTTGAAGTGACATTGCCCCCATGGTGGAGGTTGTTGAAGTGACATGCCTCCCATGGTGGAGGTTATTGAAGTGACATTGCCCCCCATGGTGGAGGTTATTGAAGTGACATTGCCCCCATGGTGGAGGTTGTTGAAGTGACATCACCCCCATGGTGGAGGTTGTTGAAGTGACACTGCCCCCATGGTGGAGGTTGTTGAAGTGACATTGCCCCCATGGTGGAGGTTGTTGAAGTGACATTGCCCCCATGGTGGAGGTTGTTGAAGTGACATTGCCCATCATGGTGAAGGTTGTTGAAGTGACATCGCCCCCATGGTGGAGGTTGTTGAAGTGAGGTTGTTGAAGTGACAGTGCCCCCATGGTGAAGGGTGTTGTGACATTGCCCCCATGGTCGAGGTTGTTGAAGTGACATCGCCCCCATGGTGGAGCTGGTGAAGTGAGGTTGTTGAAGTGACAGTGCCCCCCATGGTGAAGGTTGTTGAAGTGACATTGCCCCCCATGGTGGAGATGGTTGAAGTGACATCGCCCCCCCCCCCATGGTGGAGGTTGTTGAGGTGACATTGCCCCCCATGGTGGAGGTTGTTGAAGTGACATCCCCCCCATGGTGGATGTTATTAAAGTGACATTGCCCCCCATGGTGGAGGTTGTTGAAGTGACATTGCCCCCCCATGGTGGAGGTTGTTGAAGTGACATCGCCCCCCCATGGTGGAGGTTGTTGAAGTGACATCGCCCCCCATGGTGGAGGTTGTTGAAGTGACATCCCCCCCATGGTGGAGGTTGTTGAAGTTACATTGCCCCCCATGGTGGAGGTTGTTGAAGTGACATTGCCCCCCATGGTGGAGGTTGTTGAAGTGACACCCCCCCCATGGTGGAGGTTGTTGAAGTGACATTGCCCATCATGGTGAAGGTTGTTGAAGTGACATCGCCCCCCATGGTGGAGGTTGTTGAAGTGAGGTTGTTGAGGTGACAGTGCCCCCCATGGTGAAGGTTGTTGAAGTGACATCTAGCCCCATGGTGGAGGTTGTTGAAGTGACATTGCCCCCCATGGTGGAGGTTGTTGAAGTGACATTGCCCCCCATGGTGGAGGTTGTTGAAGTGACATTGCCCCCCATGGTGGAGGTTGTTGAAGTGACATTGCCCCCCATGGTGGAGGTTGTTGAAGTGACATTGCCCCCCATGGTGGAGGTTGTTGAAGTGACATCTAGCCCCATGGTGGAGGTTGTTGAAGTGACATTGCCCCCCATGGTGGAGGTTGTTGAAGTGACATTGCCCATCATGGTGAAGGTTGTTGAAGTGACATCGCCCCCCATGGTGGAGGTTGTTGAAGTGAGGTTGTTGAAGTGACAGTGCCCCCCATGGTGAAGGGTGTTGAAGTGACATTGCCCCCCATGGTGGAGGTTGTTGAAGTGACACTGCCCCCCATGGTGGAGGTTGTTGAAGTGACATTGCCCCCATGGTGGAGGTTGTTGAAGTGACATTGCCCCCATGGTGGAGGTTGTTGAAGTGACATTGCCCATCATGGTGAAGGTTGTTGAAGTGACATCGCCCCCCATGGTGGAGGTTGTTGAAGTGAGGTTGTTGAAGTGACAGTGCCCCCCATGGTGAAGGGTGTTGAAGTGACATTGCCCCCCATGGTCGAGGTTGTTGAAGTGACATCGCCCCCCATGGTGGAGCTGGTGAAGTGAGGTTGTTGAAGTGACAGTGCCCCCCATGGTGAAGGTTGTTGAAGTGACATTGCCCCCCATGGTGGAGATGGTTGAAGTGACATCGCCCCCCCCCCATGGTGGAGGTTGTTGAGGTGACATTGCCCCCCATGGTGGAGGTTGTTGAAGTGACATCCCCCCCATGGTGGAGGTTATTAAAGTGACATTGCCCCCCATGGTGGAGGTTGTTGAAGTGACATTGCCCCCCCCATGGTGGAGGTTGTTGAAGTGACATTGCCCCCCATGGTGGAGGTTGTTGAAGTGACAGTGCCCTCCATGGTGGAGGTTGTTGAAGTGACATTGCCCCCATGGTGAAGGTTGTTGAAGTGACATCTAGCCCCATCGTGGAGGTTGTTGAAGTGATATTGCCCCCCATGGTGGAGGTTGTTGAAGTGACATTGCCCCCCATGGTGGAGGTTGTTGAAGTGAGGTTGTTGAAGTGACAGTACCCCCCATGGTGAAGGTTGTTGAAGTGACATTGCCCCCCATGGTGGAGGTTGTTGAAGTGACATCGCCCCCCCATGGTGGAGATTGTTGAGGTGACATTGCCCCCCATGGTGGAGGTTGTTGAAGTGACATTGCCCCCCATGGTGGAGGTTGTTGAAGTGACATTGCCCCCCATGGTGGAGGTTGTTGAAGTGACATGCCTCCCATGGTGGAGGTTGTTGAAGTGACATTGCCCCCCATGGTGGAGGTTATTGAAGTGACATTGCCCCCCATGGTGGAGGTTGTTGAAGTGACATCACCCCCCCCATGGTGGAGGTTGTTGAAGTGACACTGCCCCCCATGGTGGAGGTTGTTGAAGTGACATTGCCCCCCATGGTGGAGGTTGTTGAAGTGACATTGCCCCCCATGGTGGAGGTTGTTGAAGTGACATTGCCCATCATGGTGAAGGTTGTTGAAGTGACATCGCCCCCCATAGAGGTTGTTGAAGTGAGGTTGTTGAAGTGACAGTGCCCCCCATGGTGAAGGGTGTTGAAGTGACATTGCCCCCCATGGTCGAGGTTGTTGAAGTGACATCGCCCCCCATGGTGGAGCTGGTGAAGTGAGGTTGTTGAAGTGACAGTGCCCCCCATGGTGAAGGTTGTTGAAGTGACATTGCCCCCATGGTGGAGATGGTTGTGACTGCCCCCCCCCATGGTGGAGGTTGTTGAGGTGACATTGCCCCCCATGGTGGAGGTTGTTGAAGTGACATCCCCCCCATGGTGGATGTTATTAAAGTGACATTGCCCCCCATGGTGGAGGTTGTTGAAGTGACATTGCCCCCCCCATGGTGGAGGTTGTTGAAGTGACATCGCCCCCCATGGTGGAGGTTGTTGAAGTGACATGGCCCCCCATGGTGGAGGTTGTTGAAGTGACATCGCCCCCCATGGTGGAGGTTGTTGAAGTGACATCCCCCCCATGGTGGAGGTTGTTGAAGTGACATTGCCCCCCATGGTGGAGGTTGTTGAAGTGACATTGCCCCCATGGTGGAGGTTGTTGAAGTGACATTGCCCCCCATGGTGGAGGTTGTTGAAGTGACATTGCCCCCCATGGTGGAGGTTGTTGAAGTGACATTGCCCCCCATGGTGGAGGTTGTTGAAGTGACATTGCCCCCCATGGTGGAGGTTGTTGAAGTGACATTGCCCCCCATGGTGGAGGTTGTTGAAGTGACATTGCCCCCCATGGTGGAGGTTGTTGAAGTGACATTGCCCCCCATGGTGGAGGTTGTTGAAGTGACATTGCCCATCATGGTGGAGGTTGTTGAAGTGACATCGCCCCCCATGGTGGAGGTTGTTGAAGTGAGGTTGTTGAAGTGACAGTGCCCCCCATGGTGGAGGTTATTGAAGTGACATGCCTCCCGTGGTGGAGGTTGTTGAAATGACATCCCCCCATGGTGGAGGTTATTGAAGTAACATTGCCCCCCATGGTGGAGGTTGTTGAAGTGACATTGCCCCCCATGGTGGAAGTTGTTGAAGTGACATCTAGCCCCATGGTGGAGGTTGTTGAAGAGACATTGCCCCCCATGGTGGAGGTTGTTGAAGTGACATTGCTCCCCATGGTGGAGGTTGTTGAAGTGACATTGCCCCCCTTGGTGGCGGTTGTTGAAGTGACATTGCCCCCCATGGTGGAGGTTGTTGAAGTGACATTGCCCATCATGATGGAGGTTGCTGAAGTGACACTACACTGTTGTTGTTGACATGGCACTGCCCCCCATGGTGGCCCCCTAGATATCACTGCTCTGTGTGGATCTGTTCCACACCCAGTCACAGCAGTTGAAGTGACAGTGCCCCCCATGGTGAAGGTTGTTGAAGTGACATTGCCCCCCATGGTGGAGGTTGTTGAAGTGAGGTTGTTGAAGTGACAGTGCCCCCCATGGTGAAGGTTGTTGAAGTGACATTGCCCCCCATGGTGGAGGTTGTTGAAGTGACATTTCCCCCCCATGGTGGAGGTTGTTGAGGTGACATTGCCCCCCATGGTGGAGGTTGTTGAAGTGACATCCCCCCATGGTGGAGGTTATTGAAGTAACATTGCCCCCCATGGTGGAGGTTGTTGAAGTGACATCGCCCCCCCATGGTGGAGGTTGTTGAAGTGACATTGCCCCCATGGTGGAGGTTGTTGAAGTGACATTGCCCCCCATGGTGGAGGTTGTTGAAGTGACATTGCCCCCCATGGTGGAGGTTGTTGAAGTGACATTGCCCCCCATGGTGGAGGTTGTTGAAGTGACATTGCCCCCCATGGTGGAGGTTGTTGAAGTGACCCCCCCCCCCCATGGTGGAGGCTGTTGAAGTGACATTGCCCATCATGGTGAAGGTTGTTGAAGTGACATCGCCCCCCATGGTGGAGGTTGTTGAAGTGAGGTTGATGAGGTGACAGTGCCCCCCATGGTGAAGTTTGTTGAAGTGACATCTAGCCCCATGGTGGAGGTTGTTGAAGTGACATTGCCCCCCATGTTGGAGGTTGTTGAAGTGACATTGCCCCCCATGGTGGAGGTTGTTGAAGTGACATTGCCCCCCATGGTGGAAGTTGTTGAAGTGACATCTAGCCCCATGGTGGAGGTTGTTGAAGAGACATTGCCCCCCATGGTGGAGGTTGTTGAAGTGACATTGCTCCCCATGGTGGAGGTTGTTGAAGTGACATTGCCCCCCTTGGTGGAGGTTGTTGAAGTGACATTGCCCCCCATGGTGGAGGTTGTTGAAGTGACATTGCCCATCATGATGGAGGTTGCTGAAGTGACACTACACTGTTGTTGTTGACATGGCACTGCCCCCCATGGTGCCCCCCTAGATATCACTGCTCTGTGTGGATCTGTTCCACACCCAGTCACAGCACACACCAATCAGCAGCCAAAGCCAATCAGCTGGCCGTGTGAGCTGATCCCAGACTCCCCTTCAGTTCTACCTCCTCCCTCCAACAGAGAGGCTCAAGGTCAGTTCTACCTCCTCCCTCCAGCAGAGGCTCAAGGTCAGTTCTACCTTCTACCTCCTCCCTCCAGCAGAGAGGCTCAAGGTCAGTTCCACCTTCTCCCTCCAGCAGAGAGGCTCAAGGTCAGTTCTACCTCCTCCCTCCAGCAGAGAGGCTCAAGGTCAGTTCTACCTCCTCCCTCCAGCAGAGAGGCTCAAGGTCAGTTCTACATCCTCCCCCCCAACAGAGAGGCTCAAGGTCAGTTCTACCTCCTCCCCCCAGAGAGGCTCAAGGACAGTTCTACCTCCTCCCTCCAGCAGAGAGGCTCAAGGTCAGTTCTACCTCCTCCCTCCTGCAGAGAGGCTCAAGGTCAGTTCTACCTCCTCCCTCCTGCAAAGAGGCTCAAGGTCAGTTCTACCTCCTCCCTCCAGCAGAGAGGCTCAAGGTCAGTTCTACCTCCTCCCTCCAGCAGAGGCTCAAAGTCAGTTATGCCTCCTCCCTCCAACAGAGGCTCAATGTAAGATGTTCCACTGCCATCTCCACACTCTTCTAGAGCAGCATATAAACACACAAATGAATGCATATAGCCGTACACACAGGTATGTAAACAATAAACACAGCATGAAAGTATCTCTTTGTCTTTATGTGAAGGAGAAAATGTAGAATAAAGACACACTTAACATGGATGGCCAACAGTACATATAAACATGTCCAACAACAGTCCAGTTTGAGGAGGGGGGGGGGGACACCGGCCATGTTGCCTATATAGAGGACCTCTCACTGTGCTTCCATTATGTAAGACAGCAGACTACACCACAACATTGCTCCATCTCCAGCCCTCAGAGGACATCTAATGGATAGGTTTATATCTCGTACAAGGCTCCTTGACGGAATATATAAGCTATGAACTCTGATCCATAAGAGGCTTCTGGGCACACCCATTAACATTGAATGTAATTCCTGACTGCAACGGTTTTCAGAACTAGGCTATTTCACAGCACTATATCTCCAACTACAGCACTCAATGTGCCGACTGACTGGCTAATGACTTCCTCTGCATGCTTCTCCATTACACAGTGCATATTAAACAGGCAGCAAAAAGCCTTTCTCAACTCTCAAAGACCATAGACTTAGGCCAAATAGACAAAGGCAAACACAAACTACTCACTGTTGAACTCCCTGTGGCGGGCCCGGGCCCTCCAGGGCCGGTTACGGATCCAGTGCAGCCGCCGAGACAGTTCCATGGCCTGGTGCCAGCAGTGTGCTGTGGCACGAGTCATCCACCATCCGCCTTGTCCCCGAGACAGGAGCTCATCCCTGGGCTGTAGTGGCCCAGCTCTGGGCCTGTCCCTGGACAGGATATGAAGTTCCTATGGATCTCAAGTCAGACTAGCTGGGTCGGTCTATTTGTTTACAGCCAGTCCTGGCTCTACCAGAGTCTAGTGAGAACACTGTGATGGTGTGGATCATCTCTCCCCCTTCTTTCTCTCAGCTTTATCTTTAATGCATGAGTCTATGGAACCAAACTCCCTGGGCTGGGCGGAAGGCTCAGGGACACACAGACACTCACACACAAAACACACACTCCCCAGGCCCAGGCACCTATCAACGGGCTGCATCTGAGACGAGGACAGGAGTACAAACCCTGCTGAAACGTAATCCGCTCCGGTCCAGACCAGAAGGGAGGTGGTGAGGATAAGAAACGGTCACATACACAGACTACCTGACTCAACACAAGGCCATAATATATAGGGCCTACTGCATTGTCCTCACTTTATAAACAAAGATCATCTTCAGTTGGCTGAATCCCAACAGATGACTTGACATTAATTTTGCCATCTAATCCATCATGTGCTTGCTTAGAGGTCTCTAGTGGACAATCCTCTCAGTTGTTGTTATGTATACAACAGTACAGTGCACTCAAACTATTGACACACCTTGACTTTTTTCACATTTTGTTGTGTTACAGCCTGATTTCAAATGGATTAAAAAATATATAATTCTCACCCATCAACACACAATAACCCATAATGACAAAGTGGGGAAAAAAAGAAAAATACAAAAAAAATTCAAATTTATTGAAAAAGAAATACAGTATCTAATCTACGTAAAAGTAGTCACACCCGATTCAGTACTCTGTAGAAGGACCTTTGGCAGCGATTATAGCTTTCTGGATAAGCCTCTAAGAGCTTTCCACACATGGATTGTGCAACATTTGGCCATTTTTAAATTCCAAATGCTTCAAGCTCTGTCAAATTGGTTGTTGATCATTGCTAGACAACTATTTTCAGGTCTTGAAGTAGATTTAAGTCAAAACTGTAACTCAGCCACTCAGGAACATTCACTGTCTTCCTGGTAAGTAACTCCAGCATATATTTGGCCTTGGTTTTAGGTTATTGTCCTGCTGAAAGGTGAATTCATCTCCCAGTGTCGGGTGGAAAGAACACTGAAACAGGTTTTCATTTTCCAGGAATTGTGTACAGATCCTAGGTACATGGGGCCGTGCATTACCATATTGAAACGAGGTGATGGAAGTGGATGAACGGCACGACAATGAGCCTCAGGATCTCGTCACAATGTGCATTCAAATTGTCATCGATAAAATGCAATTGTGTACGTTGTCCATAGCTTATGTCTGCCCATACCATAACCCCACCATGGGGCACTCTGTTCACAACGTTGACATCAGCAAACTGCTTGCCCACACGACACCATACATGCCGTCTGCCCGGTACAGTTGAAACTGGGATTCATTAGTGAAGAGCACACTTCTCTAGCGTGCCAGCGGCCATCGAAGGTTAGCATTTCCCCACTTAAGTTGGTTATGATGCCGAACTGCAACAAGGGCAAGACTCCGGTGAGGACGACAAGCACACAGCTGAGCGTCACAGAGACGGTTTCTGACAGTTTGTGCAGAAATTCTTCGATGATGCAAACCCACAGTCATCAGCTGTCCGGCTGGCGGGTCTCAGACGACCCCACAGGTGAAGAATTCGGATGTGGAGATCCTGGGCTGGCGTGGTTACACGTGGTCCGCTGTTGTGAGGCCGGTTGGACATACTGCCAAATTCTCTAAAACTATGTTGGAGGCTTATGGTAGAGAAATTAACATTCAATCCTCTGGCCCCAGCTCTGGATGACATTCCTGTAGTCAGCAAGCCAATTCCACACTACCTTAAACTTGAGACATCGGTGGCATTGTGTTGTGTGACAAAACTGCACATTTTAGTGGCCTTTTATCCCCAGCACAAGGTGCACCTGTGTAATGATCATTGATGGATTATCTTGGCAAAAGAGAAACGCTCACAAACAGGGAAGTAACTAAATTTGAGCTCAAAATGAAAGAAATACGTTTTTTTGTGCGTATGGAAAATGTCTGGAATATTATATTTTAGCTCATGAAACCAACACTTTACATGTCGGATTTATATTTTTGTTCAGCATAATATCACCATGCTCAAAGGTTGGTGGTTCGAATCCCTGAGCTGACTAGGTGAAATATCTGCCGGTGTACCCTTGAGCAAGGCACTTAACTCGTTTCTCTGGATGAAAGCGTCTGCTAAATGACAAAAATGTACACGTGGTCTCCATATTAAAACACCTTACAGTGTTTCTGTTTAGCCTCAAGTCTAAAACATGACTCAGACTTGTCTTCATTCCATTTTAATTCCACTTCACATATCTCAATCTTTCTAAACCATAACTCTTTGCACTATAAAGGGTGTATATTGTAATATGCAGCGCTGTAAACAAATACAAAATGGAAGAAAGCAGACTTTCAGACTGGAATAATGACAACCTTTAACATGTATACATCAACACCATTATGGAACAACTACTAGGAGAGACTAGAACTTAACCGTCAATGGACACAACCCGCCACATAGGAATGAATGTCAAGACTGTAACATGACAACATGGGGGATTGTGGAATAAGAACATGTTACTGAAATGTTCTGAAGGATGAAGTGATGGGTGGTGGAAATAGAGGTAGAGGCCCATGTGTCCTCTGTGCACAGCATTTCATTAACATTTGGACAGTAAAGATGTTGCAGATAAACAAAATAACAGTCATTACAAAGATCCTCTTCTTGGTATGAGAGAAACAATGTCAAGGACACCACTATAGCCTGGTTCTATAGCCGCTGGCAGGACTGCACAAAGTGATGTGGGACCAGGCTAACACGCCCACATCATATATCCTCCTAGGCTGTGTTTACACAGGCAGCACAATACTGCAAAACGTTTTTTTTTTAAAGAAGCTGATCGGATTGGTCAAAAGTCCAATTGGTGAAAAAAATATCCGAAATGGGCTGTCTGTTGAAACGCAGCCATAGACGGCCGCACAACAATATAAACAATGGCCTACATTTGGTCTGGCAGACAACACATTTACAAAAAGCACAAGTGAAAACCATACTCTGGCTGCATATTAATACTCTTACAAGAAGAACAAGTGAAAACCACTCTGGCTGCATATTAATACTCTTACAAGAAGAACAAGTGAAAACCACTCTGGCTGCATATTAATACTCTTACAAGAAGAACAAGTGAAAACCACTCTGGCTGCATATTAATACTCTTACAAGAAGAACAAGAGAAAACCACTCTGGCTGCATATTAATACTCTTACAAGAAGAACAAGAGAAAACCACTCTGGCTGCATATTAATACTCTTACAAGAAGAACAAGTGAAAACCATACTCTGGCTGCATATTAATACTCTTACAAGAAGAACAAGTGAAAACCACTCTGGCTGCATATTAATACTCTTACAAGAAGAACAAGTGAAAACCATACTCTGGCTGCATATTAATACTCTTACAAGAAGAACAAGTGAAAACCACTCTGGCTGCATATTAATACTCTTACAAGAAGAACAAGTGAAAACCACTCTGGCTGCATATTAATACTCTTACAAGAAGAACAAGTGAAAACCATACTCTGGCTGCATATTAATACTCTTACAAGAAGAACAAGTGAAAACCACTCTGGCTGCATATTAATACTCTTACAAGAAGAACAAGTGAAAACCACTCTGGCTGCATATTAATACTCTTACAAGAAGAACAAGTGAAAACCACTCTGGCTGCATATTAATACTCTTACAAGAAGAACAAGAGAAAACCACTCTGGCTGCATATTAATACTCTTACAAGAAGAACAAGTGAAAACCACTCTGGCTGCATATTAATACTCTTACAAGAAGAACAAGAGAAAACCACTCTGGCTGCATATTAATACTCTTACAAGAAGAACAAGTGAAAACCATACTCTGGCTGCATATTAATACTCTTACAAGAAGAACAAGTGAAAACCACTCTGGCTGCATATTAATACTCTTACAAGAAGAACAAGAGAAAACCACTCTGGCTGCATATTAATACTCTTACAAGAAGAACAAGTGAAAACCACTCTGGCTGCATATTAATACTCTTACAAGAAGAACAAGTGAAAACCACTCTGGCTGCATATTAATACTCTTACAAGAAGAACAAGTGAAAACCACTCTGGCTGCATATTAATACTCTTACAAGAAGAACAAGTGAAAACCACTCTGGCTGCATATTAATACTCTTACAAGAAGAACAAGAGAAACCACTCTGGCTGCATATTAATACTCTTACAAGAAGAACAAGTGAAAACCACTCTGGCTGCATATTAATACTCTTACAAGAAGAACAAGTGAAAACCACTCTGGCTGCATATTAATACTCTTACAAGAAGAACAAGTGAAAACCACTCTGGCTGCATATTAATACTCTTACAAGAAGAACAAGAGAAAACCACTCTGGCTGCATATTAATACTCTTACAAGAAGAACAAGAGAAAACCACTCTGGCTGCATATTAATACTCTTACAAGAAGAACAAGTGAAAACCACTCTGGCTGCATATTAATACTCTTACAAGAAGAACAAGAGAAAACCACTCTGGCTGCATATTAATACTCTTACAAGAAGAACAAGTGAAAACCACTCTGGCTGCATATTAATACTCTTACAAGAAGAACAAGTGAAAACCACTCTGGCTGCATATTAATACTCTTACAAGAAGAACAAGTGAAAACCACTCTGGCTGCATATTAATACTCTTACAAGAAGAACAAGAGAAACGTACACACCACTGATTTCCCCTGTGGGAGATATTTTATTCAGCAAGTTCAGACACCCAAATATAATATTCCTACTAAAGATTGAAACAGAAATGCCTGTTGTTCTGTAATGTATAGTGATGGACCTAGTCACTCATTGTGAAGTTAAACCTTTGATTTGTAAAGTAACATGCTATACACATACCTGTACAGATCCTGTGAAATAGGAATGACGGTAGGAAACACCTATTTCCATCACGTGGATGGACAGATTGAAGTTAATGAGTTCATTTGTTAAAATGTCACCAGTACTTTAGAATCCATAGTTATGCAGTAATGTAGAGTAAAAATGATTGCAGAAAGTGAACCAACAGCAGTCGAAGACAAAGCGATATCACCACGGCTGACATTGATAAAGCGATATCACCACGGCTGATATTGATAAAGCGATATCACCACGGGTGACATTGATATCACCACGGCTGACATTGATAAAGCGATATCACCACGGCTGACATTGATAAAGCGATATCACCACGGCTGACATTGATAAAGCGATATCACCACGGCTGACATTGATAAAGCGATATCACCACGGGTGACATTGATAAAGCGATATCACCACGGGTGACATTGATAAAGCGATATCACCACGGGTGACATTGATAAAGCGATATCACCAAGGGTGACATTGATAAAGCTATATCACCAAGGGTGACATTGATAAAGCGATATCACCACGGGTGACATTGATAAAGCGATATCACCACGGGTGACATTGATAAAGCGATATCACCAAGGGTGACATTGATAAAGCGAGTGAGACGGGTCGACCACAGTCCATATTGGCTCTGCCATAACCTGGCCATAATAATTCCCAAATGTAAAAATGGATTTATGTGCTTTATAGGTGAAAAATCTGTCGATGTGCAAGGCACTTAACCCTAATTGCTAATTTCAGTCACTCTGAAACAGCATCTGCTAAATTATTACAATTTAGAAATGTACACCTGACCACTGAACTATAAAAAGTGACCAAAAAAACATTCAAATGGCAGTCACACATCCATGGAAATGTTTCCGTTTCACATTCAGTTCATGTAATGCAAACCAATTGATTTGATTGACAGGTGAAAGGACTTGGTAAACAGCTTTAGATGGAATGAGATCATTTATTAAAAAGGGTCAATATGCAGTTGCTACATCGATTTTTGGACCTATAAATGAATGATATGTACCCATTGATTCTTGAAGAATATAAATTATAAATGCCTGATGAGCTTAGTTCAACTGACGTTCACCATCAGAACTGAGAAAAACCTTACATTTGTTTGTAAACAAAGTAAATGTAAACAAACGGCCTCAAAATGGTTAAGTCTATCATTTTGATATCATGGATGGTCAGTTCTTGCATCCATAGCACAGTCTATGAATTTTACCAAAACGGGCAGGGAGTACCCATTTTTTTTTTAACTCGGCAAGTCAGTTAAGAACAAATTCTTATTTACAATGACAGCCTACAGGGCCAAACCCGGAATGCACTGGGCTAATTGTGCACCACCCTATGGGACTCCCAATCACGGCCGGTTGAGATACAGTCTGGATTCGAACCAGAGTGTCTGTAGTGACACTTCTAGCACTGAGATGCAGTGCCTTACACCACTGTGTCACATTGTTATAGTTTAAACTGCTGATTGCCCCTTTAAAGCAAATTTCCAATGACAACATACATGCAAACACCAATAAGAGACAACGCATTCAGAACAACAACTTTTGAATGCAAGTGCCCCGAGTGCAGTGATCCACAACATTGACTTGCTCTCAACAACCTGAAGTTCATAAAACTACCACTAGATGGTGCATAGAAATCAAATATGTCTCAGCCAATAGCTTTAATATTTGATCTGGCTTCTCAATGAATTGCATTATAAAGGAGATGTTGCATTCCTCTAATCCTGCAAGCTGCATCATATGTTTATCCAAATTGCATGAATGTGCATATTTACGACATTGGACCCTACCAAATCCATGTCGTAGGATTTCTAGGTGTATAAAAAAGAGAGCAAGACATGCATGACACCATGGTAAGTCTATGGCAGAGATGTCATGAATAGGATCGCCATCTAATGGGTATATTTTTTTTATACAAAAAAAAAACTAAAAACATTGAGACCAGTCCTCTGTATATTATTGGAAACATATCCCGGTCTGAACAAGGGAGTTGTTCAGGCCATCATTGAAAATAAGAATTTGTTCTTAATCGACTTGCCTAGTTAAATAAAGGTAACATAAAATAAGAATTCACCGTCTGTCAGCTTCACCAATAAACATTACTTTGATGCCATAACGGCTCAACCCATGGCACTTTCCATATAGTACATGAGTCAGTCACTTGACAGCCACTAAGTTGGAGAAATGTTCAATGACCAGTAAACAATCAGACAGGCAGTTTGTGCACACACACCACCTGGCCTAGTGCAGGTAAAGTATGGCCAGAATGGGCATCTTTGACTGACACTTCCATCTTTCAAAACAAATAACTCATTTAATTAAAAAATTTAAAAAATCAATTCTCCACTATTCAGTAGGTCCTGCTGATGAAAACCTACTCCTCCTAAATGGTCAGTAGGGCCTGTTCAAATCTCCATTTGAAATTCTTGCGTTGTTAAATGGTTAAACTCCCATGGTTGATCGTCTCCATAGGTGTAACCAGTAGGAGTGAACTACATTGTGCTGCATGCATGTGGTTGTCAGAGTCCACCGGCACTAGAAAGTAGCTTTCCTCAGCATTGAACACACACACACTGTACAATCCCATAGGACAAGCAAGTCACATATTATTATTAATAATAAAGTCCTGGCAAAAAAAATAATTAAAAACAAATGTTCATCATTGGCGCAGAAGGAGTAATTGTGATTGTGGTCTGCCTGTTTCCACCTTTGGCTCAATATCTACCTCCATCCCTCCACACCTCCTTTCATCCCTCACTCCAGCTTCTCCTCAGGGATGTTGTCCAGGTCTAGGTCACGTGAGGCCACACAGCACAGACACAGCTTCTGGGTGTTCAGGGAGATCGCATCTGGGGAAAGGAAATAGAACCAGGAAGTGTCAAATCCAAGCACAGCTCCCCAGAGCAAAGTGTTACAACTTTTAGTGCCCCCAACCAGCCAGTGATTGTCAAGAAAATAACGGTCGTTCTCATGGTTATTGACTGTTAATTAACAAACATATTTAGTATGTACTGGCTTCCCTACAAGCCACTGATGCAGACCTTTTTAACATGTAGTTGTTCCAAGGTCTTATAAATCCATGTAATATAGCCTACACTTACACAATAAATCATTTATTTATTTTAGACAGGTCTAAAGAAACATGATATAAAGAAAAAGTCTATTTCAGAAGAACAGAATAGCATACTCTGAGTTGTCCTTATGGTAGGTCCTGATCTGGCTATGCCAAACTAGTTCATTTAGCAGAAACGATTGGCTTAGAATTATGTGCCATTATTTTATAGTATGAAGAATACAATTGAAGAAAGCTGAATAAAATATAAAGGATATTTTATCCAAATGATTCGAGGGAGTGCACACATGCCGCTATTCTGTGTTGAGCAATTAACAAAGAAATGGGTATTCCCAGGAGCGCAACTTTGGTTTTAGAAATGGGAGGAGTCCGCTGGGTCCTAAAGCACACCATTGACTTGTATTCCTATATTGCTTCATTTGGAGTAATTAATGCAACTTTAGTTATTCTACAATCGTTGGGCTATATGTTTAGATTTTGATTTGAATAAAGTTGAAAGGCATGAGCTCTGTTTTGTTTTTAGTGCAGGCTGTACACACTACATCACTCTTTCATTCACAGTTTGACAAGCACTTGATAATGCCTTGAATTTGACGGCGGCATCCCCTTCTGCGGCCGGTGGCCGCTGTGCCTTTGGCCCGAGCGCCGCGAGCACCGGTCACTCGCACTGCACATCACGTGATCGCGTCTTTCACAGACTACAAGTAAAGACAGACACATCCGGGACCCAAATGCGTGCGTCTTTATCCAATTCCCGAGGTGCATATCGAAGATACTGGAACAACTGTCCACATTTACCTTACCAACAGCATAAGCATTAGCCTATGTCAATCTACTATCCCCATAGTACAAAAGTCAACCTATTCTGTGTGAGAAATAAATATTCCAAACAGTCTGTGCCAGTTGTGCGATGCGATAGATCCCAAATCAATAAAACCACTAGCATCAAAAAAATGTTCCCGCAACACGGCTGATGCAAAATATCAAAACGTTTAGCTTAAAATTTTCATAAACTATTATGTTATTTCTTCACATTATAAGCGCAGCAATGCACACATGGTAGTAGTTTGTAAGCGCGAATGTTCCTTAACGGCAAAACACCCGTATCAAAAGTGCAAGCAAATGCAATTATGCATGTAATGTTTTTATTATAAAGGTGCATTTTTATGGTGAAAATTATGTTCCCCAAACTTGAAACTCACGCGATGCTTATGTTTGCCAGTTAAACTCTACACCCCTCGTCAAGCAGATTAATGTGCTTCATTTTAAGAAGTTATTTGGTCACTTTTGTCACTAAGATTCTAAAAAGGTCGCAAAAATAAAAGGCATTGTTTCTTGTGCAGGGCATCATTCACAAGTGATAATTCACAATAGGCTAATATTGTCACCCATCAGACTATTCTTGATTTAATCTAGTCTTTACATATACGTGAAATTTGTTTTGATTTAGAATGGGCCATTATCAAGCACCTGTCTCAAAATACTTATTTTCCACCATAATTTGCAAATAAATTCATAAAAAAATCCTACAATGTGATTTTCTGGGAGAACTTGCACAATTGGTGGCTGACTAAATACTTTTTTGCCCCACTATGTCTTCAAACAAAGTCTACCTATTATTCCCCATGAATCAATCTTTCCTGTTGAATCATGTCAGCTCTATTCATTACATCTTAAGGTTGTCCATTCTCACCGAGCATCCTGCCCAGGAAGGCAGGCCTGGAGGAGGGGGGCAGGTGGATACAGATGTAGTACACTGGAGCTCCAGACAAAGCCACCCCGATACCAACCAGAGAGTTGATGGTATCACTGTAGAGAGGTACTACCACCAGGAACACACTGCATAGGCAGTACACTATAGGGAAGAACAGAGAGAGCTGGAGAGAGGGAGAGAAAGAGGGCGAGCGCAAGTGGGGGGATACTCAACATGAATTATGCATTCCATCATGTTCTCACATTCCTCACAGCAGTTGACAAAATAACTGATGGAAAAGTAGATGACTGACAGGAATTAAGACATTTAGTAACCGTGAATAAGGTTTTTACCTTGACGGGCCGGGGCATGTTGGGAGCCTTCAACCGGAGGTATATCTGGCTGGCGATGGAGAGGCCGATGAACAGCCAGTAGTTGAAGCTGAAGTAGTTGATGAGCTGGAACACGTCCTTCACACACAGGTAGATCAGAGACATGCCTCCCTGCAGGAGACACAGAACACTTCAGAAATCTGATCCTATATCAGACATGCCACCCTAAACCAGACAAAGACAGTGCCCACACACACCAGCAGGATAAACCCTATATTTCTACAGAGAAAAAGGATTGTAAAGCTACTATATACAACATCACACTCCCCATCAATCACTGTGTGACATGACATTTACTTACGTTGAAGAGCAGTGCTGGGATGGGGGTGTAGCGCTCGACGTGGATCATGCAGAGGACGTTGGGTAAATGGCCCTCCCTGGAGCCCACGAAGAACAGCCTGGAGACAGCAATGATGGAGGAGTTGAGTCCTCCGTAACAGGAGATGGCCACTGACAAGGGGATCAGCCACCGAGCCCAGCCCAGGACCAAATCAGAAAAAGTCTTCAAAGACAAGACAACATAGGTTCACATCTGGTATTTGGCTACAGAAACCTTGGTTAGGCTGTGTTCCATTTATTTCAACCAATTCAGCAATTTATTGTCTTTCCATGTGGAAAGACAATAAGTAAACAGAATTTTCTGTTTACTTCCTGAATTGCAATAGAATTTACCCCATCTCTGCTAGCAACCGTCAACACACTTAAAAATGACACTTACTCAGGGCATTCTGTAACTACATGATCATTATTAATTACCATAGTCCTGTGTACAAGCTAACCTCAGCAGCTAGAGGACTTTCCCTCCTCTTGGTTATCATGTCAGTGAGAGTCACGGGAGAACAGTATAGCTGGTGACCCAGGCAAGCAGAGCAGCCAGTCTCCTACTGATGATGTCACAGGAACCAAATAACATACAGCTGGTCAACTAGCTACACTGAACAGATGCTGCCAATTAAGACCTGCCCATGACCTGCTAATGGTTTAACCATGGTGTGTGTGTTTGAAAAGAGAAGCCTTTTGCATTCATCATGATTGACTTAACATGGCAGGTCCCAACTCATCCATAACCCTACTAGTGGTGAGCGATTAATCAAACGTGTTTTATTAAATAACTAATTGACAGACACCTGTTCAATTACTCGAATTCCATTTACTTCTGTTTTTTTGTGAGCTCAACGCACAGTTTCTCTAGAAATAAATGAAATAATTAGAGAAATTAAGTCAAGAACAAATGTGGGACGCTGGGCTGAAGGGAGTTATAGTTTTTATTAGGCAAATATTGAACATAATTAGTATGTTTCTGTGCTAAACTAACTGCAGAGCCTTCAGAAACTATTTGTATCCCTTGACATTCCACATTGTTGTGTTACAGCCTGAATTCAAAATGGATTCAATTGTTGTTTTTTTACCACATACAATGCCCCATGATAAAGTGAAACCCGGTTTAGAAATATGTGCACATTTTGTGAAAATGAAAAACAGAAATCGTATTTACATAAGTATTCGCAGCCCTGAGTCAATATTTTGTAGAAGCACCTTTGGCAGCGATTACAGCTGTGACTGTTCTGGGTAAGCCTCTAAGCTTTCCACACATGGATTGTGCAACATTTGACCATTTTTTATTTACCAAATTCTTCAAGCTCTGTCAAATTTGCTGTTGATCATTGATAGACAACCATTTTCAGGTCTTGCCAAAACTGTAACTCGACCACTCCAGGATATTCACTGTCTTCCTGGTAAGGAACTTATGTAGATTTGGCCTGCTGTTTTAGATTATTGTCCTGCTGATTGAATTGTCTCCCAGTGTCAGGTGGAAAGCACACAAACAGGTTTGCATCTAGGATTTTGCCTGTGCTTAGCTCCATTCTGTTCCTTTTCTTATCCTGAAAAACTCCAGTCCTTAACGATTACAAGGCTTCCTTTTCACTCTGTCAATTAGGTTAGTATTGTGGAATAACTACAATGTTTTATCCTCAGTTATATCCCATTACAGCTATTAAACTCACTGTTTAAAATAAATCACCATTGGCCTCAGGGTGAAATCCCTGAGCAGTTTCCTTCCTCTCCGGAACCCGAGTTAGGAAGGACGCCTTCTTTGGATGGTGTATCAATACACCCTGTCACTACAAAGTGTAATTAACAGTAATTGGTAATAAGCAGTCTTTAAAGTAGGGCTGGGTGATATAGCCAAAATATTATATCACAGTATTTTTCGTTTTTGGATATTAAAAGTTCTACATTTGCTTTATGAGTAGTGAGTGATCCTAGCGTGGCAACACATACATTCAATTAGTCTTTTTCTCCACTTGTGTTATACTGTTCAATTCAACCAAAACATATTTCAGCACTAATAATCATTTCCTGCACTCAATTACAGTGGTGGGAAAAGTACCCAAATGTCATACTTGAGTAAAAGTAAAGATACGTTAATAGAAAATTACTAAAGTAAAAAGTGACCCAGTAAAATACTACATGAGTAAAAGTTAACTTATTTTATTTTAAATATAATTGATCAAATGTACTTATTAAGAATTAAAAGTAAAAGTATAAATCATTTCAAAATCCTTATATTAAGCAAACCAGATGGCACCATTTTTTTTACGGATAGCCAGGGGCACACTCCAACACTCAGACATCATTTACCAACAAAGAATGTGTTTAGCGAGTCTTCCAGAGAGGCAGTAGATGACCAGGGATGTTCTCTTGACAAGTGCGTGAATTGGACCATTTTCCTGTCCTGCTAAGCATTCAAAATGTAACAAGTACTTTTAGGTGTCAGGGAAAATATATGGAGTAAAAAGCACAGTATTTTCTTTAGGAATGTAGTGAAGTAAAAGTTGTCAAGTAAAGTACAGATACCAAAAAAAGCAACTTAAGTAGCACTTGAAAGTATTTTTACACAAATAATTTCCACATAGGGCTGCATGATATGTGCAAATAATCAAGGACTTATTTTTAACCAAATGTTACAAATGCAATTTGACTTGCGAATTAGAGTAAAACTGTTGGAATCATGTAAATAGAATGACAGTTCTAATTCTATTGTTAAAATATAATAGTGGGCACTGAATACAGTGTTTGAGATGACAACAAATGAAAATGCCAGGGATGAGTTATCGTGACAGGGTAGGAACTAAAGTGTTAATACGTGTTTCCTAAGGGACCCAATATGCACGGGCAAACATTGCTTGTTCTCTCTTAGCTACATGTAGGTAACATATTCTTGCTTTGCATATTCCTCTTTGATTTAGAAGATACTGTTGCAAACATGATGGTTTAAGTTTAAGTCTACCCCATCACTGGTATTATCAGGCTAGCTACATTTGCTCTTACGCAGTACATTTATTAGCTACCTATTAGCGGCTAACAGTAAGCGTCTCACAGGATTTAGGGCAACTTGCTAAGACGTTGCTTTGCTGCTGTAAGAAACAAACGAATAATGTCATTATGGAACGCTAGTGTATTTATATTCATTAAGAAGCACGGCATTGTCGTCGTCATCAACTTTGTTGCGTGTGCTGCATTCACCATGCAGACTGAACGCGTGTCTCATGGTTGAGGACGCGTTCCTTGAGTGACAGGGGGCGGGGCTAGGTCTGTGGAAAGTGACACGGAGAGAAAGAGCAGAGAGCGATGACTCAAGTAGCGATGTAAAACTATAAAAATTGACACTACACATGGCGTATCACGTTAAAAAAAAATCAAACATTCAAATACCGGTATATATGGTAAAGTAAAATCCCAAACCGGTCCCTGCATCAATACCGGTATATCATAAAATACGGAATAACGCCCGCCATACTTTGAAGTATTTTGAATAACTAGTCAAATGATTGTCAGACAGCTCTGCAGCTACTAGCGATGAGGGTTTGAAATAATTTCACTATTCGAATGGTATCATGAATAATTGTGAAATATGTGTTTGACCTGGTGCTCTATTGTAGCTATTGAGGGGCCGAAGAGATTGCAAGCAGACGGAGGGAGACTCAGCCAAGGCAACTCAGCTAACGTTACAGCCAAGACTACAGTCGTGGCCAACAGTTTTGAAAATGACACAAATATTAATTTTCAAAGTCTGCTGCCTCAGTTTGTATGATGGCAATTTGCATGTACTCCAGAATGTTATGAAGAGTGATCCTCTTTGCCATGCAAATGAACTGAATCCCCCAAAAACATTTCCACTGCATTTCAGCCCTGCCACAAAAGGACCAGCTTGACATCATGTCAGTGATTCTCTCATTAACACGGGTGTGAGTGTTGACGAGGACAAGGCTGGAGATCACTCTGTCATGCTGCTTGAGTTTGAATAACCACCCAAAGCTTCAAGAGGAAGGTGGTGCTTGGAATCATTGTTCTTCCTCTGTCAAACATGGTTACCTGCAAGGAAACACGTTCCGTCATCATTGCTTTGTACAAAAAGGGCTTCACAGGCAAGGATATTGCTGCGAGTAAGATTGCACCTAAATCAACCATTTATCGTATCATCAAGAACTTCAAGGAGAGCGGTTCAATTGTTGTGAAGAAGGCTTCAGGCCGCCCAAGAAAGTCCAGCAAGCACCAGGACCATCTCCTAAAGTAGATTCAGCTGCGGGATCGGGGCACCACCAGAACAGTGCTTGCTCAGGAATGGCAGCAGGCAGGTGTGAGTGCAACTGCATGCAGTGAAGCAAAGACTTTGAGGATGGCCTGGTGTCAAGAAGGGCAGCAAAGAAGCCACTTCTCTCCAGGAAAAACATCAGGGACAGACTGATGTTCTGCAAAAGGTACAGGGATTGGACTGCTGAGGACTGGGGTAAAGTCATTTTCTCTGATAAATTCCCTTTCCGATTGTTTGGGGCATCTGGAAAGCTTGTCCGGAGAAGACAAGGTGAGCGCTACCATCAGTCCTGTGTCATGCCAACAGTAAAGCATCCTGAGACCATTCATGTGTGGGGTTGCTTCTCAGCCAAGGGAGTGGGTTCACTCACAATTTTGCCTAAGAACACAACCATGAATAAAGAATGGTACCAACACATCCTCCGAGAGCAACTTCTCCCAACCATCCAGGAACAGTTTGGTGACGAACAATGCCTTTTCCAGCATGATGGATCACCATGCCACAAGGAAAAAGTGATAACTAAGTGGCTCGGGGAACAAAACATCAATATTTTGGGTCCATGGCCAGGAAACTCCCCAGACCTTAATCCCATTGATAACTTGTGGTCAATCCTCAAGTACCAGGTAGACAAACAAAACCCCACAAATTCTGACAAACTCAAAGCATTGATTATGCAAGAATGGGCTGCCATCAGTCAGGATGTGGCCCAGAAGTTAATTGACAGCATGCCAGGGTGGATTGCAGAGGTCTTGAAAAAGGGTCAACACTGCAAATATTGACTCTGCATCAACTTCATGTAATTGTCAATAAAAGCCTTTGACACTTATGAAATGCTTGTAATTATACTTCAGTATTCCATAGTAACATCTGACAAAAATATCTAAAGACACTGATGCAGCAAACTTTGTGAAAATTAATATTTGTGTTACTGTCAAAACTTATGACCATGACTGTACCTAACTTGTAGCATCCAATGTTATTTATCATCCATTTATCATTATAACAGTGCCTGTCTTGACTAAGCTAGCAACCTATAGCTAGCTAAGCTTTCTCCCCAAACCCATTCAGATAAAACAGCTTACCTGTTGGTTGCTCTTTGTAGCCTACTCATCATTTCGCAAACTTTTAATTACATAATTCTAATTCCTTCTTGCATTAGTGAATTTGCGCTCCACTTGCTACACTTTGATTGGCCAACAAACAACCTACACATGAAGGCTACCGGTCTTCTTATGTGGCATATCATAAAAACTACATTGAAAAGTTGTTTTATTAAATTAATCATTTGAAATATAATGGTAAATCCTTGTACGCAACATGGATGTTTACATTTTATTTAGAAAAAGCATTTATACTCAACAGTACTTGAATACTAACGTCAGTTCGTATATTCGAATAACCGTGCACATCCCTACTATCTAGCTAAATAGGATGACAAAGACCGTGCACTATAGGGAGCACAGGGATAACATTAGATGGTTGGCTGCTACTTCCTGAACAGAGATAAAATGACAAAGGAATTAACAATGAAGTAATATACACAACTGATATTTTATTATTTCAGAGTAATTTCCTTTTTCTATTGACATCTACCCAATGTGGAACTGAGAAGACAATGTAATTCTTTCGGCAATTGAACGTTCACTATTTTGGGCTTTGGAATCTCCATTAAAAAGCTATAAAATCATTCTCATGTCATTATTACATAACTCATTTAATGTTTTAAATGATCTAATCCGACCTCAAAATGCACCAATCGCTCAACATTAAATCCCACACAACCTCAAATCCAGAGCAGAGTAGAACTCACCATAGCCACAGCATCACTGGCCAGCACGGTGCCAGCATCCATAACGGTGTAGTAAGCTATATTAGTCAGAATGTAGATCACTGTGACGATGGGCATGGAGATCCCTATTGCCAATGGGAGGTTCCTGGTAGGAATGGATAAAGAAATTGATAAAAATACAAGGACAAACTTTGCGGGGAGAGAGAAACCTTGACAGGAACCAGATGGCCAGTGCCGGGCATACGTTCCTTGTCTATATATAACAAGAGTCAGACTAAGACGGGTCAAGAGAGGACTGGCAGTGCAGAGCTGGTGGAACATAGGAACAGTACCACCCAACCCTATGCCATACCGGGGTATACAGTAGCACTATTTCTTTCCAAAATTAAAATAAATATAAACATCATGACAGATTGCCTCACCTCTTCGGGTTCTTGATCTCCTCGGTGATGAAGTTGAGTGCGTCCCAGCCCGAGTAGGAGTAGAGCGCAGCGTACAGAGCCAGGGCCATGTCCCCAGGGTTCACTTTAGAACCCTTAAACAAATCCTCAAAGTTCTGCGTCTGGCCTACAGACAGAGGCCAGGGATCACATAATGAATTAGATATAATAGATTAAATAATTGTAATGGATTAAATAATTGAGTTAAATATCATAGCTCTTTTGCTAGTTTTCAATGCTCTTTACATTGTAAGGGGGGCTCATCTCATCCACTACCAACTGCAAAAAACTCACACTCACACCTGGTCAGCAAGTGAAGCTCTATCATGAATAGGCCAGCACACTGACATTAGGGACAGGTGGGTTATGTGTCCCTAGCCAGATGCCGTACTGTACCTTGTCCCAGCTTGATCATCCCAGCAATGATGATGACAATGAGGGCCAGTACCTTGGCTACTGTAGAGACCACCTGGAGAATGGCCCCCCACTTCACCTTCATACAGTTCACACACGTCAGGAGACCTAGAGTGGGAGAGGAGGAAGAGGAATGTAGCAGACCACTCTCTGTAAGCAACTCCAAAGCAAGTGTTTCAAACCAGGGTTGGTTCAGGTAAATTCCATTTCAAACTGATGTAAACCAATGGTTTAGGAACGATTCATATCAGACTTCTTCACCTGCAGGATCGTCTGAGACCAGACACCCAGACAGCTGATGAAACTCAGGAGTATTTATTTCTGTAATAAAGCCCTTTTTGTGGGGAAGAACATATTCTGATGGGCTAGGCCTGGCTCCCCAGTGGGCATAAATGGGACCCATACCATCCAAAAAGTTATACCTTTGACTCATCAATCCATAAAACATCCTTCTAAGAGTATTGATGATGATCCAGCTTGAGTCAACTTTTTGGACGAGATGGGTCCCATTATGTCTGGAGAAAACCAAACACTAGAAAGAACCTCATACCAAAAGTCAAGCATGGTGGTGGTAGTCGGATGGTTTGGGGATTCTTTGCTGCCTCAGGACCTGGACAACTTGTCTTAATAGAAGGAACCATGAATTCTGCTCTGTGTCAGAGAATTCTACAGGAGAATGTCAGGTCCTCCGTCTGAGCTGAAGCTGGGGTGCATTTCGATCATGCAGCAAGACAATGGTCCAAAACACACAAGTCTACATGAAAATGTATAAAAAGCAATGCATTTTTAGCTTTGGAATGGCCTCGACCTAATCCCAATTGAGATGTTGTGGCAGGACTTGAAAAGAGCAGTTCATGCTTGAAAACCCACAAATGTCACTGAGTTATAGCAGTTCTGCATACAAGAGTGGGCCAAAATTACAACACAGTGATGTGAGAGACTGATCAACAACTACAGGACACATTTGGTTGCAGTCATCCAGTCACTGCAGTTAAAGGTGCCCTGCGACGAACCATCAACCAGGCAAAGCGTCAATACAGGGCTAAGATTGAATCATACTACACAGGCTCCGATGCTTGTCTTACGTGGCAGGGCTTGCAAACTATTACAAACTACAAAGGGATGCACAGTCGCGAGCTGCCCAGTGACACGAGCCTACCTGATTAGCTAAATCACTTCTTTGCTCACTTCGAGGCAAGCAACACTGATGCATGCATGAGAGCATCAGCTGTTCCGGATGACTGTGTGATCACGCTCTCCGTCGTCGACATGAGTAAGACCTTTAAACAGGCCAACATACACAAGGCCGCAGGGCCAGATGGATTACCAGGACATGTGCTCCGGGCATGTGCTGACCAATTGGCAGGTGTCTTCACTGACATTTTCTGTAGCCATGAAGTGCTTTCAAAGGTTGGTCATTTCCCACAACACCATTATCCCAAAAACCCTAGACGCACTCCAATTTGCATACCGCCCAAACAGATCCACGGATGATGCAATCTCTATTACACTCCACACTGCCCTTTCCCACCTGGACAAAAGGAGCACTTATGTGAGAATGCTATTCATTGACTACAACTCAGCATTCAACACCATAGTACCCTCAAAGCTCATCACTAATCTAAGGAACCTGGGACTAAACACCTCCCTCTGCAACTGGATCCTGGACTTCCTGACGGGCCGCCCCCAGATGGTCAGGGTAGATAGCAACACATCTGCCACGCTGATCCTCAACACTGGAGCTCCCCACGGGTGCGTGCTCAGTCCCCTCCTGTACTCCCACTCACGACTGCATGGCCAGGCATGACTCCAACACCATCATTAAGTATGCAGATGACAGTGGTAGGCCTGATCACCGACAACTTGAAAAGAGCAGTTCATGCTTGAAAACCCACAAATGTCACTGAGTTATAGCAGTTCTGCATACAAGAGTGGGCCAAAATTACAACACAGTGATGTGAGAGACTGATCAACAACTACAGGACACATTTGGTTGCAGTCATCCAGTCACTGCAGTTAAAGGTGGCACAACCAGTTATTGAGTGTAAGGGGGCAATTACATTTTCACACAGGGGAATTGGGTGCTGCATAACTTTGTTGAATAAATTTTAAAAGTATAAATGTTTTGCTATTTGTAAACTCAAGTTCCCTTTATCTAATATTAGGTTTTGGTTTAGGAACTGATAATTAAGAAGGAAAACATTCAGAAAATCAGAAAGGGGGCAAATACATTTTCACGGCACTGTAGTTTGAATAGTGATCCTTATTTTATCTTCATAAACTGGGTGGTTGGTTTGAGCCCTGAATGCTGATTGTAAAATGGCGCCGGAAGAATTACGGGCATCCAACCAATTGTGCTGTTATGTTTTTTTTTGCGTTATTTGTAACTTATTTTGTACATAATGTTTCTGCAACCGTATTTTACAGCAAAAAATGAGCTTCTGGATATCAGGACAGCGTTCACTCACCTCGGATGAGACAAAGATTTTTTCTTCAACAAACAAGACATTCTCCAAACACCCGGCAGGGCCGACATCCACGTTATTTGCAAGAGGAAGCGACACAGGTACAGAGGACAAAGAGCCGGATGCCTGGTCAGGGCCCGGAAAAGGCGAGTGTGGGAAATCTGCCGTTACCGTCAATACTACTTGCCAACGTGCAATCATTGGACAATAAACTAGACGAGGTACGATCACGAATATCCTACCAACGGGACATCAAAAACTGTAATATCATATGTTTCACGGAATCGTGGCTGAATGACGATCTGGATATCCAGCTAGCGGGATACACGCTGCACCGGCAGGATAGAACAGCACACGAGGAGGGGGGGGGGGGGGGGCCTGTGCATATTTGTAAACAGCTGGTGCACGAAATCTAAGGAAATCTCTAGATTTTGCTTGCCTGAAGTAGAGTATATTGTCATAAATTGCAGGCAACACTACTTGCCTAGAGAGTTCTCAGCTATACTTTTCGTGGCTGTTTATTTACCACCACAGACACATGATGGCACTAAGACCGCACTAAGTCAGCTGTATAAGGAAATAAGCAAACAGGAACCAGAGGCGGCGCTCCTAGTGGCCGGAGAGTTTAATGCAGGAAAACTTAAATCAGTTCTTCCAAATTACCATCAACATGTTAAATGTGCAACCAGAGGGAAAATACATTCTAGATCACCTGTACTCCACATAAAGACGCGTACAAAGCTCTCCCTCCAGTTGGTAAATCCGACCACAACTCTATCCTCCTGATTCCTGCTTACAAGCGAAAATTCATGCAGGAAGCACCAGTGACTCGGTCTATAAAAAAGTGGTCAGATGAAGCAGATGCTAAACTACAGGACTGTTTTGCTATCACAGACTGGAGCATGTTCTGGGATTCTTCGACGGCATTGAGGAGTACACCACATCAGTCACTGGCTTTATCAATAAGTGCATCGAGGACGTCGTCCCCACAGTGACTGTAAGTACATACCCCAACCAGAAGCCATGGATTACAAGGGTAGAGGGTAGAGCTGCCGTATTCAAGGTGCAGGACTCTAACCTGGAAGCTTACAGGAAATCCTGCTATGCCCTGCGACGAACCATCAACCAGGCAAAGCGTCAATACAGGACTAAGATTGAATCATACTAATACACAGGCTCCGATGCTTGTCTTACGTGGCAGGGCTTGCAAACTATTACAAACTACAAAGGGATGCACAGTTGCGAGCTGCCCAGTGACACGAGCCTACCTGATTAGCTAAATCACTTCTATGCTCACTTCGAGGCAAGCAACACTGAGGCATGCATGAGAGCATCAGCTGTTCCGGATGACTGTGTGATCACACTCTCCATAGCAGACGTGAGTAAGACCTTTAAACAGGCCAACATACACAAGGCCGCAGGGCCAGATATATTACCAGGACATGTGCTCCGGGCATGTGCTGACCAATTGGCAGGTGTCTTCACTGACATTTTCTGTAGCCATGAAATGCTTTCAAAGGTTGGTAATTTCCCACAACACCATTATCCCAGAAACCCTAGACGCACTCCAATTTGCATACCGCCCAAACAGATCCACGGATGATGCAATCTCTATTACACTCCACACTGCCCTTTCCCACCTGGACAAAAGTAGCACTTATGTGAGAATGCTATTCATCGACTACAACTCAGCATTCAACACCATAGTACCCTCAAAACTCATCACTAATCTAAGGAACCTGGGACTAAACACCTCCCTCTGCAACTGGATCCTGGACTTCCTGACGGGCCGCCCCCAGATGGTCAGGGTAGGTAGCAACACATCTGCCACGCTGATCCTCAACACTGGAGCTCCCCACGGGTGCGTGCTCAGTCCCCTCCTGTACTCCCACTCACGACTGCATGGCCAGGCATGACTCCAACACCATCATTAAGTATGCAGATGACAGTGGTAGGCCTGATCACTGACAACGACGACACAGCCTATAGGGAGGAAGTCAGAGACTTGGCCGGGTGGTGCCAGAATAACAATCTATCCCTCATCGTAACCAAGGCTAAGGAGATTATTGTGGACTAGAGGAAAAGGAGGACCGAGCACACCCCCATTCTCATCGACGGGGTTGTAGTGGAGCAGGTTGAGAGCTTCAAGTTCCTTGGTGTCCACATCAACAACAAACTAGAATGGTCCAAACACACCAAGACAGTCGTGAAGAGGGCACGACAAGGCCACTTCCCCCTCAGGAAACTAGAAAGATTTGGCATGGGTCCTGAGATCCTCAAAAGGTTCTACAGCTGCAACATCGAGAGCACGGCAACTGCTCGGCCTCTGACCGCAAGGCACTACAGAAGGTAGTGCGTACCGCCCAGTACATCACTGGGGTTAAGCTGCCTGCCATCCAGGAACTCTACACCAGGCAGTGTCAGAGGAAGGCCCTAAAAGTTGTCAGAGACCTCAGCCATAGACTGTTCTCTCTACTGCATGGCAAGCGGTACCGGAGTGCCAAGTCTAGGACAAAAAGGCTTCTCAACAGTTTTTACCCCCAAGCCATAGGATTCCTGAACAGGTAATCAAATGGCTACTCGGACTATTTGCATTGTGTGCCTCCCCTCCTCTTAAGCTCCTGCCACTGTTTATCATATATGCATAGTCACTTTAACTATACATTCATGTACATACCTCAATTGGGCCGACCAACCAGTGCTCCCGCACATTGGCTAACCGGGTTATCTGCATGGTGTCCCAACCACCACTCACTCTTTCACGCTACTGCTACTCTGTTCATCATATATGCATAGTCACTTTAACCATATCTACATACTACCTCGATCAGCCTGACTAACCGGTGTCTATGTAGCCTCGCTACTGTATATAGCCTGTCTTTTTACTGTTGTTTTATTTCTTTACCTATTGTTCACCTAATACCTTTTTTTGAACTATTGGTTCGAGCCTGTAAGTAAGCATTTCACTGTAAGGTCTACCTACACCTGTTGTATTCGGAGCAGGTGACAAATAAACTTTGATTTGATTGGCTGACAGCCATGGTATAGGCATATTATTGGTACCATTTGAAAGAAAACTCTGAAGTTTGTGTAAATGTGAATTGAATGTAGGAGAATAACACAATAGACCTGGTTTAGACAAAACAATGAATAAAAACCATGTTTTTTATTTTTATATCATCTTTAAAATGAACAAGATAAAACAAACATACAGATAGGATGATGAGGACAATTTCAGCAAAAAATATGAGGGCAACAGTTCTTGTGCAAAGTTTCAGAATGATAACTTACAAAATGTGTGCTACATGACATTTATCTTGAAGTCACCCAGGTGTCCCACACAAGTATAACTATATACAAAATACCTAAATGGTATTTATATCTATTTATATAGCCCCAGCCTAAAACCTCAAACAGCAAGCAATGCAGGTGTAGAAGCACGGTGGCTAGGAAAAACTCCCTAGAAAGGCAAAAACCTAGAGAGGGACCAGGCTATGAGGGGTGGCCAGTCCTCTTCAGGCTGTGCTGGGTGGGGATCACAGTGATTGTAGAGGGTGCAACAGGACAGCACCTCAAGAGTAAAAATGAACAGTTTAGGGTTCCATAGCCGCAGGCAGAACAGTTGAAACTGGAACAGCAGCAAGACCGGGTGGACTGGGGACAGCAAGGAGTCATGACAGGTAGTCCTGAAGCATGGTCCAAGGGCTCAGGTCCTCCGAGAGAAAGAAAGAGAGAGCAGACTTAAATTCACACAAGATACCGGATAAGACAGGAAAAGTACTCCAGATATAACATACTGACCCTAGCCCCCACCCACTTTTCCATATAACCCCACCTTTGCCAAAACTCTAGACAATATTCTGCTGCTGATGCCATAGCAGTCTCTTTCTGATGTAAAGCAGAGGGTCACTGAGCATGTGATGGGAGACTTCATCTTGCAAACACAGCAACACCTCCATGCTGTGCCCTTTTGGCCCTTAGGCACATCCATGCCTGCACAAATATATTTGGTCAGATGAACACTTGTGGCAGGAGCAGAAGGGACAGGGCTTGGTGCAGTGGTGCTGTAGACAGCAAGGTCCTTGATGCTCCCTCTAATGTAGACTGATTGGAGGAAGCATGCTGGCTGTGTTGAGATGTATGGGTTTGCATTCTACACCATACATACATACAGCTATAAAAAAAATAAAGGGAACACTTAAACACCACAACATAACTCCAAGTCACACTTCTGTGAACTCAAACTGTCCACTTAGGAAGCAACACTGATTGACAATAAATTTCACATGCTGTCGTGCAAATGGAATAGACAGGTAGAAATTATAGGCAATTAGCAAGACACCTCCAATAAAGGAGTGGTTCTGCAGGTGGTGACCACAGACCACTTCAGTTCCTATGCTTCCTTGCTGATGTTTTGGTCACTTTTGAATGCTGGCAGTGCTTTCACTCTAGTGGTAGCATGAGACGGAGTCCACAACCCACACAAGTGGCTCAGGTAGTGTAGCTCATCCAGGATGGCACAGCAATGCGAGCTGTGGCAAGAAGGTTTGCTGTGTCTGTCAGCGTAGTGTCCAGAGCATGGAGGCGCTACTAGGAGACAGGCCAGTACATCAGGAGATGTGGAGGAGGCCGTAGGAGGGCAACAACCCAACAGCAGGACCGCTACCTCTGCCTTTGTGCAAGGAGGAGCACTGCCAGAGCCCTGCAAAATGACCTCCAGCAGGCCACAAATGTGCATGTGTCTGCTCAAACAGTCAGACACAGACTCCATGAGGGTGGTATGAGGGCCCGACATCCACATTTGGCATTTGCCAGAGAACACCAAGATTGGCAAATTCGCCACTGGCACCCTGTGCTCTTCACAGATGAAAGCAGGTTCACACTGAGCACATGTGACAAGAGTCTGGAGACGCCGTGGAGAACGTTCTGCTGCCTGCAACATCCTCCTGCATGACCGGTTTGGCGGTGGGTCAGTCATGGTGTGGGGTGGCATTTCTTTGGGGGGCCGCACAGCCCTCCATGTGCTCGCCAGAGGTAGCCTGACTGCCATTAGGTACCGAGAGGAGATCCCCAGACCTCTTGTGAGACCATATGCTGGTGCGGTTGGCCCTGGGTTCCTCCCTCCTAATGCAAGACAATGCTAGACCTCATGTGGCTGGAGTGTGTCAGCAGTTCCTGCAAGAGGAAGGCATTAATGCTATGGACTGGCCCGCCCGTTCCCCAGACCGGAATCCAATTGAGCACATCTGGGACATCATGTCTCGCTCCATCCACCAACTCCACATTGCACCACAGACTGTCCAGGAGTTGGCGGATGCTTTAGTCCAGGTCTGGGAGGAGATCCCTCAGGAGACCATCCGCCACCTCATAAGTAGCATGCCCAGGCTTTGTAGGGAGGTCATACAGGCACGTGGAGGCCACACACACACACTACTGGACCTTATTTTGACTTGTTGTAAGGACATTACATCAAAGTTGGATCAGCCTGTAGTGTAGTTTTCCACTTTAATTTTGATTGTGACTCCAAATCCAGACCTCCATGGGTTGATAAATTTGATTTCCATTGATAATTTACGAGATTTTGTTGTCAGCACATTCAACTAAGTATTTAAGAATATTTCATTCATTCAGAGCTAGGATGTGTTATTTTAGTGTTCCTTTTATTTTTTTGAGCAGTGATATATATATATATATATATCTATATATCTCTATCTACATACAGACATATGCTATGGTCGTTCTCATACAAACAGACCCTCACTCACAATAACTTGTACTTTACCCATTTCATTACATCTGTATATATTACAAATAAAATGTAAAAACAATAACAAATACTATTTTATATTAATTTCAAACAACGGCATTATCATGAGAGCAACTTACCAGTCAAACAATGTCCTCTCCGTTCAAAAAAATATGCTTCAGTTTCAGAATCAAAGCAATGAGAGCTAATGGAGTCTTCAAAAAGATCTGTCTCACATTCACTATCAATTTCCTCTAAAAGTGTTTCTCCATTCGTATATCTAGTCTTAGAATTAGCTTTCCTTGACTTATTCGCCATGATGTTGGATAAATAAACAGCTGAAGATGCAAGTCACCGAAATACTGCTGTGCGTAATAAGAGTCGCTCCTTCACGGTTGAATTGGCAATGGCGAAAGAACAGTCCTTACGCCAGCGTTCAATGGAAAGGTTTTTCTTACAAAGAACCATGGGATATTGCAGTTTACCTCTGCTCATTGGCTATCTACCCAGCTAGATTTCAAGACGATCAGTGGTCATTGGGTTAAAATACAGTCAATCAACGAGACAGTGGTCATATAATTGGTGCACAATGGGCTCGTCACTTGTCTTCCAATCGGTTTTTCCAGGTCAATACGTCCCGCAAAATGACCCATCAAGTTTTGTAACACAACCAACAAACAGTTGATTGCAAGGAAACCAAACATGACTGGATAAAGTCAGGGAAAGTCTGTCTATTTTACGTTGGATGTTACGTCAAATTGAATGACACGAAATTCAACGAGATAAGCGTTCACAAAATGTTTCGTGTTAGGCTATAAAAAAATGGATTTAACCGAACAAAAGACCATTCATTGTGTAACAATGAGCCTTGGGATTGCAACCAGAGCAAGATCTTCAAAGGTAAACTATTTATTTCAATGCAATCTGTGATTTTGTTACGCAAGTATTGGTTGAATAAGTAGTTTGATATGGGGGTCTGTGCTCAGATAATTGCAGCGTATTCTTTCTCAATAATTGTTTTTTGTTTTTTTTTAAATATGACAACGCAGTTGGATTAGCAAGATTATAGGCTTTTGAAGCATGTGAGACACTTGTATTTTAATTAAAAGACAAAAAAAAAAATTAAACACTACATTACTTCTTATTAGCAATACATTTATTGTTTTAGATACATGAGCATGCGCATCAATTTCTGTTTTGTTGGTGTAATTTTACCAGGAAACTAATATTTTGGCTGGTAAATTTTCCATCTAACTGCCAGTGGCTGTTGGACCAAAAATACCATTTTAGGCCCTGGTTACGACATGAATTCGTCCGGGATGCTGGCCTTCTAGGCAGAGATTCTCTGTTCAATGTCTGTTCTTTTGCCCATCTTAATATTTTATTGGCCAGTCTAAGATAAGGCTTTTTCTTTGCAACTTTGCCTAGAAGGCCACCATCCTGGAGTCACCTCTTCACTGTCAATGTTGAGACTGGTGTTCTGCAGGTACTATTTAATGAAGCTGCCAGTTGGGGACTTGTGAGGCGTCTGTTTCTCAAACTAATGTACTTATCCTCTTGCTCAGTTGTGTACCAGGGCCTCCCACTCCTCTTTCTATTCTGGTTAGAGCCAGTTTGCGTTTTTCAAAGGGAGTAGAAACACAGCGTTGTACAAGAGCTTCAGTCTCTTGGCAATTTCTCACATGGAATAGTCTTCATTTCTCAGAATAAGAATAGACTGACGAGTTTGAAAATAAACTCTTAATCGAACCCACAAATGCTGATGCTCTAGATACTCAACTAGTCTAAAGCTGGCCAGTTTTATTGCTCCTTTAAAATCAGCACAACAGTTTACAGCTGTGCTAACATAATTGCAAAAGGGTTTTCTAATGATCAATTAGCCATTTAAATTATAAACTTGGATTAGCTAACACAACGTGCCATTGGAACACAGGATTGATGGTTGCTAATAATGGGCCTCTGTACACCTATGTAGATATTCCATAAAATTAGATTTAAAAAATAAAATAAAGCCTTTTCCAGCTACAATAGTCATCGACAACATTACCAATGTCTACCCTGTATTTCTGATTAATTTCATGTTATTTTAATGGACAAAAAATCATGCTTTAAAAAAAAAAAAATTTAAACAAGGACATTTCTAAGTGACCCCAAACTTTTGAACGGTAGTGTATATACATACATACCAGTTAGGGAGAATCAAAAGTAAAATGGCATGGGGCCACCATTTATTTTGTTATGTTGGAGTCATGGCATAAGGCATCGCAAAATGTGTATAACTGCAGAAAATCTCTTAAACCCCTAAATGTTGTGTGCGGCAAAGAGGACCTCTAAAATGTTCCTTCAGCAACTGCGATATTGGCCAAGCCCACTTCGACACCCCCGCCACGACCACCTGCGTTCAGCAGGGCACACCATAGAATGACACTTTATAAGAGTCCAGGTAGTATCTCCTCATTTCAAAACAGGCAGAGGGAGGAAAAGTGAGCTCAGCTTATCTTACTGATTATGGCTGCTGCTATAAGTTTCACAGCATCGTAGGGGGCTGAGCACGTGGGGTAGAAGGGCTGCACCAGGTAGTTGGAGAAGGTGAGGGCTATGACAGCCTGGCCTGCTGGCTCCACGATCATCAGGGACGACCACAGCCTGATAATTAAAAATAAGAAATTAATGAGGATATAAATCAAGAGCTTTTCTAAATACTCGAAGCACTTTACATAAAGGTCTCTTTTGCAATATAGTTTCTCAATAAGACCAACCTGTAAAAATACAATGTTTTTAAGTGGAATCTCACCTAATGAAAGCCGCGAAGCCACCAAAGGACTCCAGGATGTAGGCATAGCTGGCCCCAGACTTGCGGATGGTGGTTCCCAGCTCGGCGTAGCACAGGGCCCCGAAAACAGAGAAGACCCCACCGATGGCCCACACCACCAGGGACAGGCCGAAGGAGCCTGTGTAGAAGAGCACCCCTTTGGGGGAGATGAAGATGCCTGAGCCGATCATGCTTCCCACAATGAGGCAGACCCCATGGAGCAGGGAGATTTCCTGCTTCATACGCATGGAGCCAGTCAAAATGGTGTCTGTGTCTTTCTCAGCCCCCATGGTGATGGTTCGGGGAGGGTAGGAATAAGGTGGAGGGTTGAGACAGAGACCAGGGTGGAGGGATTGAGGACAGAAAGATGGGAGTGGAGACAAGGACTGGAGACCGGTGCAGGACTGGAGACCGGTGCAGGACTGGAGACCGGTGGAGGACTGGAGACCGAGGTAGAAGGATGGAGACCGGGGTAGAAGGATGGAGACCGGGGTAGAAGGATGGAGACCGGGGTAGAAGGATGGAGACGGGTGGAAGCAGCACGTCACTAAACAAGGCCACTGTCAGAGGCTCTCAGCAGATGGTCATCAATGTTCTTGATCAGCTGTACTCTTGACAAGAAGTCTGTAGGGAAAGAAGGACAACTGTTAGCACAGGATGAAAGAGAACATAACTTGCTGTGTGAGACCATTAGGCTTCAGGCAATAACTCCTTGTATTAGGTAACTGTGAACTTCAGCATTTGAGGGATAGAATACAAAATAAACTGGAAAAACTAGCTAGTCCTACAAGCTGGAATTCTCAAAGACGCAGCTGATTACAAACCTACTTACAGGTACAATGTGGTAGCAAGTCTAGAGTTTCTCTACAGCGTCTCTAAGCAACAAGCCGTAGTGGAGGAGGAGTTGAAGGATATGTTTCTGGGTAGCGGATAGCGTGGAAAAGTGCTGATGAATGCTACAGCAAGGTCTTGTGACCAACCGTTTTTCCACTAACAGGCACGGTGCCTTGCTACTGGGTCTGGGAACAAAGTAGTGGGGGCCTTAGAAGTCAGAACAAGGTCTTTGTTATAGGAACACACACACATCTGTAGTGCGCACGAACATAATGCACACAGTGACACACACTACCCATGTAACACAGTATTCACATAACTGTTTCCGATCACATATTTTCCTCCCATCTAGAGTTGAAACAAACTTGCCTGGGATTCAAGTCACTGTTTACTCAAGCCGCAACCTCTGTAACAAAGAAAAAAAAAACAAGGACAAGGAGTGAATCAGTTCAAATGCCTCCTGTTACCATGGGAGAATTTCCTATGGCTGTTTGTTCACCAACTAGGAAATCGTAAAAGTGAACGTAGAACAGCCCACACACTTTGCATTTCATAACAGTAATAAGGCTAGATAGATGTTCATTAAAATTCACTAATGGTGTACTAGAGCTTGATATAGCCTAGCTGAATATCTAAGGCAACAATGCTGTCAGTAGGAGAGATGCATCTTTCAAATGAATTGCCCCGATATATAAAGTGCGTCGCACGTAACAGTTGGCAATGCATAGAGAAGTTAAATGAGAAGATGAAATGCAAACTTTGAGGTGGAACTGAGCTACATTGGCAGTAAATGTGCAATGCTGAAAGGGAGGCAGCATGAGAATCAACACTTTACTCGGAGTAAATAGCTCTCCTCCCGGGCAGTGTTGCTGTGTGAGGTGAGATACAGGATTCGTATTTCTTTGTGCGCACAAAGAAATACAAATCCTATATCCCACCTCACGCAGCAACACAGTAAAGTGCCGATATATTCCTTTTTGGAGGCGCTGCGCACAGGCATAAACTTGGGTCTAATTTACTATAAAGTCTACAAAGTGAGACTATGTCCTCGTGTTTGACTTTTCATATAGTATTGTTCACAAGCTCAGATGTTTTTCAACGTTAGTTTGGAGTCTGCTGCTTTAAATGATAGTGAAGCAACGCCGGAGTCAGATCACTCACCTCACGGCTCGTTACCACGGTAACCTCCAGCCTTTATATTTTGGTAAAAAGACAAGTACATTTTATTAGATTTAGAAATATACCACATTACTTAATACATTTTTTGTTGTTGAAACATTCAAAAGCATGAGCATGTTTTTTTTAATGCAATTAACCAACCCCCCACCACCTGCCACAGTGGCTGGTGGAACAAAATTTCAGGCACTGCGATTAAATACTGCGATTGTATTGCAGTTTTACGTTCTGAACATATTGCTCACGATATGTCTGCTGCAGCGAGACAAGAGTATAAAAAATGTGTTTTGATCAGTCATGGAAATAAAAAGTGCTGAAAACATAAGCTACAAGATGAAAAATAGTGGTGTTTTAGAGCAGGTACAATTTCTCGAGGCAAGCCGACGTCTACGGGCTATAGTAAGTATTGGTCAACAGTAGGAGACTCTTCAATTAAGTATTTGTCATTCAAAGACATACGATTAAGTTTAAGCACATTTCTTCACTTGAGAAATACGGCACCAAACATATTTGATAGATGTGAAATTGCGCGACTACGACCTCCTCTGCAAAAACTTCAAAATTAACGAGAGATTTCTTGATTTTACCTTAGTTTGATTCTTGCCATTTTGTGTAAGTTTTACTGTATGCTGTTACTACAGTGGACAAACGGTCATATCTTTTTAAGGTAATGTCTCTTTACGCGAGTAGGTGAGGCACAGACGTTCGCGTCGCTTAGCAGAGTTCTGCTAAGAGCAAACCAAACCTAGTGTACGGTCGCCTTAATGCTGCGTCTGTTTGTAATGCCCCTCTCTGCGTTTGTAATGCTTCTATTTGTAAAGATACTTGTGTGTTTAATGCAGTCTCTCGGTTTCTAATGCCCATCTCTGGCAGAAGCGTCCTCTACTTTACTAGCTCGTTCCTCTCATATCCATGAACAGGAATATAATAGAGTCAAGAGGGACCACAGCCATGCAGACAAGTCTATTAGATTCCAGTGGTACCTGGTCCGGTGGTCTGTGTGTGTTCTGGGAAATACACGGTCTTCAACTAAAAGTTTTCGGGATTCCTGGTAATAACAGCCTAGAGGCTCATAACAGAATCACAGCTTTAACTAAAAGATATCAGGGTGCCATGTGAGAATTAGTTTTCCACTCATGCCTGTGTGTCAACATCAGCTTGTAGCAAGTGATGCAACATCTAGAGCACATGAAGTTATTCTACCTGCATGAAAGTCAAATGTCACAACCCATATCGTGTTCGGATTAATTGAATCTACATTAGTGTCCAACATTTTGCTAGTCTGATTAATCAGGCTGTAATACAAACTGTATTGCGTGTAAATCAGCTAGAAAGATGTGTCGGCATCGAGTAACTGTCTCTGGGAGTGATGAGCTCTACAGCAGAGTCTCACAACTCAATCGCTGGTTGAAAACTGTTTTCTGCCCCTCCCAAAAGATAATTGGCCCTCTTTCTGGGACTCACCCACAAACAGGACCAAGCCTGACCTGCTGAGGAGTGACGGACTCCATCCTAGCTGGAGGGGTGCTCTCATCTTATCTACCATATACAGCGTTCCTCACTGAGTTCCCTGAATTCCTATCGGACCTTGTAGTCATAGCAGATAATATTCTAATCTTTGGTGACTTTAATATTCACGTGGAAAAGTCCACAGACCCACTCCAAAAGGCTTTTGGAGCCATCATCGACTCAGTGGGTTTTGTCCAACATGTCTCTGGACCAACTCACTGTCACACTCTGGACCTAGTTTTGTCCCATGGAATAAATGTTGTGGATCTTAATGTTTTTCCTCATAATCCTTGGTCTATCGGACCACCATTTTATTCCGTTTGCAATTGCAACAAATAAACTGCTCAGACCCCAACCAAGGAATATCAAAAGTCGTGCTATAAATTCACAGACAACACAAAGATTCCTTGATGTCCTTCCAGATTCCCTCAGTCTACCCAAGGATGTCAGAGTATCCTTTTTGATACTGTCGCAAACCTAACTAAAAAGCAGCATTTCCCAAGAGAGGATGGCTTTCACTTTAGCAGTGATAAATTCATGAACTTCTTTGAGGAAAAGATCATGATTATTAGAAAGCAAATTATGGACTCCTCTTTAAATCGACGTATTCCTTCAAAGCTCAGTTGTCCTGACTCTGCACAACTCTGCCAGGACCTAGGATCAAGAGAGACGCTCAAGTGTTTTAGTACTATATCTCTTGACACAATGATGAAAATAATCATGGCCCTTAAACCTTCAAGCTGCATCCTGGACCCTATTCCTACTAAACTACTGAAAGAGCTGCTCCCTGTGCTTGGCCCTCCTATGTTGAACATAATAAACGGCTCTCTATGCACCGGATGTGTACCAAACTCACTAAAAGTGGCAGTAATAAAGCCTCTCTTGAAAAAGCCAAACCTTGACCCAGAAAATATAAAAAACTATCGGCCTATATCGAATCTTCCATTCCTCTCAATTTTTAGAAAAGGCTGTTGTGCAGCAACTCACTGCCTTCCTGAAGACAAACAATGTATACGAAATGCTTCAATCTGGTTTTAGACCCCATCATAGCACTGAGACTGCACTTGTGAAGGTGGTAAATTACCTTTTAATGGCATCAGACAGAGGCTCTGCATCTGTCCTCGTGCTCCTAGACCTTAGTGCTGCTTTTGATACCGTCGATCACCACATTCTTTTGGAGAGATTGGAAACCCAAATTGGTCTACACGGACAAGTTCTGGCCTGGTTTAGATCTTATCTGTCGGAAAGATATCAGTTTGTCTCTGAATGGTTTGTCCTCTGACAAATCAACTGTAAATGTCGGTGTTCCTCAAGGTTCCGTTTTAGGACCAATATTGTTTTCACTATATATTTTACCTCTTGGGGATGTCATTCGAAAACATAATGTTAACTTTCACTGCTATGTGGATGACACACAGCTGTACATTTCAATGAAACATGGTGAATCCCCAAAATTGCCCTCGCTAGAAGCATGTGTTTCAGACATAAGGAAGTGGATGGCTGCAAACTTTCTACTTTTAAACTCGTGACAAAACAGAGATGCTTGTTCTAGGTCCCAAGAAACAAAGAGATCTTCTGTTGAATCTGACAATTAATCTTAATGGTTGTACAGTCGTCTCAAATAAAACTGTGAAGGACCTCTGCGTTACTCTGGACCCTGATCTCTCTTTTGAAGAACATATCAAGACCATTTCAAGGACCGCTTTTTTCCATCTACGTAACATTGCAAAAATCAGAAACTTTCTGTCCAAAGAATATGCAGAAAAATGTGTCCATGCTTTTGTCACTTATAGGTAAGACTACTGCAATGCTCTACTTTCCGGCTACCCGGATAAAGCACTAAATAAACTTCAGTTAGTGCTAAATACGGCTGCTAGAAACCGGACTATAACCAAAAAATGTGATCATATTACTCCAGTGCTAGCCTCCCTACACTGACTTCCTGTCAAAGCAAGGGCTGATTTCAAGGTTTTACTGCTAATCTACAAAGCATTACATGGGCTTGCTCCTACCTATCTCTCTGATTTGGTCCTGCCGTACATACCTACACGTACGCTACGGTCACAAGACACAGGCCTCCTAATTGTCCCTAGAATTTCTAAGCAAACAGCTGGAGGCAGGGCTTTCTCCTATAGAGCTCAATTTTTATGGAACGGTCTGCCTACCCATGTCAGAGACGCAAACTCTGTCTCAACCTTTAAGTCCTTACTGAAGACTCATCTCTTCAGTGGATCATATGATTGAGTGTAGTCTGGCCCAGGAGTGGGAAGGTGAACGGAAAGGCTCTGGAGCAACGAACCGCCCTTGCTGTCTCTGCCTGGCCGGTTCCCCTCTCTCCACTGGGATTCTCTGCCTCTAACCCTATTACAGCAGCTGAGTCACTGGCTTACTGGGGCTCTCTCATACCATCCCTGGAGGGGGTGCGTCACCCGAGTGGGTTGATTCACTGATGTGGTCATCCTGTCTGGGTTGGCCGTGGCGGAGATCTTTGTGGGCTATACTCAGCCTCGTCTCAGGATGGTAAGTTGGTGGTTGAAGATATCCCTCTAGTGGTGTGGGGGCTGTGCTTTGGAAAAGTGGGTGGGGTTATATCCTTCCTGTTTGGACCCGTCCGGGGGTGTCCTCGGATGGGGCCACAGTGTCTCCTGACCCCCCCCCCCCTCTCTCCTCCTCCTGTCTCAGCCTCCAGTATTTATGCTGCAGTAGTTTATGTGTCGGGGGGCTAGGGTCAGTTTGTTATATCTGGAGTACCTCTCCTGTCCTATGTGAATTTAAGTGTGCTCTCTCTAATTCTCTCTTTCGGGGGACCTGAGCCCTAGGACCATGCCTCAGGACTACCTGACATGATGACTCCTTGCTGTCCCCAGTTCACCTGGCCGTACTGCTGCTCCAGTTTCAACTGTTCTGCCTTATTATTATTCGACCATGCTGGTCATTTATGAACATTTGAACATCTTGGCCATGTTCCGTTATAATCTCCACCCGGCACAGCCAGAAGAGGACTGGCCACCCCACATAACCTGGTTCCTCTAGGTTTCTTCCTAGGTTTTGGCCTTTCTAGGGAGTTTTTCCTAGCCACCGTGCTTCTACACCTGCATTGCTTGTTTGCTGTTTGGGGTTTTAGGCTGGGTTTCTGTACAGCACTTTGAGATATCAGCTGATGTACGAAGGGCTATATAAATACATTTGATTTGATTTATTGGTATAAACATCATGAAATAAATGCCTGATAAAATTACATTTAAGGTTAATCGAGCATGCTTTTGCGGTACAGTCGCTAGCGTGCCGGACCTCGGGCTCGAAGGTCAAGGCTTCGAGACCTGGCTCCCTGCCTGTTATATATGAATAGCTTGCTAAACTAGCTAGCAAATATAACTACTGGCACCTAAAGAGCTGATCAACTTAGACTATAACAAATATTTACCAGGTAGTTTGAGTAAATACAAAAAAAGCATGTGTGTTTACCAATCTTGAACCCTTTCCAACAAACGCAGTTCAATCCAGTGACGTTTAGCTCGCTCTCTACCGTAGCTAACAAGTTTGAACCAGCTGGCTAGTTTAACATCTTAACTAGATCAATTTAGTTAAGTGAAATCAAATTCTCTCAACAAAAAAAAAATACCTTACCTTCAAATATTCAATGAGACTAGAGCCCCATGTGCAAAATTACTCAACAATGGCTGTTTGACTATCGTTGACTGTATCTTCTATCGCGCTCAACTACTAGATTGAACTAGGAAATTCATTTAGAAGTTTCGGACTTTCGAACTGGTTGTATTTATACACGTGCCGCGTTCAACGAATCAGCAAATCGAAAAGGAGTTTCCTTGTTCTAAATAGTACATAAAGGCTGCATCATCACTTGCTAGTGAAGCTTGTCACATGTTCCCGCCCTCCTTCTCTTGGGTGAGGTACTAATAATGATGCTAATGCCCTGTGATGAAGTTGTGGTTAGGATGAGTTTGAAGCATCTATTTAAAGTCAGGTTGAAGATGGTTGTTGAGGTGAGTTAGGATTAAATACGATTGTATTTAAACCTTTATGACTAAAAACTAACCAGGAGACTGAGGGGTGCTTATTGAGCTGAGCACCTTGATCTCCTGTTCTGTGAGCTGGGAAACCTTTACATTTACATTTAAGTCATTTAGCAGATGCTCTTGTGTGCCTGACAGTGATCTGAACACTCCTGATAATTGCAATTGCAAACGATTAGTTCACAATCTCACTGGAATAAAGTGTGTGAGCCAAGTGTGTGTGAAGTGCATCTATTTCAGTTTCCCTAAATGACCATCTCATACTCATTCACCCATTCCTAAAGAGATACATTATAGTCAATCAGTTACTCTGGGGTGTCAGGTGGTTGGGTCCTCATGATTATTTTGTTGATTATTTACCCCAAATAGTAGTGCCTTAGCCCCTGTTATCTATGGAAACACCATACCTTTTCCATAAATAGTCCCCACAAGTACTTGTCCAGTGGTGTCTGTGCTATTGATCTCAGTGATCAGTATCCTATATTTCATATATGTAGTAGCGATACCAAGCAGATTAACACTGATCCTCATATAATTATAAAGAGACATTTAAATCTATTTTCCCCACAAACCTTTGTTCATGATATGTACAACATTACTCTGACGTCTCTATCAGAAGCATGCCTGACCCTGAATTAGAGCTAGAATTGTTCTCATCTATTTTAATCTCTCTGGCAGACAAACACACTCCCTTTAAATGCATTAGAGTAAAAAAACAGAAAAAAAACACAAGTCCTTGGTTCTGTATAGAACTTCAGATCTTTTAACACATAAGAAATCAGGTCTGGGCCAAGGCTAGAAAAACTGGCTCTGTAGCTGATTGGAGGCTTTTCAGTCAATTGAGAAATTGATGTTCTTCCTCAATCAAGAAATATATCAAATCAAATCGTGTGTGTGTGTGTGTGTGTGTGTGTGTGTGTGTGTGTGTGTGTGTGTGTGTGTGTGTGTGTGTGTGTGTGTGTGTGTGTGTGTGTGTGTGTGTGTGTGTGTGTGTGTGTGTGTGTGTGTGTGTGTGTGTGTGTGTGTGTGTGTGTGTGTGTGTGTGTGTGTGTGTGTGTGTAAGTAAAGAAATAAAACAACAGTAAAAAGACATTTGAAAATAACAGGAGCAAGGCTATATACAGACGCCGGTTAGTCGGCCTTATTGAGGTAGTATGTACATGTAGGTATCTTTTAAAGTGACTATGCATATATGATGAACAGAGAGTAGCAGTAGCGTAAAAAGAGAGGTTGACGGGTGGCGGGACACAATGCAGATAGCCCGGTTAGCCAATGTGCGGGAGCACTGGTTGGTCGGCCCAATTGAGGTAGTATGTACATGAATGTAGAGTTAAAGTGACTATGCATATATGATAAACAGAGAGTAGCAGCAGCGTAAAAGAGGGGTTGGGGGACACACACACAATGCAAATAGTCCAGGTAAACATTTGGTTACCTGTTGTCAGGAGTCTTATGGCTTGTGGGTAAAAACTGTTGAGAAGCCTTTTTGTCCTAGACTTGGCACTCCGGTACCGCTTGCCATGCGGTAGTAGAGAGAACAGTCTATGGCTGGGGTCTTCAGCAATTTTTAGTTCCTTCCTCTGACACCGCCTGGTGTAGAGGTCCTGAATGGCAGGCAGCTTTGCCCCAGTGATGTACTGGGCGGTATGCACTACCCTCTGAAGTGCCTTGAGGTCGGAGGCCGAGCAATTGCCGTACCAGGCAGTGATGCAACTGGTCAGGATGGGCAGCATGACTCCCTGCTTAAATAAAGGTTTAAAATTAAATTTAAAACACTTAAATAGCAGAAAAAGTCACATGAATTTCACATGTGAAATGAACTTAATCACATGTGACTTTTCCTAAGAGTATGCTACAAAAAGAGCATATCAATTGTTATCATAAAGTTTGCTTTTGTTTTCCTAATTCATAGCCCACTCTGGTTGATGGCTGAAGTGAAGGTCTTGTTGTGAACTAGTAAAGTAATAGTCTGCCGACATCAAGCGATTGAAGAGGGAACATTGTGGAGAGGTCATTCACGATACGATTTTGTCAGATAGGCCTACTATAATATTACGGAAAGGGTAAAGGACAGGGGGATACCTATTCAGTTGTACAACTGAATGCATTCAACTGAAATGTGTCTTCAGTATTTAACCCAACCCCTATGAATCATTACAGGTCTCAATTCTGGATAGGATACTTTATCATGCAATCACAAAGGCATAGGAAGAAGACGTGTAGCATGAAGCATGAAGCAGAAGGCCATTTAGCCACTACACTTATAGCCTAGATATCATTTTATTCCAATAAATACGTTAGGGAGTGGCATTAAAACATCAATGTCAACATTTCACAGATCGGCCTATGTGTTACCTTGTAATTATGTCACACACGAAACATTAGGCCTATATATTGTGATCAAGTTACGTTTCATTTACCTTCAAAGTCTATTTCCATTAAGTTAAGCTATTAGTAGGCTGCCTCGCTCTGATACCGTTTCAGCACCATGGACAAGAGCCATTAGGACCGGTTCCATCTCTGACAATACTTCAATTTACGGGCGGCACCATTAGAGAAAACAAAGAGGGATAACACCCACCCCGTCACCTTTCATAGGGGCAACTTGAGCTATCCTACACACAGGAACATTAGAGGAAAAAGCGACCGTCTCTTGTCTAGGAAATGCGCGTCAGGGGACCGCGGTAGCCAATCTGCTTGAGCACGTATAGACGCTTGTAATTCACCAGCCCCCTTGCTGTCTCGCGCAGTGCTCTCTTTCCCCACACAGCAGTGTTCTTGCTGACTCAGTGCCTTGCTCGCTTTTTTCGCCAAGCACCGATCAGTAACTGCGACGCACGCTCCCTCCATAGCCCACTTCAGCAGCACCAACGCCGCACAAACCGACAGACATGGCTAAAACAGCAATTGGTAAGCTAACGATGTACCGTTATTTATCTGTGTTTTGGGGACGAGTTGACAGTCACAGAGCGTTGGGTGGTGATTCTGCATGAGGCTGGAAGGATGCTGTGTGAGCATGCAGCGGCGACACCCTTGGCACAAAAGACTGCCAAGCATTTATTAAAGGGAGCGGTCAAAGTCTGTCGCACGTCAACAAATATTGTAGTTTTAAACTTGTGAATGGACGCAATCATGTTGCTTGTGTTTACAATTGAACCTGAACTGTACGCATTTGTTTTTTCTTTCATTCTATATCAACAGGGTCGGTTGATAATAGTGGGCTACAGTGTAGGATTAAGTAGCCCAATAACATTTTATTATAGGGATATTCAATCTCCCTTTTACATTGTGCGTAAAGCGAATACATAGCCTAGATTGAAGAAATCCTATGGACACATTTGCTGTAGATTATTCGAGCAGGATAGACGCTCTTGTGGATGCGGCTGCCGCACCTGCCGCTGTAGACCAACACATGCTCATACAACAGCATAATGCAGAACGACCGCACCCAACATCACGGTCTCTCTCTCTCCTCACCAGCCCAGAGCAGAATTAGGCTAAACCTTTACACATATGATTATAGGGACTGGGCTACTATTTATTATAATCTTATGCTCAATCAATTTGAATGATGAGAGGAATGCATGAGAAGAAATGAATCTCTAGCCGCACACTTTACATCTGAGCTAAAGCTGTCAGGTGAAGAATTACGACTTGCAATGAAAATGAATGGTCGTTTGTAGAATTAGATTTTTTTCTCTCGAATCTATATGGATACTAATCATATGGTCACATTTATTCCTAGTGGCCGATGATTGCCGTGTCATTTATTTATGATCTAAACATGTCTATTTGGTTATATGGAGGAATGGATGGAAGTGAAATGTGTCATCATATTCCGGGAATTTCATGCCTGGTCTTGATATCATTTTAATGCATGGCTAGGCCTGATTTGCTTACAGCCAGTCATGATAAATGTTTTAAGATATTTGGGAGTATAAACAGTACAGACCTATCCAAGATTGTCTAATGCTTGATGGAGCACTTTCATGCGGATTTGGGGCCCTTTTGAGTGAGTTGAGACCCGTCTCTATGGCGACAACGGTCAAGGGACTACTTGTATTCCGGATGACTAGGTCGGTGATGGATGGGTGGAGGAGGGTGCAGACAGAGAGCAATACATTTAACTGTGTCAGGTCCTGGCGTCTGCCTGCACCTGCAGCGGGCTGTTTCATTATGTCTCGGCTGGCCGCATAGCTGTTAGTTATGTATTTTTATTTATTTTATTTTATTATTGAGTTGCAGACAGACACTGGGCGAGTGGGATGGGCCAGACCCCCGGGGCACATGATCGTCATAGACGTCGTCAGTGGTCGCAAGGTAGGCAGGGCCGGCCGGATCAGTTGAGGTTTGATTATGTACCATACTGTCAATGACAGTGATTGTAATAGAACTAGAAATGTGTCCTTGCTGTTTATAGAATATTCAATGAGAATATGTTGCTTACATCTTTGGATCAACGCATTTTTAGCAGATAGACAGGCAGAAAAGCAGACAGACAGACAGGACTGTGGCAGGACAATGGCATTTAGTGGTAGGCCAATTAAATGACAAGCCAAAATTCAAATGTATGCTCTCTGCCCACTTGGTTACTGATTTGGCTAGGGACATCAAAAATGCTTACGTTAATGTACATTAAGATCCTTGTTAATTTATAAGATATACAGTGCTTACTGTGTGACCTCTCAGATAAGCCCATGAGTTAGGTGTGGCTATCAGATATCTATTCCCCATTATTTGTGTTAAGGGGCCAAAGCTTTCTGGGACAATGGCGCCCCCCAGAGGTCATAGCCGCCGCAGTGTCACTGAGTGCATCCCTGAACCCAGTTCTGCCTGAGTCACTCCTGTGAGTCTTGTTGCCATAGAGCTGTATTCATCACTTCCCAAGACCTATCAACAGTTGTAGAATAAAATGTATACGGATTAAGCAAAAGCTGAAATCAAATATCTCAGCCAGAGAGGGGAGGCTGTCATCAGCAATGTCTCTCAGTTTAAATAATCATTGTATCCTAATCAAATCAAATCAAATCTCTCAGCCAGAGAGGGGAGGCTGTCATCAGCAATGTCTCTCAGTTTAAATAATCATTGTATCCGAATCAAATCAAATCAAATATCTCAGCCAGAGAGGGGAGGCTGTCATCAGCAATGTCTCTCAGTTTAAATAATCATTGTATCCTAATCAAATCAAATCAAATCTCTCAGCCAGAGAGGGGAGGCTGTCATCAGCAATGTCTCTCAGTTTAAATAATCATTGTATCCGAATCAAATCAAATCAAATATCTCAGCCAGAGAGGGGAGGCTGTCATCAGCAATGTCTCTCAGTTTAAATAATCATTGTATCCGAATCAAATCAAATCAAATATCTCAGCCAGAGAGGGGAGGCTGTCATCAGCAATGTCTCTCAGTTTAAATAATCACTGTATCCTAATCAAATCAAATCAAATATCTCAGCCAGAGAGGGGAGGCTGTCATCAGCAATGTCTCTCAGTTTAAATAATCACTGTATCCTAATCAAATCGAATCAAATATCTCAGCCAGAGAGGGAGGCTGTCATCAGCAATGTCTCTCAGTTTAAATAATCACTGTATCCTAATCAAATCAAATCAAATATCTCAGCCAGAGAGGGGAGGCTGTCATCAGCAATGTCTCTCAGTTTAAATAATCACTGTATCCTAATCAAATCAAATCAAATATCTCAGCCAGAGAGGGAGGCTGTCATCAGCAATGTCTCTCAGTTTAAATAATCACTGTATCCTAATCAAATCAAATCAAATATCTCAGCCAGAGAGGGGAGGCTGTCATCAGCAATGTCTCTCAGTTTAAATAATCACTGTATCCTAATCAAATCAAATCAAATATCTCAGCCAGAGAGGGGAGGCTGTCATCAGCAATGTCTCTCAGTTTAAATAATCACTGTATCCTAATCAAATCAAATCAAATATCTCAGCCAGAGAGGGGAGGCTGTCATCAGCAATGTCTCTCAGTTTAAATAATCACTGTATCCTAATCAAATCAAATCAAATATCTCAGCCAGAGAGGGAGGCTGTCATCAGCAATGTCTCTCAGTTTAAATAATCACTGTATCCTAATCAAATCAAATCAAATATCTCAGCCAGAGAGGGGAGGCTGTCATCAGCAATGTCTCTCAGTTTAAATAATCACTGTATCCTAATCAAATCAAATCAAATATCTCAGCCAGAGAGGGGAGGCTGTCATCAGCAATGTCTCTCAGTTTAAATAATCACTGTATCCTAATCAAATCAAATCAAATATCTCAGCCAGAGAGGGGAGGCTGTCATCAGCAATGTCTCTCAGTTAAAATAATCATTGTATCCTAATCAAATCAAATCCCATTTTATTAGCCATATGCGCCGAATACAGTGAAATTCTTACTTGCGAGCTCCTAACCAACAATGCAGTTTAAAAAATACAGATAAGAATAAGAAATATAAGTAACAAGTAATTAAAGAGCAGCAGTAAAATAACAACAGCAAGACAATATACTGGGGGTACCAGTAGAGAGTCAGTGTGCGGGGGGAACCAGTTAGTTGAGGTAATATGTACATGTAGGTAGAGTTATTAAAGTGACTATGCATAGATGATAACAACAGAGAGTAGAAGCGGTGTAAAGGAAGGGGAAGGGGGGGGGGGCAATGCAAATAGTCTGGGTATCCATTTGATTAGGTGTTCAGGAGTCTTATGGCTTGGGGGTAGAAGCTGTTCAGAAGCCTCTTGGACCTAGACTTGGTGCTCCGGTACCGCTTGCCGTGCGGTAGCAGAGTGAACAGTCTATGACTAGGGTGGCTGTAGTCTTTGACAATTTTCAGGGCCTTTTTCTGACACCGTCTGGTATAGAGGTCCTGGATGGCAGGAAGCTACCATCTGTAATGCCTTGTGGTCGTAGGCCGAGCAGTCGCCATACCAGGCAGCGATGCAACCAGTGTGCTCTCGATGGTGCAGCTGTAGAACCTTTTGAGGATATGAGGACCCATGACAAATCTTTTCAGTCTCCTGGGGGAGAATAAGTTTTGTCGTGCCCTCTTCACGACTGTCTTGGTGTGCTTGGACCTAGATGACATTAGGTCTAGATGACATTAGGTTTAGATGACATTAGGTCTAGATGACATTACACTAAATAGGGAACATGACTCCTTGGGTGTGGTTATTAAAAACGTGTTTAGGCTCAGGCTTATTGGTCTGTTGTTTGCATTTCAATGTTCAACAATGCATACTAATGTCTGAAACCTCCCTCGCTGATAATATCCTCTATCTACCATCCCACTCAATAGCCCATTTCCACTATAGTTCTCCATTAATGCTGCAATTACACAACTGATTATATTGTCGTCTAGAGGCTAGGTTGTAAACTAAATGATGAGCTTTATCACACACACACACACACACACACACACACACACACACACACACACACACACACACACACACACACACACACACACACACACACACACACACACACACACACACACACACACACACACACACACACACACACACACACACACAGTCAGTCAGTCAGTCAGTCAGTCAGTCAGTCAGTCAGTCAGTCAGTCAGTCAGTCTGCTGTTTTAACTTATTGGGCCCTCGAGACCTGTAAGGCCCCAGTATTGGGTTAGGTAGGAGGGATGCTTATGGACAGAACAGGGCAGTATTGGGTTGGGGTGGAGGGATGGGCAGAACAGGACAGTAGAACAGGACAGTAGAACAGGACAGTATTGGGTTGGGGTGGAGGGATGGGCAGAACAGGACAGGACAGTATTGGGTTGGGGTGGAGAGACAGGCAGAACAGGACAGTATTGGGTTGGGGTGGAGAGACAGGCAGAACAGGACAGGACAGTATTGGGTTGGGGTGGAGAGACAGGCAGAACAGGACAGTATTGGGTTGGGGTGGAGAGACAGGCAGAACAGGACAGTACAGTATTGGGTTGGGGTGGAGAGACAGGCAGAACAGGACAGTATTGGGTTGGGGTGGAGAGACAGGCAGAACAGGACAGGAAAGTATTGGGTTGGGGTGGAGAGACAGGCAGGACAGGACAGTATTGGGTTGGTGGTGGAGGGACTGGCAGAACAGGACAGTATTGGGTTGGGGTGGAGGGACTGGCAGAACAGGACAGTATTGGGTTGTGGTGGAGGGACGGACAGAACAGGACAGTATTGGGTTGGGGTGGAGGGATGCTTACAGACAGAACAGGACAGTATTGGGTTGGGGTGGAGGGATGCTTACAGACAGAACAGGACAGTATTGGGTTGGGGTGGAGGGATGGGCAGAACAGGACAGTATTGGGTTGGGGTGGAGGGATGGGCAGAACAGGACAGTAGAACAGGACAGTATTGGGTTGGGGTGGAGGGACTGGCAGAACAGGACCGTATTGGGTTGTGGTGGAGGGACGGACAGAACAGGACAGTATTGGGTTGGGGTGGAGGGATGCTTACAGACAGAACAGGACAGTATTGGGTTGGGGTGGAGGGATGGGCAGAACAGGACAGTATTGGGTTGTGGTGGAGAGACAGGCAGAACAGGACAGGACAGTATTAGGTTGGGGTTGAGAGACAGGCAGAACAGGACAGGACAGTTTTGGGTTGGGGTTGAGAGACAGGCAGAACAGGACAGGACAGTATTGGGTTGGGGTGGAGAGACAGGCAGAACAGGACAGTATTGGGTTGGGGTGGAGAGACAGGCAGAACAGGACAGGACAGCATTGGGTTGGGGTGGAGAGACAGGCAGAACAGGACAGGACAGTATTGGGTTGGAGTGGAGAGACAGGCAGAACAGGACAGTATTGGGTTGGGGTGGAGAGACAGGCAGAACAGGACAGTACAGTATTGGGTTGGGGTGGAGAGACAGGCAGAACAGGACAGTATTGGGTTGGGGTGGAGAGACAGGCAGAACAGGACAGGAAAGTATTGGGTTGGGGTGGAGAGACAGGCAGAACAGGACAGTATTTGGTTGGGGTTGAGAGACAGGCAGAACAGGACAGGAAAGTATTGGGTTGGGGTGGAGAGACAGGCAGAACAGGACAGTATTTGGTTGGGGTTGAGAGACAGGCAGAACAGGACAGGACAGTATTGCGTTGGGGTGGAGAGACAGGCAGAACAGGACAGGACAGTATTGGGTTGGGGTGGAGAGACAGGCAGAACAGGACAGGACAGTATTGGGTTGGGGTGGAGAGACGGACAGGACAGTATTGGGTTGGGGTGGAGAGACAGGCAGAACAGGACAGTATTGGGTTGGGGTGGAGAGACAGGCAGAACAGGACAGTATTGGGTTGGGGTGGAGAGACAGGCAGGACAGGACAGTATTGGGTTGGGGTGGAGAGACAGGCAGAACAGGACAGTATTGGGTTGGGGTGGAGAGACAGGCAGAACAGGACAGCACCAGTGCAAGAGGAGGAAGAAGAAGAGAAGAGGGGGAGGAAGAGGGGGTAGGTTATTGATGATCTGTGGTCTCATGCTGATGGATTTCAACAGGAAACGTAACAACTGGCTCTGTTTCCGTGGTGAGGAGGAGATCTCCATGGAGATAAGAGAAGATGTTCAGTGTAGATCTTGCGGTAGAAATTAGAAAATAATTTTCCTTTGAGTCATATACATAAAAAGGAATGTATTTGTTTACTGTAGAATTGTGTGCTTTTAGTTCACCATAATAGAATAGCAATGTTTAGTTTAGAAATGTATTTCATATAAAGCTATATTACATCACATAAGGACAAGGCCCATAATGAATCACTTCAACTAAATGTGTTGACAACGTTCACTAAACAACAAAACACACAACAGGCCAGGGTAAGACCAGGGTAAGACCAGGGTAAGACCAGGGTAAGACCAGGATAAGAGAAAGTTGACACAACTACCTGCTCATTAAAACTTAACCTACAAAATCTGCTCCACTAAACCACCATTTGTTCACATCACTGACAAGATGTTATGAAGGGAAAATGGCTCCTGTCTGTGTTTCCTGGCACACACACTGCCCTCTTAATGACGACGTGACAGCCAACACACACACACACACACACACACACACACACACACACACACACACACACACACACACACACACACACACACACACACACACACACACACACACACACACACACACACACACACACACACACACACACACACACAGACACCCGTCCAGCGGGCCACCAGTAGAGATGGTCTGGTCCAGTAATAACAAATGAAAATCCCCTCCACTACCTCAGCGAAGTCAGTAGCATCCATTTGCCTGCCCTGAGGTCCCTCCATCTCTGTGGGAGTCAGCCAGCTCAAACCAGCCCTCCTTTCATCCTCTTCACCCCCCCCCCCTTTAATTTTCTCTTCTTCTCTATGGGAGGGGTTAACCGAGTCCTCCTTTTCTCCTTCTCTTCTGGGAAGGAGGGGTTAACAAGAGAGTTAACACAGTCCTCCTCTTCTCATCCCCTCTTTTATCTTATTTTCTTTTTCTTCTGGGAGGGGTTAACAAGCCCATCGGAGAGTCAGAGAGCTATTGCAACATGTGAGAGTTGATCTGATTTCCCGTGGCGTCTGCTAGGCTGAGAGCTGTCTGGTTGTGCAGTACCACTGCTGTGGGCACTAGCAACACTTCACTCAAACAGACAGAAAGACAGGGAGAGGGTTTGGCTGGTTAAGCAACAGCAGAGCGGCAGTAGGCACTAGCTACACTTCTCTCCTCCATGGAGAAGCTGTCTGAATGTAAATCTCAGCCTTATTTTGCTCAGTTTTGACTCCCAGCCAGGGAAATCAGTCAGTGATCGATGTAGCAATTTTCAGCCCTGCAGCCCACAGCGTGTGGTGGATGATAGATCATAGAGGCTTGGGTGCTGTTTGGCACGTTGAGGTGCCCGGTTGGACTCTGATTGTGCCTCCAATACACACTGTACTGACCACTACAGCACAGCAGTCAGGAGGACGAGAGCCAGAGTGTTTGCTGCAGTATGATACAGTAGTTTCACATCTTTGCTGCCTGCCTCATGGGGATGCTACAGTAGGTTCTAGTCCCAATTTGGGTGCCAAAGCTCAGGACCTTTGTAGCCTGTTATCCTAAAGTGAAATAATATTGAAATAGAGCAATACAGTTTGGATTCCAGGCTAGGATATGTTGGCAACATCAGCCATAATCATTCAGCCTCTAGGTGCTACCCCTGCTGTTAAATTACTGTTGGATGTTACCAGTGCTAGCTACAGACAAGGAGGGTAGCTTGCCTGCTAGCTAAGTAAATCAATGATATGCTGAAATGAAATGCACAGCTAATGATGAATGGAGAATGAATGCTGTGGGGAGGTGGTCAACCGTTCAGACCATATGAGGACACAGCAGACACCCTCTCACGCAAGTATGCACACACACAAACATACACACACACAGCCATCCCACTTCCCTTCAGTCTGCACAAACAAAGCTCCACAAAATGGGGCTTAGAAACCTCAGGCTGATTCATCTCACTAGACTGCCTTTGATTATCATGTTTTTCTTTTCTATTTAAGGATTTGCTGAATATTTATTTTCCTAAACATCTAAAGATGGCGATGCCATGTGGGATGATCATTTATGAGGAGGAGAAAGTGGGTTAACGATGTGTGTGTGTGTGCGCGCACATGTGTGTGTGTGTGTGTGTGTGTGTGTGTGTGTGTGTGTGTGTGTGTGTGTGTGTGTGTGTGTGTGTGTGTGTGTGTGTGTGTGTGTGTGTGTGTGTGTGTGTGTGTGTGTGTGTGTGTGTGTGTGTGTGTGTGTGTGTGTGTGTGTGTGTGTGTGTGTGTGTGTGTGTGTTCCCCACAGCATACAAAGAGAAGATGAAGGAGATTTCTGTCCTATCTCTCCTCTGCTCCTGCCTGTACCCTGAGGCACGCAAGAACCTGATGGGAGAGTTCCAAGGTATGCAGAAGAGTCACCTGACTTTTTTAGTGTTTCAAATCACTTTCAACTTACTGTAAAGGCAATGAAGAGGCAATTTTTTGTCTAAGTGAAAGTTTGATTAGGGTAATATTAATACTACTAATGCAGCATTTTGAGTTTCCTTCTGTGGTTTTCCTCCGTCTGTCCCCCTCTACCACACACACACACACACACACACACACACACACACACACACACACACACACACACACACACACACACACACACACACACACACACACACACACACACACACACACACACACACACACACACACACACTTCTCACCTTGCAGTAGCAGGCATGGAGGTGAAGCCCATCAACAAGCGTGCCTCTGGCCAGGCCTTCGAGGTGATCCTGAAGCCCCCCTCCCCGATGTCAGACGCAGCCCACTGTGTCACCTCGCCCCCTAAGAGGGAGGTCTCTCTGGAGGACATCCAGAAGAAGCTAGAGGCCGCTGAGGACCGGAGGAGAGTGAGTCACCATCTATCAGTTTACCGTAGCATAAGCCGACAACTTAATTCCAAAACTGAATCACACTAAATCACGCTAGTAAATTACACTTGGGACAAACGTTGTCCTAGCTTACTTGTCTTAGACTATTCCTTAGCTTGTTCTAGCCTATACCTTAGCTTATCTTACCCTATATCTTAGCTTGTCTTACCCTATATCTTAGCTTGTCTTAGCCTATACCTTAGTCTGTCTTAGCCTATACCTTAGCCTGTCTTAGCCTATACCTTAGCCTGTCTTAGCCTATACCTTAGCCTGTCTTAGCCTATACCTTAGTCTGTCTCAGCCTATTCCTTAGTCTGTCTTAGCCTATACCTTAGTCTGTCTTAGCCTATACCTTAGCCTATCTTAGCCTATACCTTAGCCTGTCTTAGCCTATACCTTAGCCTGTCTTAGCCTACACCTTAGCCTGTCTTAGCCTATACCTTAGCCTGTCTTAGCCTATACCTTAGCCTGTCTTAGCCTATACCTTAGCCTGTCTTAGCCTACACCTTAGCCTGTCTTAGCCTATACCTTAGCCTGTCTTAGCCTATACCTTAGCTTGGCTTAGACTTGGAATCCTACACTTACTTTATTATTACTAAGCAATGAGTACCTTCATCAGGCAAAGGAACAATAATAAAACTAACTCTTCTCTTCTTCCAACATTGTGTCTTGGCCTCCACCTGCATTCTATTCTACTTTATTCTATTCTATTTGAATTCCTTATTCTATTCTACTTCATATTATTCTACTCTTTTCTACACTACTGTACCCTACTCTACTTTACTCTACTCTATCACGTCCCCTCCTCAGTCCCAGGAGGCCCAGATTCTCAGGGCCCTTTCAGAGAAGCGGGAGCACGAAAGGGACGTGCTGCTCAAGGCCATGGAGGAGAACAGCAACTTCAGCAAGATGGCAGAGGAGAAGCTTACCATGAAGATGGAGCAGATCAAGGAGAACCGCCAGGCCTACCTAGCCTCCATCATGGAGCGCCTGCAGGAGAAGGTGAGAGGAGAACTTGGTGGGAAAAATTGTAGGTGGAGACAGCAAGACCAGGTGAATGGAAGGGGTGGACAAGATAGAAGGGTACGATGTGATAGGTAGGGGCTGGTGGCATCATGCAAGGATGGAACACTGGCAATTGTAGTTAAACATGTAAGCTGAAAGGGGGAGGACAGTAAGTTGACAGACTTGAATCAGAGAGTCTCAGGGCAGGGTCAGTATTAAGAGGTTTCTGGTATGTCCAACATGGCAGCATCTCTCTCTGTGTTGTCCTCAGGAGAGGCATGCCCAGGTGGTGCGCAGGAACAAAGAGCTGAGGGAAGAGCTGACAGCGTGAGCAGATGAGGGGCGCCACCGACCATCATACCCCCCTACAGCCACCCTTCCCCCCGACAGCCCTCCCCCAGATCCACCTACTACTACAGCCCCCACAGCATCAGACAACCCCCCCCCCCCTCCCTTGAGGGAGGAGGATGACCAACCCACCCACCGCCAGCCCACACCAACAGCGTTAGCAAATGGGGGGGTCACAAACAAATATGAAAATGTCTCCCACTCCTCCCTATAAAAGAATGTGTTTTGCTCAATTTCAAATGATGAAAAAGAAAGAAAAAGAGAAGCCAACCAAGTGAAAGTGGGTATTGCTTTTTGTAAATACTTCCTTTTTTGTTATATACATTATGATAATACAGCTAAAGTATTGCAGTTTGCTATTGGATCATTTTCTCTATCTATGGATGTACTTTGTTGTTTAGTTTTTCTCGGAACAAAAAACGTTTGCAGTTTCTCTTGTACTATCAGGCTTCTGTGATGTTGTGAGTTTGCCAGCTAGCTGACGTGTGTTTGCGGTGGTTATTATCTGACCATGTCTGTGTCTGTGTCTGTGTCTGTGTCTGTGTCTGTGTCTGTGTCTGTGTCTGTGTCTGTGTCTGTGTCTGTGTCTGTGTCTGTGTCTGTGTCTGTGTCTGTGTCGGTCAGCCAGTCAGTATGGGGATGATTAGAATGCAAGCTGCACATTGACTCCTGGAAGAGAGAGACTTCAGGAGACTTATTATAGCATTTATGAGCCGATTTTCTCCTGTCTGTCTGTCTGATCCCCCACTCTCTTACATACAGTTGTATATTCACACACACACATGCACGCACAAACAAACACATACTCTCAAACACACTTACACACACACAGAGACATTTTGAGAAATTAGGCAAACATGACACGTCGCTCAAGAGGAGCTTGCTAAATTCTGTCAGTTGGGCATTGCAGAGGTCACATGATATCCCTGGCTCATACCATGATGTCACAGAGGGGTGTTATGATCCTTCCTGGTTCCCAAGACCCCCTGCGTCCCCTGTCAATCACTCTCTCAGCATGTATGTACCATCTTAGACATGTAGATAATGTAATCGTGCCTAGAATACTACAAACTCATATAGCGGCTAACATAGAGGCAATGGTAGATCCATAAGTTACATCCATGTCCTACAAGCTTATGGGCCCTCTCATTTCTTTCACGTTGTACCAGAGAGGAACCAATGCCAAATGCTACTAGGAAGGTTTCACACTATATATGGAAAATCGTAGAATAACTCTTGCACTATGGAGAATGAATCATTGTACCTTCTTCTTAGTATTTAAACAGCTTTTAACTGGGTACAGCAGACTATGGCATACGAAGGGCATAAACAGCTAAAGTGGGCAACATGTAAGCCAATCAACACATAGACTTCAAATAACAGCTAGATGATGTTAGATGAGTTAACATGTCAAAGGAAGACAGTGGCCATCTGCAAAGGGTGCGTGTGTGCGTGTGCGTGTGCGTGTGCGTGTGCGTGTGCGTGTGTGTGTGTGTGTGTGTGTGTGTGTGTGTGTGTGTGTGTGTGTGTGTGTGTGTGTGTGTGTGTGTGTGTGTGTGTGTGTGTGTGTGTGTGTGTGTGTGTGTGTTTCAGGAGGGGTGGGTGGATTGTGTGTGCGTGTGTGTTTCAGGAGGGGTGGGTGGATTGTGTGTGCGTGTGTGATGGGGAGAACAGGGAGCACAGCCAGGAATTTGGAGCTGTATATCTGACCATCGGTCACATACTGATGACATCACAGCGTCCTGTCCATGGTGATGAATCTGCCTGCCTCTCTCTCTTCCTGTTTGTGTGTCTCCCCCCTCTGCATATATCTTTGTGAGCAACCTGTGGTTAATAAAGGTTTGGGGTTCTGTGAATGATATTGGCTGTGTGTGTGCTTATTCTATTTCTGATCTATTGTCTTTTTAGCTTGGAAGAAGACAAAAATAATTCGAATTGTTTTTGAGCATGTCCAATTACAAATGCAGATTAATCTGTCACATTAATCTTTGTTTGTATGTATTATTGTATTATTTCTATAATATAACTATATTTATTAGTCAGTCTCTGAATGAGCCTGAATATGGACATGGCCAAGGAAAGTAAGTGATCATCATCCACAGTTATAGAATCGCATATGACCAGCAGGTGGCGACAAAAGATTGCAATTGGCAGTGTTGTAACACCTTGACCCTTCACTATGAAGTAAATCCAGAATTGCCTGTAGGATTTACATGAGACAATACTAGACTCTGTAGTGTAGACTCTTCCCCCATAGTTACCGATGAGAATCACCTTACGAGTCTGGCAAACAAACGACAGGAAGAACGATAATGAGGATGGATGGAGACAGAGGGAGAGAAAGAAGGAGGGAAAGGGTGTGGGAGAGATACAGGAGAGGAGCATATTTTGGCAGAGCGTTGATGAAAGGAGGAGGAGGATGGATGGAGACCGAGTGAAAGAGAGAGGGATAGGAGGGTGGGTGAGATAGAGGAGGATGATTTGGCAGAGAGTTGATGAAAGGCGGAGGAGGAGGAAGAGGAGGAGGAGGCTCTGTTTTATCACTCCTCTGATGGGCGTCCCAGCAGCAGCAACAACAGTAACTTGGGGGAGCGTGGGAGCCAAGCACACCGGGAGGAGAGTGGGCTGCAACCATAGCTCTGGGACAAAGCAGCACTGTGCTCTCTTTTCTCTCTCCCTCCTACCTCTCCCCTCTATCCCACACTGCTCTCTTTCCCTCTCTATTCCCTCTCTTTCTCTCTCCCTTCTCTCCCACACCCCTATGTCTATCACACTCTCTCTTTCCCACTCTTTCTCGCTCTCTCTTTTCCCACTTTCCCACACTGCCCTGTCTCTCCCTCTCCTCTCCCTCTCTTCCCTCTCTGCCTCCCACACTACCCTCTGTTTCCCCTCTCTCTCCTCTAGCCTCCTCTCTCCTTTCCTCCCTCTCTCCCTCCTCCCTCTCTTCCCACGCGGTAGGGCCAGCCAAGCTGCCATTGTCCAGGACATCCCCTCGTTGTTAATCGCTTCCTGTACACACAGAGAGGCAATCAAGAGACCCAGAGGCTGTGGCTGAGACCGGGCGTCGACTGTCTCACAGCAAAGCGGAGAGCAGCGTAGGGACAGATAGGGACATGGACAGACAGGGACTGGAGCAGGGACTATTACCACTGTTACCTATGGAGAGCAGTGTGGAGTCAAAGTCGATATTACTACTGTTAATCACAACGATATCTTCCTTTATCTAAACAGACTTCGGAAATGTTGGATAATGTTGGTGAAAGATTGATCTAACAATTAAAATAAATAAGGAAGACAATCTCAACAGTTTCAGGCAGTCATATTAACCAAAGATGGATATAAATAGGGAGGGTTGAGTTTTGAATATCAGAAATCGTTATTAAAATGTGTCTTTCTCCACACGATCTCAATCACACCATAGTTTGGGACACAGAAGGAGCAAACAATGGATTTCATTTTCTCATAGCTTTTTATTGCAGATAAGTCACACAGATAGATAAGTGAAGGACGGAATAGAGTACCTCACATGCCATCCCAGCACTCTCTCTTTACATACATCCCATCTCTAGTGTACATGTATACACACAGTATATCATTATTAGATAGCTGAGAAATCTGATTTATCAGCGCTTTTTTTTATACAAAACACTTATGACAAAATCACTTTTGAGGTTTGGTAAAAATACACATCTTTACAAGAGGGGATGCTATTACTGTCACAGACTCGCCATAGAATCCACAGAGATATGGTCGGAAACAATCTAGAATTGGACCGTATAGGGGATATACGTAGTCTAGATACCTCTGAGCAATGACTATATAGAGGTACAGGGATACTGCAGTGTTTGAGCGATTGTTCCTATTGGCATCTATGTTTGAAAATGATATATGATCATTTGCCTATTAATTCATTAAAAAAAGACATGTTTTAATTGAGAAGAGTGTCACGCCTCCAGCACTTTTTATGGATCATATAATAGAATTGAATGCAAAGGAGTGTAAAGAATTTTTGTTGCAAGTCTCAGACCAACTAGTATTGTAATTCTTTGAAAAAGCATTGCATTTTTTTATTACACCAATTCCAATTGGTTCCATACATCTCAATAGCTGCCTGCTCAGCTCGCTATGACAGTATGTTGTTTAATGTTAAACAATTGTACAGCTACCACTTTTTGACTGCAATCTGCTAACAATCAGAAATATAGGGTCTTGTGACCTCTGTAAACATCACGTCTAAGGACATTAACTCTTTGTTGTCCTCACCCTTGACTCATGACCGTAAATACATAACTTCAGAGAGATTTTGCTGCGATAGAAACTCACACAGAGAATGCAAATCAAACGAATGGAAAACAAGAGGGTTCCGGATAAATTCTAACAGTCAAACAAACACCTGGTTTTAGTTCTTCCAGTCAATAAAATGTCATAAAAAGGGCACCAACAAGACCTCCCTCTCCATGCCTCTCTCTCTCCCTCTCTCTCGCTCGCTCCCTCTCTCTGGGAGATACAAGTACAGTCCAGGGCTCAATGGGAAAACAAAGGGGACAATTTGGCTGAGAACATGATGGGCGACTGATTGACAGCCTGACCATCTGTGAAATTTTCCCCTTACAGGCTGAACACACTATGGGAGGAGAAGCAAAGCCCATTAACAGACAACACATAGATAACTCAATATTGTTAATTAAACATTCACTTTGTTTGCTCTCTTGTAATTGTTTCCCTCTTTCGTCAACATCATAGAAAAACACAATTTCTAGGAAAATAAAAAATGGTATTCCTATAGCTATCTCCTTTATAGAATGTTGATATGGTATGATAGAAAAACAACATCTTCTTGGCCATGGAAAGGTCCAGCTCAGCTGGTGAGTTCTGTTCAGTTCGTAGTGATGGTGCACTCTCTAGCCATCTACTTGGTCAGTTTAGTCAGTGTGGAGGGGGGTTAAAGATTGTTCAGAAAGCCCCTATCTCCATACCCCAGGGCCGGTAAGGCTGCTTCCCCAGGCTGGCTTGGCTGGAAGGGGTGTGGACGGGGGGGCTGAGGGTGCCGGGGGACAGCAGGGGAAAGGCACTGAAGGGGAAGGGGAACGCCGATAGGGTGGAGAGGGAGGACAGGGAGAGGGGAGGGGAGAGCTTGGAGGCTGCAGCGGCTGCAGCGGCGGCTGTGGAGGTCACGGTGAGGTTCAGCCCTGGGGGAAGGGGGGCAGCACTGGGGGGGACACGGAGAGGACCCCCCTGGGCGTGACTGTGCTCAGAGAGGGGGGTGGCACCGCTAAGCCTGCTGGGAGCATGGCCATGGGGCGAGGAGCGAGGCTCTCTCTCTATCGGCGAGGAGGAGGAAGAAGAGGATGAAGAAGAAGTAGAAGAGGAGGATGACGGAGAGCTGTTGGAGGCGCTGCGTGGTAACGGTAATGTCGCCCCCTGCTGGTGTTGATGGTGCTGCTGCTGGAGGAGGAGGTGGTGGGCCAGGTGAGCGGAGGGGGGAGACCCAAAGGCCGAGCCCCATGCCAGGTGGCCCAGTCCAGACACAGAGACGGAGTGGGCCTCTCTCTGGGAGGCGTAGCTGTTCAGGTGGGAAACCAGGCGGATCCGCAGGGGGTCAGTGCTGTCCAGGCCTTCCATAATGCTCAGGTAGCGGGCCGTCTCAGCCAGACATTCCCTGAAACCTAGACCCCGGTAGTCCGAGGCCAGGACATGGGCATCAAAGTAACCTGGAAGGGAGAGGGGAGAAGCAGGGTTAATTAAGTGTTTTCAGACAATACCACCAAACAAGCAGCAGGAATAAAGGAAGTCTACTGAAGTCTACTAATAAAAATGAGTGTGACAAGTCAGGAAGATAGTTAAAGTTAGCAAAGAAACTAAAGCAGGTGTCTTGTGCTATGCCTGCCGGACTTATTAAAATATTTAATGAGATGCACATAGCTTGAGTTTACAGAACAACTCAGTGAAGAGAAAGATATTATACAAATCAATAACTTTACAGTCAATCAATATTATGTCAGTTCAAAAATATTGTTTCCTTTCATGATACAGTAATTATTGTATTATGGTAATTTATTGTAGTACAAACGACTCCACCACACCTTTTCCTCCAGCAGCATGAAGCATCTTCAGATGATCCACCGTCATCTGCAGAATCTCTGCTTTCTCCAGTTTAGCTGAACCCTGAAGGATTTCGGGACAGAAGACACATTAATTAAACGAATAAAAAGGTATTGAATATCGTTTAAATCATTAAAGATATATACTGGAAATTACTATTCGTTATTTTCTTAAAACATGTGGAAGGTTAATAAACTTTAACTGTTCTCTACCAGTTCAAAGCACGTTGACGTATCCTGTCAAACGTTTTGATAGGGCGATTGTTTTACGCATGACACAGGGATCGGATTTTACCTGTTTCTCGAACGCGCTAGGGACCAGTCTGCGCAGCTCGGTGAGGCTGTTGTTGATTCTGTCACGGCGACGTTTTTCAATGATCTGTAGGAGAGATAAGCGATTGGAACATTCAGTCACTGAAAAAAATTGAGAATTTAGTTGGTGTAAAAACGTGCGTATTACACACTTTTACGCACGACCATTCTAACAAGAAATGTACTCACTCCTCGACGGCGCTTCCTCGCATTCACTTGAGTTTTTGTTGCTGGAGACATCGGCCCAAGGGGAGAACTCATGTTCCTGAAAGAACAACACATTCAATTATTGTATTAATGTGCGTTACTAACGCACATCCGGCCTCGGAAATGACCAAATTGCTAAATATATTTTAACATTTTTGCACGTCTTTTCTTATAAACAATATCAAAGCAATGCAGGAGTAAGACCCTTGAAACGTAGGTTCGGAACATATAATAATAATTCAATGAAACGAAAATATTGGACACAATCTTACCCATTTTCATCGGCACTCTCCTTCTCAACCTCAATGTTCTCGTCCAGCTCGCTGTCCGAGGAGCTAAAATCGTGATTCCTTTTCATTTTTATCCGCTGTTGTGTTTCCTTCGTTCAGAGTACAATACAGTATGGTCCAAGTCTTTCAATTCTCCGACTCTCTGTGCGTCTATCAGCTGTGCGTCTATCAGCTATGCGTCGAGCTCATCCGTTTGAAGGACCCAGCTTTCCCACGGTATCATTTCTACATCACTGCCAGCCAGAAGGGGCTTGGCATTGCACCATAACTAGCCAATTAGAAGTCAGCTATGGTTTGAGTGACAGCACAGTTGCAAGGAAACTCTACGGCCTAAACACGCCCCACTCCTTTGAATGATTTTGACAGGGGTCCAATAGACTTTCGGTCCGTGACTGTCAACCCCCCTCCCCTCCCGAGTACTGTGGCTGTCTGTCCCGGTTGTGAGGAGTGGCTGGCCTGCTGTCACCACGCGCTTGCCGTGGGAAAGTTTCTTAGCCCAACGCTGATAACCAATCAGGGGCGACGGCAGTCTCCGGCGTTTGAAATGAATGGGGCAATTGGTCGGGGCGACGGGCGGTCTAGAGGCGAGCGTGTGAACCTGTAATCCAATACTAACTCATCTAAAGGACAGCCAGTGTTCAAGAGGAAACTATGAAGTCTAATCTTACCCATAGCGGACATGATGCACGGTAAAGATGCTTTAGGGACTGGAGAGGATGAGGACTTTGCCACACAAAAGGCATAATGCAATTAAAGGAGGCCAGCTTCTCCAGTGTGTCATCACCACACCACACCCTCTCTGGGTCCCAATAATGGCCACACTCCCAAATCATTTGACAGACATTGTTGTGTGTGTTTGTATATCCCCTCTCCTCATGTGACACGCAGATTAAGCTCTTGCTGATCCTTTTGACCTGTGTTCATGAGTCATACACACACACACACACACACACACACACACACACACACACACACACACACACACACACACACACACACACACACACACACACACACACACACACACACACACACACACACACACACACACACACACACACACACGTGAGAGGACCATACAGTACATCAGCAGTGTTTGCCCCCTGACCCTTGTCCATATAATCTTACTCATTATGATCTGAAAGGCAAAACTGATCCTAGATCAGAAATCCTATTCTGAGACAGTCTATGAATCCCTGATCCTTATCTCTAATAACCCTAGTCAGCAGCATGCATAATAGTCATCAGGCCAGGAGAGGAGCTGCCTTGGTAAGAAACATGAATGAGAGGAAGCTCTTAGGGCTGTTTTCATGTTGTTGTTATTGCTGCCTTCAGCCAGCTAGCCTCGAGTTCAGACATGACACAGACAGACGCATTCCCACACACTCCCACCTTTCTGCTGCCTGCTGATTGTTGGCGTGGCAGGGGGACACAAACATATACGTGCACACACACACGCACACGCACGCACGCACACACACACACGCACACGCACACACACACACACACACACACACACACACACACACACACACACACACACACACACACACACACACACACACACACACACACACACACACACACACACACACACACACACACACTTCCACATTCTGCTGCTGATTGTTAGTGTGGCAACAGGCAGGCAGGCTTGGCGGGCTGTGACTCGGAGGGTGGGTGGGATGGGGGGCTTCGTTCTCTCCCTGTTGTATTTCAAATTCACTGATGGTTCCCACGCTGCTGTTATTTTCTGCCTGTTGTCTTTGTTCTCCAGGCTCATCACATGTTGTGATTAGTGCCTTTCAGAGGGCTGCCTTTGAAGGTAACCGAGGCGCACGCACGCATGCACACACACACACAGACACACACACACGCACGCGCGCGCACGCACACACACACACACGCACACACACGCACACGCACACACACACACACACACACACACACACACACACACACACACACACACACACACACACACACACACACACACACACACACACACACACACACACACACACACATCCAGCCAAGGTAGTGGCTGTGACACAACATTATTTCCCTCAACCCCCCTGCGCTTGCCAATCAGACTGAAGCTCAAACAGTCTTATTTCATGTTGGCTTGGGGGTTTGTGTCCTCTGACAGTTTAGACTACACACACAGTCGCTGTGTGGTTGTCTTGAGGTTGTAGGTCATCCGACTGTCTGACACACATAGCCACGGTGTAGTTTACTCCAGGAGTTTATTACTCAAATGTCATAATGTTATTATTCCAGGAGGTGTTAATTGATACATGAAGCGTCTGAAGGATCAGTTCAATTCAAAAGAAAATCCTTCTTCACAGATCCTCCTTTTTCTCAACTCTCTTTGACTGATTTCTTTGAGTTTGCAACAAACAGACAATAATCAAGAAATCATCTGACTTCATTTACAAGCCACAAGTCCCCCGGGCCCAAATAAATGGATGCCTCTGGACTCTCTCTGAGGCTCCAGAGGAATAAATGGATGCCTCTGGACTCTCTCTGAGGCCCCAGAGGAATAAATGGATGCCTCTGGACTCTCTCTGAGGCCCCAGAGGAATAAATGGATGCCTCTGGACTCTCTCTGAGGCCCCAGAGGAATAAATGGATGCCTCTGGACTCTCTCTGAGGCCCCAGAGGAATAAATGGATGCCTCTGGACTCTCTCTGAGGCCCCAGAGGAATAAATGGATGCATCTGGACTCTCTCTGATGCCCCAGAGGAATAAATGGATGCCTCTGCACTCTCTCTGAGGCCCCAGAGGAATAAATGGGGGAGCTTCTGAAATGGCCCTCTATTTCTTTTAATACACTACTTTGTCTGCCTCGTCTAATAGCCTCCGTCTCTGAGGGCTCTTCCTCACACACAGGCTCTCTAACCGACATGGGATAAGATGTCGAACAACGGCGTGAGGCCCTTCGGAGTCCAGACAGATGTTCCCTGATGGAAACAATGAACAAGCCGACACGTCATTCTTCAGTCACAAGGACCAGTGGAGACCACATGTTATTGTTTATAAATAACCTCTGTGCATTAAGTTTCACAGAGGAAAGGCTAGCTTTGTCTCCACTCACTGGGAGAGGAAGCACTGGCTAATTCTGCCTGAGACGTGTGTGACAACCGCTCATTGTGTGTGTGTGTGTGTGTGTGGGGGGTGGGGTAGGGGGGGCATTGTTTGTCTGGTCATCTACATACACATGCACAAACACAGACACACACATACACACTAACACACAATGCCTTTGGAGGATGTGTTCAAGTGGTAACCCATTGACACCCATGCCAATTCTCACGTTGTCTCCTTCCCCCAAGGGAAGGGTTCTAGAGCCACCTCTGTCTTTCATTGTCAACCTACCACACCCCATATTTATGCCAGCCCCAGTTTTGACAGACTGAAGTCAAGAGGATCACTTCCCATTGGCATGTACAGTTGAAGTCAGAAGTTAACATACACTTAGGTTGGAGTCATTAAAACTTGTTTTTCAACAACTCCACAAATGTCTTGTTAACAAACTATAGTTTTGGCAAGTCGGTTAGGACTTCTACTTTGTGCATGACACAAGTCACAAGTCCAACAATTGTTTACAGACAGATTATTTCACTTATAATTCACTGTATGACAATTCCAGTGGGTCAGAAGTTTACATACACTAAGTTGACGGTTTCTTTAAACATCTTGGAAAATTCCAGAAAATGATGTCATGGCTTTAGAAGCTTCTGATAGGCTAATTGACATAATTTGAGTCAATTAGAGGTGTACCTGTGGATGCATTTCAAGGCCTACCTTTAAACTCAGTGCCTCTTTGCTTGACATCATGGAAAAATCAAAAGAAATCAGCCAAAAATTGTAGACCCCCACAAGTCTGGTTCATCCTTGGGAGCAATTACAAACGCCGGAAGGTACCATGTTCATCTGTACAAACATTAGTACGCAAGTATAAACACCATGGGACCACGCAGCCGGCATACCGCTCAGGAAGGAGATGCGTTCTGTCTCCTAGAGATTAACGTACTTTGGTGCAAAAAGTGCAAATCAATCCCAAAACAACAGCAAAGGACCTTGTGAAGATGCTGGAGGAAACAGGTACAAAAGTATCTATGTCCACAGTAAAACGAGTCCAAATCGACATAACCTGAGAGGCCGCTCAGCAAGGAAGAAGCCACTCCTCCAAAACCGCCATGAAAAAGCCAGACTACGGTTTGCAACTGCACATGGGGACAAAGATCATACTTTTTGGAGAAATGTCCTCTGGTCTGATGAAACAAAAATAGAACTGCTTGGCCATAATGACCATCATTATGTTTGGAGAAAAAAGGGGGAGGCTAGCAAGCCGAAGAACATCATCCCAACAGTGAAGCACGGGGGTGGTAGTATCATGTTGTGGGGGTGATTTGCTGCAGGAGGGACTGGTGCACTTCACAGAATAGATTGCATCATGTGGAAGGGAAATGATGTGGATATATTAAAGCAGCATCTCAAGACATCTGTCAGGAAGTTAAAGCTTGGTCGCAAATGTGTCTTCCAAATGGACAATGACCCCAAGCATACTTCCAAAGTTGTGGCAAAAGGGCTTAAGGACAACAAAGTCAAGGTATTGGAGTGGCCATCACAAAGACCTGACCTCAATCCAATAGAACATTTGTGGGCAGAACTGAAAAAGCACGTGCGAGCAAGGAGGCCTACAAACGTGACTCGGTTACACCAGCTCTGTCAGGAGGAATGGTCCAAAATTCACCCAACTTATTGTGGGAAGCTTGTGGAAGGCTACCCAAAAAGTTTGACCCAAGTAAAACAGTTTAAAGGCAATGCTAGCAAACACTAATTGAGTGTATGTAAATTTCTGACCCACTGGGAATGTGATGAAAGAAATAACCCTGAAGTAAATCATTCTCTCTACTATTATTCTGACATTTCACATTCTTAAAATAGAGTGGTGATCCTAACTGACAAAAGACAGGGAATTGTTACTAGGATTAAATGTCAGCAATTGTGAAAAACTGAGTTTGGCTAAATGTACTTGGCTAAGGTGTATGTAAACTTCTGACTGCAACTGTATTTTCAATGCAGCATCATAACGGCCTCTTGTTGGATCCACTTGTTGGATGAAACTACGTTAGAAACAGATTATAAATGCAGCATTATTATTAACACATTTAACATGGCCGTTAGTACCCTTAAAAAAGGTGTACGATGCCAAAGTTTGTCCAATGAGAACACAATGCTTCACTTTTTACATTTTCATTATTTCCCAGAAATATTTGAATGTGCTTGTTGATTTTAGAACGGTCCCTCTTATAAATATGCAACTGCGGCAGCCTCTTCCCAGACGCCTTCATATGTGTTGTGCTGGAGGGGGTTTCTAGTCGAGGAAGTGGGTCGACAGGTTTGGCCTGAGTCATGTCTGACTCCTGGTGGGTGGCCATGATGCATAGATACCACAGACTCTCCCCTTGGGAGGGGGGTTCTTTCATCTCTTGTCTGGTTTGGGGGACCGGAGGTACAAATGTAGGACCTTAATTTGAGCCAGTTTGCTACAGCAGGAAAATAATCCTGCAGCAACAGGATATATGAATTATAGACGGGTTCGTTGGTTAGCAACAAAACCGAAGCGTGCTCAACAATGGGGAAAAACAGACAGGGTTGTCTTAGACTTTTGATAACATGTAAGCTATATTTCTTCTCCATGTTTATTGAAAACATAAATACATTTGCAGAATGAACACTTGTTGTCTCTCAAATACATTGTTACAGTTGTTGGTTAGCTAGCCAGCGAATTTTAGCCATATTTGCATTGACATGAAATCAGTCAAAACAAAACATGGTATCAATAACATGATGAAACATGCTGAAACAAGCCACTTATGATTCCTCACATGGCAGTGTCATTCTTGCTAGAAATCTGGCCACCCAGAATCACAACACGCTTACTTCTGCTCCATGGAAGCGTGCACTTCATTTTCGTGTCGTTTTTAGCTGACCCATCTATTATGTGGATTATAATTAATGGCCATTTTTTGTAGGGATTTATACATTGTTTTTTAGGGAAAATTATGTCTGACATGTTGAAGTGGAAATTAGTATCCTTTTTAAACCTTAAATAAGCTAAAAGTTTGCTTTTCCACTTTATATTCTCATCAACAAAAGACTGATCTATATGTTTGAGGGCTAGGGCATTGAGCCAAAGACTGATCTATATGTTTGAGGGCTAGGGCATTGAGCCAAAGACTGATCTATATGTTTGAGGGCTAGGGCATTGAGCCAAAGACTGATCTATATGTTTGAGGGCTAGGGCATTGAGCCAAAGACTGATCTATATGTTTGAGGGCTAGGACATTGAGCCAAAGACTGATCTGTATGATTCATGGATAGGGCATTGAGCCAAAGACTGGTCTGTATGATTAACGGCTAGGGCAATGAGCAATAGACTGAGCTGTATGTTTGAGAGCTAGGGCAATGAGCAATAGACTGATCTATATGTTTGAGGGCTAGGACATTGAGCCAAAGACTGGTCTGTATGATTAACGGCTAGGGCAATGAGCAATAGACTGAGCTGTATGTTTGAGAGCTAGGGCAATGAGCCAAAGACTGGTCTGTATGATTAACGGCTAGGGCAATGAGCAATAGACTGAGCTGTATGTTTGAGAGTTAGGGCAATGAGCAATAGACTGATCTGTATGTTTGAGAGCTAGGGCAATGAGCCAAAGACTGGTCTGTATGATTAACGGCTAGGGCAATGAGCAATAGACTGAGCTGTATGTTTGAGAGCTAGGGCAATGAGCAATAGACTGATCTGTATGTTTGAGAGCTAGGGCAATGAGCAATAGACTGAGCTGTATGTTTGAGAGCTAGGGCACTGAGCAATAGACTGATCTGTATGTTTGAGAGCTAGGGCAATGAGCAAAAGACTGATCTGTATGTTTGAGAGCTAGGGCACTGAGCAATAGACTGATCTGTATGTTTGAGAGCTAGGGCACTGAGCAAAATACTGATCTGTATGATTGAGAGCTAGGGCAATGAGCAAAAGACTGATCTGTATGTTTGAGAGCTAGGGCAATGAGCAAAAGACTGATCTGTATGTTTGAGAGCTAGGGCACTGAGCAAAATACTGATCTGTATGATTCATGGCTAGGGCAATGAGCAATAGACTGATCTGTATGTTTGAGAGCTAGGGCAATGAGCAATAGACTGATCTGTATGTTTGATAGCTAGGGCAATGAGCAAAATACTGATCTGTATGTTTGAGAGCTAGGGCAATGAGCAAATACTGATCTGTATGATTCATGGCTAGGGCAATGAGCAATAGACTGATCTGTATGATTCATGGCTAGGGCAATGAGCAATAGACTGATCTGTATGATTCATGGCTAGGGCAATGAGCAATAGACTGATCTGTATGATTCATGGCTAGGGCAATGAGCAATAGACTGATCTGTATGTTTGATGGATAGGGCAAATAGCAAAATACTTATCTGTATGTTTGAGAGATAGGGTAATGAGCAATAGACTGATCTGTATGTTTGAGAGCTAGGGTAATGAGCAAAAGACTGATCTGTATGTTTGAGAGTTAGGGCAATGAGCAAAAGATTGATCTGTATGTTTGATGGCTAGGGCAATGAGCAACAGACTGATCTGGACAGGGCCACAGTGTCTCCCGACCCCTCCTGTCTCAGCCTTCAGTATTTATGCTGCAGTAGTTGATGTGTCGGTGGGCTAAGGTCAGTCTGTTATATCTGGAGTACTTCTCCTGTCTTATCCAGAATCCTGTGTGAATTTAAGTATGCTCTCTCTAATGTTCTCTCTTTCTTTCTCTCTTTCTCTCTCTCGGAGGACCTGAGCCCTAGGACCATGCCTCAGGACTACCTGGCCTGATGACTGCTTGCTGTCTCAAGTCCACCTGGCCGTGCTATTGCTCCAGTTTGAACTGTTCTGCCTGCGACTATGGAACCCTGACCTGTTCACTGGACGTGCTACCTGTCTCAGACCTGCTGTTTTCAACTCTAGAGACAGCAGGAGCTGTAGAGATACTCTTAATGATCGGCTATGAAAAGCCAATTGACATTTACTCCTGAGGTACTGACCTGTTGCACCCTCAACAACCACTGTGATTATTATTATTTGACCCTGTTGGTCATCTATGAACATTTTAACATCTTGGCCATGTTCTGTTATGATCTCCACCCGGCACAGCCAGAAGAGGACTGGCCACCCCTCATAGCTTGATTCCTCTCTAGGTTTCTTCCTAGGTTCTGGCCTTTCTAGGGAGTTTTTCCTAGCCACCGTGCTTCTACACCAGCATTGCCTGTTTGGGGTTTTAGGCTGGGTTTCTGTACAGCACTTTGTGACATCAGTTGATGTAAGAAGGGCTTTATAAATACATGTGATTGATTTATCTGTATGTGTGAGGGCTAGGGCAATGAGCAAAAGACTGGATCTGTATGTGTGAGGGCTAGGGCAATGAGCAAAACACTGGATCTGTATGTGTGAGGGATAGGGCAATGAGCAAAAGACTGGATCTGTATGTGTGAGGGATAGGGCAATGAGCAAAAGACTGGATCTGTATGTGTGAGGGATAGGGCAATGAGCAAAAGACTGGATCTGTATGTGTGAGGGCTAGGACAATGAGCAAAACACTGGATCTGTATGTGTGAGGGATAGGGCAATGAGCAAAAGACTGGATCTGTATGTGTGAGGGCTAGGACAATGAGCAAAAGACTGGATCTGTATGTGTGAGGGCTAGGGCAATGAGCAAAAGACTGGATCTGTATGTGTGAGGGCTAGGACAATGAGCAAAAGACTGGATCTGTATGTGTGAGGGCTAGGGCAATGAGCAAAAGACTGGATCTGTATGTGTGAGGGCTAGGACAATGAGCAAAAGACTGGATCTGTATGTGTGAGGGCTAGGGCAATGAGCAAAAGACTTGATCTGTATGTGTGAGGGATAGGGCAATGAGCAAAAGACTGGATCTGTATGTGTGAGGGATAGGGCAATGAGCAAAAGACTGGATCTGTATGTGTGAGGGATAGGGCAATGAGCAAAAGACTGGATCTGTATGTGTGAGGGATAGGGCAATGAGCAAAAGACTGGATCTGTATGTGTGAGGGCTAGGGCAATGAGCAAAACACTGGATCTGTATGTGTGAGGGATAGGGCAATGAGCAAAAGACTGGATCTGTATGTGTGAGGGCTAGGGCAATGAGCAAAAGACTGGATCTGTATGTGTGAGGGATAGGGCAATGAGCAAAAGACTGGATCTGTATGTGTGAGGGCTAGGACAATGAGCAAAAGACTGGATCTGTATGTGTGAGGGATAGGGCAATGAGCAAAAGACTGGATCTGTATGTGTGAGGGCTAGGGCAATGAGCAAAAGACTGGATCTGTATGTGTGAGGGCTAGGGCAATGAGCAAAAGACTGGATCTGTATGTGTGAGGGCTAGGGCAATGAGCAAAAGACTGGATCTGTATGTGTGAGGGATAGGGCAATGAGCAAAAGACTGGATCTGTATGTGTGAGGGATAGGGCAATGAGCAAAAGACTGGATTGTCCGTGTTCATTTTAGCACTTTGACTGACATGTTGATAGATCAAACGCAATCCAATCTGATGTATTGGTGGTGAAGTCATTTGAGGCAAAAGCGTATTTGGAATACATTTTAGAATTTAGAATTTAGTTGCATCTTTGAATACCTTCATTGTGTTATTTTTACTACACCGCTATAATTAAATTTCCAGAAAAATTGCTGCTGTGTTACCAGTACTACTCCCAGTACTCTCAGACACCACACACACACACACACACACACACACACACACACACACACACACACACACACACACACACACACACACACACACACACACACACACACACACACACACACACACACACACACACACACACACACACACACACTCTCCCACCCGTTCTCACTCATCGCCTAATTTGATAACGACTCTACGATCAAAACATGCTAGTGTTTGACATTTGGCCTGACTAAATGGCCTTTTGATGCGTGGCAGCCTGGGAGAGAGCAGCCCCCATGGAAGGCTGTGGGCCCCCCTGCAGCCCCCTGACCCTGGTAATGATGGGGAGGTCAGAAGCCAGGTTGCGTGAAAGCCCCTCCACATCCTCCTTCTCACTGGTATGGCTGAGAACCATCACTGCTTGTGTGATCCCATGAAATATATGCCTTCAGGGGCTGGGACCGGGACAGGATCGGTGCAGGACCAGGGTAGCAGATGCAACCGGAAAAGGCAAACCCTCTGCATGTTGTGGTTCGCCGCCGTGACCGTGAGGGGACTGTCTATCTGTCTGGAATGGAGGAGAAGGAGATGCTGACAGAGGGAAGGGGGGAAAAGAAATAGGTAGAGACACAGAGAGAGAGAGAGTGAGAGAGAGACAGAGAGAGAGCGAGAGAGAGAGAGAGAGAGAGAGAGAGAGAGAGAGAGAGAGAGAGAGAGAGAGAGAGAGAGAGAGAGAGAGAGAGAGAGAGAGAGAGAGAGGAAGAGAGAGAGCGAGCGAGAGCAAGAGAAATAGAGAGAGAGAGAGAGAGAGAGAGAGAGAGAGAGAGAGAGAGAGAGAGAGAGAGAGAGAGAGAGAGAGTGAGAGCGAGAGCGAGAGAGAGTGAGAGTGAGAGAGAGAGCGAGAGCAAGAGAAAGAGAGAGCGAGAGAGAGTGAGAGAGAGCGAGAGCAAGAGAGAGAGAGAGAGAGAGAGAGAGAGAGAGAGAGAGAGAGAGAGAGAGAGAGAGAGAGAGAGAGAGAGAGAGAGAGAAGAGAGGAAGAGAGAGAGCGAGAGAGCAAGAGAAATAGAGAGAGAGAGAGAGAGAGAGAGAGAGAGAGAGAGAGAGAGAGAGAGAGAGAGAGAGAGAGAGAGAGAGAGAGAGAGAGAGAGAGAGAGTGAGAGCGAGAGAGAGAGAGAGAGAGCGAGAGCAAGAGAAAGAGAGAGCGAGAGAGAGTGAGAGTGAGAGCGAGAGAGAGAGAGAGAGAGAGAGAGAGAGAGAGAGAGAGAGAGAGAGAGAGAGAGAGAGAGAGAGAGAGCGAGCGAGAGAGAGAGAGAGAGAGAGAGAGAGAGAGAGAGAGAGAGAGAGAGAGTGCGAGCCTGAAGGGCAGGAACGGTTATTCTTCTTTCATCTTGTTCTGTCTGTCTGGTGATCTCCTGGTGCTCTCCTGGTGCTCCCGTCTATAAGCCATGACTGTCTGCTAGGATTGTTATGATACAACCACATCAATGTTGCTATCCTGACCCTAATTACAGTAGCTTCAGACCAGAACGTCTAGTCAATCTCTCTGGAATCTGTTTTAAGCTCCTTTGTCTGCATCCCCTTCTAAGACCATTTAAAGAAACATTCTGGAACAATCGTCAATCATATCAATTTGTTTTGTTATTAATCTAATGCCTGTTGGCGTCATACAGAACAGTGCTGTATATTAAAACACTGCTTTTAAGACAACATCCTTCACGTCTAATGTAAGTGCATATAGGCCTTACACACTTCACTCTGAACTGTTTCTCCCTCCCTGCTGGCTGCTTGGTTTCTCTGGTGAACATGCTGCTCTCCAGTAGAGGGTAGAGAGTAGACATGTGCAGCTATGGGGGTTTGATCACACTGAGCAACTGCACATCCCTGTTCAGCTCTGCATGACATAAAGCTGTCAACAGGTTACAAGGCAAACTACCAGAGAACTCTTAAACCTGTGTCTACCAAATAAAAGGGCCCACCCCTCAAATACCCCATATCACAACCCCTGCAGTCAGTATGGTAAAACAGACCCCTCTCCACCCTACTCCTCTAACCCAATCCATTCCCCCCTGTCCCCTTCCACCCCTGCAACGTGTGTAAAATTAGGATTGGGGCCCAGTGGCCCGGGTCATCTGCTCTCTGTAATTGCATTTCCACGCTTGACTCTCGTTTGTCACATTTACAGGGTGCTGTCTGCGCGCTGGGTTAGTAGTGTTAAAGTACACTTGACTTGCTGTAATACCGATTGCACCTGGGTGGCTAAAGCATTACACTGGACATGTCTAAAAGATTCCGAAAACACCAGAAAGAACCAGAAAGCACTAGATTCTAAAAGAATCCGAAAACACCAGAAAGAACCAGAAAGCACTAGATTCTAAAAGTCTGAAACCACCAGAAAGAACCAGAAAGCACTAGATTCTAAAAGAATCCGAAAACACCAGAAAGAACCAGAAAGCACTAGATTCTAAAAGTCTGAAACCACCAGAAAGAACCAGAAAGCACTAGATTTTAAAAGTCTGAAACCACCAGAAAGAACCAGAAAGCACTAGATTCTAAAAGAATCCAAAAACACCAGAAAGAACCAGAAAGCACTAGATTCTAAAAGTCTGAAACCACCAGAAAGAACCAGAAAGCACTAGATTCTAAAAGAATCCGAAAACACCAGAAAGAACCAGAAAGACTAGATTCTAAAAGAATCCAAAACACCAGAAAGAACACACTAGATTCTAAAAGTCTGAAACCACCAGAAAGAACCAGAAAGCACTAGAAAAAGAACCAGAAAGCACTAGATTTTAAAAGTCTGAAACCACCAGAAAGAACCAGAAAGCACTAGATTTTAAAAGTCTGAAACCACCAGAAAGAACCAGAAAGCACTAGATTTTAAAAGTCTGAAACCACCAGAAAGAACCAGAAAGAACTAGATTTTAAAAGTCTGAAACCACCAGAAAGAACCAGAAAGCACTAGATTTTAAAAGTCTGAAACCACCAGAAAGAACCAGAAAGCACTAGATTTTAAAAGTCTGAAACCACCAGAAAGAACCAGAAAGCACTAGATTTTAAAAGTCTGAACCCACCAGAAAGAACCAGAAAGCACTAGATTCTAAAAGTCTGAAATCACCAGAAAGAACCAGAAAGCACTAGATTCTAAAAGAATCCGAAAACACCAGAAAGAACCAGAAAGCACTAGATTCTAAAATAATCCGAAAACACCAGAAAGAACCAGAAAGCACTAGATTCTAAAATAATCCGAAAACACCAGAAAGAACCAGAAAGCACTAGATTCTAAAAGTCTGAAACCACCAGAAAGAACCAGAAAGCACTAGATTCTAAAAGTCTGAAACCACCAGAAAGAACAAGAAAGCACTAGATTCTAAAAGAATCCGAAAACACCAGAAAGAACCAGAAAGCACTAGATTCTAAAATAATCCGAAAACACCAGAAAGAACCAGAAAGCACTAGATTCTAAAATAATCCGAAAACACCAGAAAGAACCAGAAAGCACTAGATTCTAAAAGTCTGAAAACACCAGAAAGAACCAGAAAGCACTAAAAGTGTAATAAAAAAAACACTGGAATATTAAAGCACCAGCAACATAAAGTAGTAGAATCTGCCTGTAACATGTACCAAGGTAGTTTGAGGCCCACACGCATGAATTATGCTTCTACATCTACATTGCTTGCTCTCTGGGGATTTAGGCTCTGTTTCTGTATAGCACTAAATACATTTGATTGATTGATTGTTTAGGTTTAATTTCTGTGACCTCATGACCTTCACAGTTTACAATCTGATAACTGATCAAAGTAAACATGGCTTATGTCATATGGGTAACACCAGTGACAGGCAGGTTAACACTGACATTTCTCACACAGTCATGTAGAACCTGTCACTAAACCTCCATTATACCACTCATGCCTTGTCTGATAGCTTTGAGTCAGGGCCTAGGGGCTCAGAGGGGCCAGGCGGGGCCAGGAGGGGCCAGGAGGGGCTGGTGAGTGATGTGAGAGAGTATGGAGAGCCTCACTGTGAGGTTTGTGTTAGCCTGATTACTGTTTATTTGGCTGTTAGTCTGACAGGGAACACAGTGGACAGGCACACGCATGCATAGACACACAAAGAAACACATGCACGCACGCGCACACACACACACACACAAATGCACGTACACGCGCACACACAAACACACACACACAGCACTGACAGGTTGTTTTCAGAAGGTCCCGTGGCAGCACAAACCCAAACATACTGGGGTCACACACCCTCACCCCTCCATCCGGAGCCCAGGGACTGAAGAGGTTCCCGCTCAACCAGACCTGCTTAATAAATTCATAAGCACATATGAAAAATAATGTTTTTGTCTTTCATGGCACCAGATACATTCTCTACATGTTTTTAAAGAGGGGACTTTCCAGACTCTTTCCCCAGAATTCATTCTGTTGAAGATACATTAAATAATTGTTGTGTAACTTTTAAAAAATGTAAAAAAAATTGATATAGAGAATTTATAATGAGATCCTCCCAGACATGCACATGTCTTGAAAACATCACATGCTGTTTCACCACACACACACACACACACACACACACACACACACACACACACACACACACACACACACACACACACACACACACACACACACACACACACACACACACACACACACACACACACACACACACACACACACACGCACACACACACTCTGACTTGCTCAAGATGGTATACTACGCACATGAGCACACACTTGCATGTACACTACGACCCTCTATAAATGTAGACACTTGCATGTACACTACGACCCTGTATAAATGTAGACACTTGCATGTACCCTACGACCCTGTATAAATGTAGACACTTGCATGTACCCTACGACCCTGTATAAATGTAGACACTTGCATGTACACTACGACCCTGTATAAATGTAGACACTTGCATGTACACTACGACCCCGTATAAATGTAGACACTTGCATGTACCCTACGACCCTCTATAAATGTAGACACTTGCATGTACACTATGACCCTGTATAAATGTGGACACTTGCATGTACCCTACGACCCTGTATAAATGTAGACACTTGCATGTACACTACGACCCCGTATAAATGTAGACACTTGCATGTACCCTACGACCCTCTATAAATGTAGACACTTGCATGTACACTACGACCCGTATAAATGTAGACACTTGCATGTACCCTACGACCCTCTATAAATGTAGACACTTGCATGTACACTACGACCCTCTATAAATGTAGATACTTGCATGTACACTACGACCCCGTATAAATGTAGACACTTGCATGTACATTACGACCCTCTATAAATGTAGACACTTGCATGTACCCTACGACCTTCTATAAATGTAGACACTTGCATGTACACTACGACCCTCTATAAATGTAGACACTTGCATGTACACTACGACCCTGTATAAATGTAGACACTTGCATGTACCCTACTACCCTGTATAAATGTAGACACTTGCATGTACACTACGACCCTGTATAAATGTAGACACTTGCATGTACCCTACGACCCTGTATAAATGTAGACACTTGCATGTACCCTACGACCCTGTATAAATGTAGACACCTGCATGTACACCACGACCCTCTATAAATGTAGACACTTGCATGTAGACTACGACCCTGTATAAATGTAGACACTTGCATGTACCCTACGACCCTGTATAAATGTAGACACTTGCATGTACCCTACGACCCTGTATAAATGTAGACACTTGCATGTACACTACGACACTGTATAAATGTAAACACTTGCATGTTCACTACGACCCCTTATAAATGCAGACACTTGCATGTACCCTACGACCCTCTATAAATGTAGACACTTGCATGTACACTACGACCCTGTATAAATGTAGACACTTGCATGTACCCTACGACCCTGTATAAATGTAGACACTTGCATGTACACTACGACCCTCTATAAATGTAGACACTTGCATGTACACTACGACCCTGTATAAATGTAGACACTTGCATGTACCCTACGACCCTGTATAAATGTAGACACTTGCATGTACACTACGACCCTGTATAAATGTAGACACTTGCATGTACACTACGACCCTGTATAAATGTAGACACTTGCATGTACCCTTCGACCCTCTATAACTGTAGACACTTGCATGTACACTACGACCCTCTATAAATGTAGACACTTGCATGTACACTACGACCCCATATAAATGTAGACACTTGCATGTACACTACGACCCTGTATAAATGTAGACACTTGCATGTACCCTACGACCCTCTATAAATGTAGACACTTGCATGTACCCTACGACCCTGTATAAATGTAGACACTTGCATGTACCCTACGGCCCTGTATAAATGTAGACACTTGCATGTACACTACGACCCTGTATAAATGTAGACACTTGCATGTACACTACGACCCTGTATAAATGTAGACACTTGCATGTACCCTACGACCCTGTATAAATGTAGACACTTGCATGTACACTACGACACTGTATAAATGTAGACACTTGCATGTTCACTACGACCCCTTATAAATGCAGACACTTGCATGTACACTACGACCCCATATAAATGTAGACACTTGCATGTACCCTACGACCCTGTATAAATGTAGACACTTGCATGTACCCTACTACCCTGTATAAATGTAGACACTTGCATGTACACTACGACCCTGTATAAATGTAGATACTTGCATGTACCCTACGACCCTGTATAAATGTAGACACTTGCATGTACCCTACGACCCTGTATAAATGTAGACACTTGCATGTACCCTACGACCCTCTATAAATGTAGACACTTGCATGTACACGACGACCCTGTATAAATGTAGACACTTGCATGTACACTACGACCCTGTATAAATGTAGACACTTGCAATGACCCTACGACCCTGTATAAATGTAGACACTTGCATGTACACTACGACCCTGTATAAATGTAGACACTTGCATGTACCCTTCGACCCTCTATAAATGTAGACACTTGCATATACACTACGACCCTGTATAAATGCAGACACTTGCATGTACCCTACGACCCTGTATAAATGTAGACACTTGCATGTACACTACGACCCCATATAAATGCAGACACTTGCATGTACACTACGACCCCATATAAATGTAGACACTTGCATGTACACTACGACCCCATATAAATGTAGACACTTGCATGTACCCTATGACCCTGTATAAATGTAGACACTTGCATGTACACTACGACCCTGTATAAATGTAGACACTTGCATGTACACTACGACCCCATATAAATGCAGACACTTGCATGTACACTACGACCCCATATAAATGTAGACACTTGCATGTACACTACGACCCCATATAAATGTAGACACTTGCATGTACCCTATGACCCTGTATAAATGTAGACACTTGCATGTACACTACGACCCTGTATAAATGTAGACACTTGCATGTACACTACGACCCTGTATAAATGTAGACACTTGCATGTACCCTACGACCCTGTATAAATGTAGACACTTGCATGTACCCTACGACCCTGTATAAATGTAGACACTTGCATGTACACTACGACCCTGTATAAATGTAGACACTTGCATGTACCCTACGACCCTGTATAAATGTAGACACTTGCATGTACCCTACGACCCTCTATAAATGTAGACACTTGCATGTACACTACGACCCTGTATAAATGCAGACACTTGCATGTACACTACGACCCTCTATAAATGCAGACACTTGCATGTACACTACGACTGTCACGCCTTGGTCATTGTATTTTGTGTTTTCGTTATATATTTGTTCAGGCCAGGGTGTGACATGGGTTTATTGTGTTGTTGTATTGGGGTTTTGTAGGCATTGGGATTGTGGTTGATTAGGGGTGTGTCTAGTTTAGGCTTGGCTGCCTGAGGCGGTTCTCAATCAGAGTCAGGTGATTCTTGTTGTCTCTGATAGGGAACCGTATTTAGGTAGCCTGGGTTTCACTCTGTATTTCGTGGGTGATTGTTCCTGTCTCTGTGTAGTGTTCACCAGATAGGCTGTAATTAGGTTTTCACGTTCCGTTTGTTGTTTTGTATTTGTATAAGTTATTTCATGTATCGCGATTCATTTATTAAAGACATGAGTAACCACCACGCTGCATTTCGGTCCGACTCTCTTTCGACAAACGAAGAACGCCGTTACAACGACCCCGTATAAATGTAGACACTTGCATGTACCCTACGACCCCGTATAAATGCAGACACTTGCACCCTCACATGTTCCTTGCCTAACACATAAGCTCACAGACACACAGCCGTGCATAAATGAATGCAGACACAACCACGCACACAATTTCCTATGACATTCTGCATTATACCATCTGCAGGTCATGCCCTCTCACTCCCTTTGCTTGGTACAAGGAACTCTACACACACACACACACACACACACACACACACACACACACACACACACACACACACACACACACACACACACACACACACACACACACACACACACACACACACACACACACACACACACACACACACACACACTACAGTATACACACACTAAAGTATAAACACACAATGCTTAAGAGATCAATGCTGTTCGGTCTGCTGGTCACACATCCACACCCTTCTCCCACCATGTCCTACTCTCTACCCTCACCCCCTGCCCTCTCCCCCCACCATGTCCTACGTTCTACCCCCTGACCTGCAGAGGCCTGCTGCCTGCCTTGTGTCTGTCAGACAGCTTGTTGGGCTCACCACCTGTGTGTGTCGGGTTGGGGGTTGGGGGGGCTGACTGGGCCCTGCAGTAACGGCTGCTCACCGCCGGACCCACAGCTGTCTGCCCATGTTAGTTAGCCTGGCCTGTGACCCCCCCTCCACTGCTTCCCATGCCTGGAGAGGAGGGAGGAGGGGAAATGGGAGAGGTTTACAGCTGAGGTCATGTAGCCACCACCATCCTCTCCCCACTTACCCCATACCCCCACTCCATACTACTAAACACACTACTGACACGGTACGGTAATCTGTCCTTTCTTTTGTGTGTGTGTGTGCATGTGTGCGTGCATGCGTGTGTGCGTGCGTGTGCGTGCGTGAGTGCGTGCGTGTGTGTGTGTGTGCGTGCGTGTGTGCATGCGCGAGCCTGCGTGTGCGTGTGTGTGCGTGTGCGTGCACGTGCGCGTGCGTGTGTTTGTGTTTAGACTTGTCTAGCTACATCGGTGCATCCATTTTTCTTCGAGAATGTTTCTCCCAGACTAAATTCAGGGGGAATGTTTTTCACAGAATGCCATAACACTTCAATACATGTCACCAGAGAGTAAATGCTCTCAGAGCCTCTGTCACCAGGAACCTGTTTGGTTTGCAGCTTCAACAGGATGTGGTCTTTGCTTAGCCTGGTCCCAGATCTGTTTGTGCTGTCTTGCCAACTCCTATAGTCATCATCACACCAAAGTTGGCAAAACAGCACACACATATCTGAAACCAAGCTAGTCCTGTCTAAACAGGATATGGTGGGCAGCCAGAGTGGCGGTTGTGATCCGTTCCTTTGTGTGGGGTGAAACCAAAATGCTATATGCTCAGTCTTGGGTAACAAAAGTATTGGATAATAGCCAAAATGTTTGTTTTGTTCTTATTTCCTGTGCAATGAATAAATATCAGAAATGTTTTTGTTGAAAAGTCAACCCTCTACACAACATGTGTTAAACTCATTCCACGGAGGGCCGAGTGCCTGCGGGTTTTCGTTCCTCCCTTGCACTTGATTGATTAATTAAGGTCACTAATAAGTAAGGAACTCCCCTCACCTGGTTGACTTAATTGGAATGAAAAAACAAAAACCAGCAGACACTACACCCTCCATCAGGGGTGTCAAGTACTACTGAAGTAGATTTGTGGGGTATCTGTACTTTACTATTTATATTTTTGACTACTTTTACTTTGACTTCACTACATTCCTAAAGAAAATAATGTACTTTTTACATTTTCCCTGACACTCAAAAGATCTCGTTACATTTTGAGTGCTTAGCAGGACAGGAACATGGTCTAATTCACACACTTATGAAGAGAACATTGCTGGTCATCCCTACTGCCTCTGATCTGACAGACTCACTAAACAGAGAGCATCGCTGGTCATCCCTACTGCCTCTGATCTGACAGACTCATTAAACAGAGAACATCGCTGGTCATCCCTACTGCCTCTGATCTGACAGACTCACTAAACAGAGAGTATCGCTGGTCATCCCTACTGCCTCTGATCTGACAGACTCACTAAACAGAGAACATCGCTGGTCATCCCTACTGCCTCTGATCTGACAGACTCACTAAACAGAGAACATCGCTGGTCATCCCTACTGCCTCTGATCTGACAGACTCACTAAACAGAGAACATCGCTGGTCATCCCTACTGCCTCTGATCTGACAGACTCACTAAACAGAGAACATCGCTGGTCATCCCTACTGCCTCTGATCTGACAGACTCACTAAACAGAGAGCATCGCTGGTCATCCCTACTGCCTCTGATCTGACAGACTCATTAAACAGAGAACATCGCTGGTCATCCCTACTGCCTCTGATCTGACAGACTCACTAAACAGAGAGTATCGCTGGTCATCCCTACTGCCTCTGATCTGACAGACTCACTAAACAGAGAACATCGCTGGTCATCCCTACTGCCTCTGATCTGACAGACTCACTAAACAGAGAACATCGCTGGTCATCCCTACTGCCTCTGATCTGACAGACTCACTAAACAGAGAACATCGCTGGTCATCCCTACTGCCTCTGATCTGACAGACTCACTAAACAGAGAGCATCGCTGGTCATCCCTACTGCCTCTGATCTGACAGACTCACTAAACAGAGAACATCGCTGGTCATCTGGTTTGCATGATATAAGGAATGTGAAAATATATATACATTTACTTTTACTTTTGATACTTAAGTACATTTAAAAACAAAAACTTTTTGACTTTGACTCAAGTAGTATTTTAATAGGTGACTTTCACTTTTATTTAAGTAATATTCTATTAAGGTATCTTTACGTTTCCTTAAGGATGACGATTGGGTACTTTTTCCACCACTGCCCTCCATGGAATGAACTTGACACCCCTGCTCTACACTGACTGAATCTGACAAGAGAGGACTGCAATTCTCCCAAATGGGTGGGTGTGAGTTGATGTTTAAATGAAGTTAAGTTAAGCAAATGTTTTCCTCTTTTCTAAACTATGTTTGTGCTTTTGTTTCACTCCTGATTATTTGTGGGAGCCGGGGCCTGAAAACATGGGGAGCCTCGATGCTCTGTTCGTATTGAACCTGCGTTGCTCAGTATTTGTTGACCCTTGCTGTGAAAGAAGCCGGGTAGAGTGTTTCGGAGAGGTTCACAGGCACAGAAAAGTCATTGTTGGCAATAGCGCCGGCCGAGAGGTGCATGTGTGTGCATGCGTTATCCACACAAATAGACCATGACTGTGAGGTCGGGACCTCTCCCTCAGCTCCCTTGCTGTCTCCACACAGTGCTAGCTAACTGTGAATATGGTGTTCAGAAACTCAGTACATAATGAGGCTACATGCGTGCGGAATATTCACAGTAACATGCAGAACATTCTCTAACTGTGAATATTGCGTGCAGAAACCTCACCCCAAACTATGGGCAAACGTGAGGAACCATCAAGAACAGAGAGGAACAGAGTTATAACATCCCCTTTCATTTACTCACTCTTCTATAGAAGTTCTACCCCCAAAACCACTGTTGTAATGCCTGGTGTTCACCACACATAGTTCCTTTGTTGAGGCAGAGTGGAGAGGGATTCCCATGCAGTTCTGTGGCAGATGGGTTTCTCTCTTTGTGACTGTTGTGTGATGGTAGGTAATGATGCATGGTTTTCAAACAGGCTGTGTCAGGGAAGAGCACCAGTAAATAAGGTGTGTGTGTGTGTGTGTGTGCGTGCGTGCGTGCGTGCGTGCGTGCGTGTGTGCGTGTGTGCGTATAGGAACCCTGTGAGACTGCCATGGAACTGTAAACACAACAACAGGAACTAGTGAGGATAATCACAGTCTGACCTCATAATGGAGTCGGTCTCTGTACTATCTTCCCTAAAGACAGACAGAGCCCGTTAGGCAGTCACACAGTTATATCACATAGGAACCCGTTGTGAAGGTCTCGAAACATCCAAATATACATAATATCTCTGAATAATGCCCGTCATTTGACAGCTAAAAAAGCATGCTTCTGTTATTGGGGGACCAAACTATAACTTCTTGAATCTATTTGAAATGTAACAATTTATTAAACTGCGCGACCAAGACATTATCCACTTTATATTGTAAATACAATCATACTTAGCATAGCACATTCATTATGTATACTGTATATCCTATTGTGTACATACCAGTTTTTTATTTAATCTTTGTTTAACCTTTATTTAACCTCTATTTAACCTTTATGTAACCTTTATTTAACTAGACAAGTTAGTTAAGAACTCATTCTTACTTACAATGACAGCCTACCCCGGCCAAGCCCTCCCCTGACCCAGATGACGCTGGGCCAATTTCACGACGCCTTATGGGACTCCCGATCACGGCCAGTTGTGATACAGCCCGGGATCAAACCAGGGTTTGTATTGACTCCTCTAGGGCTGAGGTGCAGTGCCTTAGACGTCTGCGCCACTCTGGAGCCCAGTTGCATTACTTCACTTACTACTTTCTTCTATTTACTTGTTATTCTTCATGATCATTTCACTTGTTATATTATTGATTACTGTTGAGGGAGCTTGCATTTCACTGCACTGTTCATACCTGCTGTAAACTGTGTACGTGACAAATAAGATTTGATTTGAAATCTACACTACGACCATCCTGATACTGTAAGAATCATAGCATCTCTCTGTGGGGTGTTTTCTCCAGGCTCAGCTGGAGACGCCCACACACCCCCACCACAGGAAGTGACATCGTCCAGTAATGGCGAGAATACAGGAAGTATGATGGCAGTGATTGAAGGACATAGGGGACACATTAGGAAGCATAATCCAGCAGCAGCTGTGGATGAGAGCTGATCTTCCCTACAGAGATTAAATCAGGGATTGAGAACAGGCCAGAACCCTGGGACTGGAAATAAGTTTTATAGGAGATGTGGTAATATTGACTGGAAGGGTATGTACATCTACAGCCCATCCATAACACAGATAATAAAATATACAGTAGCTGATCATATTGATGTCATATGACCGTGAAGACAACATCATGTAAGTGTAGCTTTTCATTCCAGGACGGTAATAAAGAATGTCAGAGGTCAACCTTCCATTATTATATTATTCAATCACATCGGAGACAAATTTGACATTTTTTCACCCTCACCAGTGGCGGGTTCAACACAGCATCGGCCTCTCTCACACTTGCCAGTTCCATGGGACCAAGAAATGTCCTATTCATTCATCACTACTGTTGGCAGCACCACCCTCACCCAAATTGCTAGTCGTGCTGCTGGGACACGTTGTTCATTAATTGGAGAGGACTGAAGAAAAATCCCATTAGCCCTAAAGAGAAACAAGCCTTGAGATCTTTCTCTCTTTCTCACTTCTCAGTGTTTGGTAGTTCCACAGAGCCACACAGATGTTGAACTTGGCACCTTCCTAGGGGCCGGTGGCTGTGGGGCCAGTGGGGCCAGTTGGGGTCCCCAGTGCCTCAATGAGAGCTTCCTTTGTGGGACACAAAGCATTGTCTGTGTCTTCTGGAAACAGCATTGGTGATGGGAACGTGGCCCAGAGCTGGAGGCTCTCTCTCCCTCTCTCTCCTTTTCTCTCCCTCTCTCTCCCTCTCTCTCCCTCTCTCTCCTTTTCTCTCCCTCTCTCTCCCTCTCTCTCCTTTTCTCTCTCCCTCTCTCTCCCTCTCTCTCCTTTTCTCTCTCTCTCCCTCTCTCTCCCCTCTCTCTCCTTTTCTCTCCCTCTCTCTCTCCCTCTCTCTCCTTTTCTCTCTCCCTCTCTCTCCCTCTCTCTCTTGCTCTCTGTCTCTCTCTCTCTCACTACTGCATTTCTGTGTGTGGGAGAGTGTTTTGGAGAGAGGGTGTGTGTGTGTTTCATGGCTGACCCAGGCTCTCTCAGGCTCTGTGAGGTCATGGTGACAGCAGGAGCCAAACGTCCCTGTCCTTCTTTGTTCCCTGGTGCTGGCCTGCTACCTTACTAACCCTGGTGCTGGCCTGCTACCTTGCTAACCCTGGTGCTGGCCTGCTACCTTGCTAACCCTGGTTCTGGCCTGCTTCCTTACAAAACCTGGTGTTAGCCTGCTACCTTGCTAACCCTGGTTCTGGCCTGCTTCCTTACAAACCCTGGTGCTGGCCTGCTACCTTGCTAACCCTGGTGCTGGCCTGCTACCTTACTAACCCTGGTGCTGGCCTGCTACCTTACTAACCCTGGTGCTGGCCTGCTACCTTGCTAACCCTGGTTCTGGCCTGCTACCTTACTAACCCTGGTGCTGCTGGCCTACTACCTTACTAACCCTGGTGCTGGCCGCTACCTTACTAACCCTGGTGCTTGCCTGCTACCTTACTAACCCTGGTGCTGGCCTGCTACCTTACTAACCCTGGTGCTGGCCTGCTACCTTACTAACCCTGGTGCTGCTGGCCTGCTACCTTACTAACCCTGGTGCTGGCCTGCTACCTTGCTAACCCTGGTGCTGGCCTGCTACCTTACTAACCCTGGTGCTGGCCTGCTACCTTGCTAACCCTGGTGCTGGCCTGCTACATTACTAACCCTGGTGCTGGCCTGCTACCTTACTAACCCTGGTGCTGGCCTGCTACCTTACTAACCCTGGTGCTGGCCTGCTACCTTACTAACCCTGGTGCTGGTCCTCTTACCTTTCTAACCTGGCCCGGCCTGGAGGTCCTCTTACCATTCTAACCTGGCCTGGCCTGGAGGTCCTCTTACCTTATTAACCTGGCCCGGCCTGGAGGTCCTCTTACCTTTCTAACCTGGCCTGGCCTGGAGGTCCTCTTACCTTATTAACTTGGCCCGGCCTGGAGGTCCTCTTACCTTACTAATCTGGCCCGGCCTGGAGGTCCTGCTACCTCACTAACCCTGGTGCAGGCCCGGCCTGGAGGTCCTGCTACCTTACTAACGACTTACCTCACTTTGCATGAGGCTGCCAAGCTAACCTCCTGTCCTTCGAGCACTTAGATGTGGGGCTTGTGAATGTTAGTTTAAGGCTAGGACTAGGCTGAATCTGTTTTCAGAAAACCAGGAAGTAATATACTGTATGAACTAGATTACTCAAACATTACGGCAGAGGAGGTGTGTGATGTAATTGTTATTTACTTGGGGAGTTTGGTGGAGTAGCACCATATTCTTTACAGAGAAATGACTCAGTGCTACTCTATTGGCAGTGACTTTCATTATCAACTAAAAGCATAATAAAGTATTTGTGTGTCAGAAACTGAAGAGTGATTCTCAAGAGAACACATGCAGAGAATGTAGTGGTTACTAAAGCACTGGGCCTCTAGTCTCGCCGCCCCTCCCTCCCATGATCCCTTTAGAGAATGATTAGACATGCTGCTGATTAAGGGTGAGGATGCTAGTGATCCATTTTAGGACTGAGTGAGGTTTATGGGGGAGAATGCATGGGGAGGGGTTACGCCAAGGAATGTCACATGAAACCCCCCCAAAAAAGAATGAAGAAAAAAAACACTAGTTTAAAATTATGTCTGGAGAACAAAGATGTAGAGAAGGATTTAATTGGGCTTTTCCTCATGGTTCCAGACTCTGTGTCTCAGGGAAGGAGACAGAGAGAGAGGGCTACGGAGGATCACACACACACATATACATGCACGCACACTCGCAAAGCAAGCACAGGACAGAGACACATACACATGTACTGTGCGTAGACACACAAACACTCTCTCTCTCTCACACACACCCACACACATACTCCAGAATGTTCCCAATCCCCTGTCCCCAGGCTTCAAGATGACAGTACAGAACCCAGACAGGTAGAGATAGAGAGACAGACAGACAGACAGACAGACAGACAGACAGACAGACAGACAGACAGACAGACAGACAGACAGACAGACAGACAGACAGACAGACAGACAGACAGACAGACAGACAGACAGACAGACAGACAGACAGACAGACAGACAGACAGACAGACAGACAGACAGACAGACAGACAGACAGACAGACAGACAGACAGACAGACCCAGAGAGACACAGACAGAGACAGGCCCAGAGAGACAGACAGGCCCAGACAGACAGATAGACAGACAGAGACAGAGACAGAGACAGAGACAGAGAAACAGACCCACAGAGACAGAGGGTATAGTACTATAGATGCTGACTGAGGTAGTTTGTGGGGAAGCCCAGGCCTCTAAATGATCACTGTCTACACTCCGTCGCCACTGCTTCTCTGCTGTCGCCACCGCTCCTCTGACACACACACACACTGCACCACCCCACACCACAATCCCGCTCCACTACAAAAGACAGGCCCCCAGTCTAAAAAACAAACACTTTGATTTTTAGAGTCGGGCTGAGGGAGGAGCCAGGCTGAGAGAGGAGCCGCGCTGAGAGAGGTGCCGGGCTGAGAGAGGTGCCAGGGTGAGAGAGGAGCCGGGCTGAGTTGGACACATGTGAACCATGCCTGCTTCAGGATGGAGTAGAGTATACATAACTTCTCCCAGCTGGGCTCTGCATGGAAACCCCTGGCCTGGCTGCTTCTAGATGGGGCTCTCAGGAGTCCTTTGTTAGCCACCACACACAGTAGAATGGTTGATGTTTTAGGTTGACTTATTTCTAGCTTCGACCATAGCCTGGTCCTAAGGATAGTCAGAGGAGATGGCTGAAGCCGTATAGATCTCAGACCAGGCCAGTAACTGTAGACTAGGACTGACTGACTTTGTTTTCCCAGTGTGCATGTGTATACAGTAGGCCTATGTGTCTTTTTCTTTTGTCATTGATCCAGGTCAGTGGCAGTAACAGTAATGACCGATGGCAACCTGTCATTCAGGGCAGGTGGGGATACCTGTTTTGAGCCCCACCTGTTTAGCTAAAAAAAACTATGTTAAAAAAGTATCTTTGCGTTAATAAAGCTGTACACAAACATGGTCTCTTTTTTTGCTTTCTTGAATAAGACAGCTCCAAAATGCAGGTGTTTCAGCCGAGCTCAGTGCTTTCTTGAATAAGACAGCTCCAAAATGCAGGTGTTTCAGCCGAGCTCAGTGCTTTCTTGAATAAGACAGCTCCAAAATGCAGGTGTTTCAGCCGAGCTCAGTGCTTTCTTGAATAAGACAGCTCCAAAATGCAGGTGTTTCAGCCTAGCTCAGTGCTTTCTTGAATAAGACAGCTCCAAAATGCAGGTGTTTCAGCCTAGCTCAGTGCTTTCTTGAATAAGACAGCTCCAAAATGGAGGTGTTTCAGCCGAGCTCAGTGCTTTCTGTGGTGGTGGGACAGCTCCAAAATGCAGGTGTTTCAGCCGAGCTCAGTGCTTTCTGTGGTGGTGGGACAGCTCCAAAATTCAGGTGTTTCAGCCGAGCTCAGTGCTTTCTGTGGTGGTGGGGCAGCCAGCGGAATATACAGAGCGTAGGGGTTGGTAATATTCTCTAGGTGCTCCATGATTGGCTCAGTGTTCTGTCACTCATGAGGACACTATGTCACTGCAAAATCTATGGGGCGAGCTCGAAAATTCAAGCCCCTTGGGTGCTGCTATAGAGTTACATTAGAGGTACGTACCCATCCAAGAAGGCTCAAGGTCATTGGCCACAGATAAAATTATGTTAAATCGCATTATATGTACAGTAGCTTTGATTGGACTGATCATGTCAACATCATACTTTCAGAATCTTAGCTTGCATGATAGACAAGCAGTCATCATCATGAATCAGGTCAACAATCTACTGACAAATCCTTTTAATTCCTGTCATATGAAGAGAAATTATAGAGAAAACGTATCGGTGCTCATCAGGCATTGGTAACATTACATTCATCAGGCAACATTACACAAGAAGTTGTAAATCGCAAATTCAACAATGAGTGGTTTAGACGGAATCAGTGGCCAACTGATGACAACATTTGCCCACAAGAAGGACTGCCGCAACACCTTCCTGTTCAAGGGAGCACAGCACCATAAGGTGAGTCCAAAAATGTCTTGTATGCTGCTGCATAAATCATACAATATACAATATGCCAGGGATGTATGTACATTGTAGCTAAGAAAGTAATACTGTGTTGTGTGTATGTTGTGTAGTAAGCTGTTAGTAGCCCATGTGTCTCACCCTGAGAATTTGGTCCCTTTCCCCCTCATAACTTAGCCTGCTATTCTGACTTGGTGATGCACATGTAGCCTATAGCCTGTTTTAGAGAAATGTAATCAACAAATGTTGTAAGAGCTTTCATTGTCTGCTTATATGCCCCTTTTATTTATCCTACGGTTCTGACTTGGTGTACAGGGAGAATACTGTATGAACAGCCCATGTTCTGATTTCTGTCGCTGTACATTTCAAAAGGGCTGAACAAATAGTTATATTGACTACATCCATCCTAGCTCACTCATTAATGTCTTAATGGAAATGACAGATTACCTCTTATCCACTCATCGTCCCCTTATGCTATAGTTTGTACATTTCAGTTGTCAGTAGAAACCGCATTTGTTTAAGCAAGTCACCCACATCAGCTATGATCTTTTAAAAGGCAGTAAATCAAGCTGAATGAACTGTTTCGCTGCCAGACAAGGCTCCGCTGATAGCCAGGTGTAGCAGTGGTAAGTGTTCACTCCATGGTGCTGAAAAGAAAACTCTGCTGTTGGGACAGCTTTATGTAGAGCCAAACAGTTGTCTGGGCACCGTTTGTCACAGTTACAGTGCAATTCATGTATGATTTAGTTTTGTATTGTGTTGTGTAGTGGCTTTGCTGGCATGCATAACAATAAAGAAAATGGGGGTTTGTCCCACCAAGATTTACATGACATGATGTTACAGCTTTTCTGTCCCCAGACACCTTTGTAGCTCCAGTGATTGCTTAGCTCCTGTAGTGGTCATCTCTGTAGCCCATCTCTAGCGTTTCAGATGACAACTGTCTAATCCGGGGCAGGTTCCTGCCTGTCTCTTTGTTTCACCTTGCTGAGACTTGACTCCTCTTCACCCCAGTGCAATGCAGCTACCTAGGGGATGAACACATGAATGTCACAACAACACTGGTTTTCTGGCCATAGTAATATCCCCTCTCTCTATAGCCTTGTTTCCCTGCAAATACCCTCCCCTCCCCTCCCCTCCACTATTTTACCACCCATGTATAAATCTCAGGGTATTATCAGGCATCACCAGGTTGATCTCTGCCACCTTGCGGAGAGGCTACCACCTAAATCCTGGGGATCATACGCACACACACACACACCTGAAGCCTGGGGATCACCCGGGGATCACCTGGAGATCACCTGGGGATCAGGGGCCAAGCGCTGAGGGATTACAGCAAGGTGTTTAACTCTGACACGCTGGCTTTAGCCTCAATACCCCTCCCAACATCTCTCCCAATACCCCTCCTAACACCCCTCCCAACATCTCTCCCAATACCCCTCCTAACACCCCTCCCAACATCTCTCCCAATACCCCTCCTAACACCCCTCCCAACATCTCTCCCAATACCCCTCCTAACACCCCTCCCAACATCTCTCCCAATACCCCTCCTAACATCTCTCCCAATACCCTTGCCAGCATCCCTTCCAATACCCCTCCCAACATTCCTCCCAATACCCTTGCCAGCATCCCTTCCAATACCCCTCCCAACATTCCTCCCAATATCCCTCCCGATACCCTTCCTAACACCCCTCCCAACACCCCTCCTAATACCCTTCCCAACATCCCTCCCAATACCTCTAGAGACCCCTTCATACCCTCACCACCACATTAACAAAAGCACCTACCTCTATCTTTTCCCCCCTGTCTCCAAACCCCATGGCCCATACAGAGAGGGTGGATGCCCAGCCCTTACAGCAGGATCCCCCGTTTCAGGTCCTACGTCGTGCCATAGATTCCGTCTAACACTAGTCATCGTCTAACACTAGTCATCGGTCGTCAGTGGTTAAGGGCTTGGGGGTTTTTCTGTTGAAGGTTGAGTCAAGGGGGAGGGGGGTGGGGGTTGATTGGTTGGTTGGTTGGTTGAAAGGGTTGGAGTGAAAAGAGGGTGATTCACCTGCACCTGTGCTGACTTAGACTTACCTTACCACACGTACCTCTGGCCCAGCGTAGCCAAGATCCTAGCCAAGAGCCTAGCCAAGAGCCTAGCCTTCTTCAAAGACATCTCTGACTGATCTGAAGATTTAATGAATGGGAGGAGGGAAACACTGTCAGGGACTGACATGATTTGGAAGTAGCCTCAGGGGGTAGATTTGATCGCCCAATGGAAGCCTTACTCTTCGCTCTAACCAGGATGGCAAAGATAACATTGATGACTGTCATTATGTTTTGATCTTTAGAAAGGGAAAGCCTTCTTAATCCTGAGATCAAAATGTGTGTGTTGTCATTGGGACTATGTAATAATAGCATGTTTCTATGCTGTGTTCTAGTTCAAATGGAATGAAAGAGAGTTGTTAAGGGTTCAATGACAGGAGAAAACAGAAGGGTGGGCCCGGGAGAAAATAACACGGGAAGCCAGTGGTGGAAAAAGTACCTAATTGTCATATTTGAGTAAAAGTAAAGATACCTTAATATAAAATTACTCAAGTAAAAGTCTAAAAGTATTTGGTTTTAAATGTTTTTTAAGTTTTTTTTTTACAGATAGCCAGGGGCACACTCCAACACTCAGACATAACTTACAAACTAAGCATTTGTGTTTAGTGAGTCCACCAGATCAGAGGCAGTAGGGATGACCAGGGATGTTCTCTTGATAAGTGTGTGAATTAGACAATGTTGCTGTCCTGCTAAGTACTCAAAATGTAATGACTACTTTTGGGTATCAGAAAATGTATGGAGAAAAAGTACCTTATGTGCTTTAGGAATGTAGTGAACTAAAAGTAAAAGTTGTCAAAAATATAAATAGTAAATAAAGTAGAGATACCACAAAAATCTACTTAAGTAGTACTTTGAAGTATTTTTACTTCAGTACTTTGCACCACTGACTGGAACTGAGACTAGGCCTAATCAGGGAGCAGAGCGAGAGAGAGACAACCCACCCACATCCACTGAGGACACACAAAAGCCACAGATTGAACTCCTTATGGACTCAAACAGGAAATGCATACAAGACAAAAAACTTTACACAGCCCCAAATACACAGTGGCTAAACTCTGGTGTCTAAACACCCAGAGCACCCTAGACCTGCTGTTAGAGGAACAATTGGGTCCCCCAGCCACGTAATAATTCACATTGGCACAAACGACCTGAGAGCACAGCACAAACCTCAAGTGAGTGATTGAAAAAGATTCTCCCACTTTCCCCAACTCACAAGTGGTTATCTCCACCCTGCTTCCATACAGCGGGTAAACGCAACCATTTCCCGTGACTGTGCCTCAAAACATAACGTTTATTTGTCCCACCCTGGACTTGAACAGCCTTTATGACTCGGGCTACCTCTACAAGGCAAGACTCCCCACCTTTGCCAGGACCCTAAAGGACGTCACCCTAAACCGCAGCCCCAACACCTCACACATGAACAACAGACCAAAGGACACCCCACCGGACCAGTGAGGGTCCTCGCCGCCAAGAGGATCTTCATCCAGACCACAGCACCACCAGCCACATGCACACACCAACCAATCAATACCCCCCACCCAAAAAAAAACACAAAAAAAAACATGCCTACACCCTACAGTGTATTCGGAAAGTATTCAGACCCCTTTCCATTTTCCACATTTTGTGACATTACAGGTCTGGGGTCCACTTACCAACCAATAATTCACAAAATGGGACAGTCACACAACTGAGACTCTTAATGCAGAATTCTGCTAGAATTTTTATATTTATTACATTTTTTATTTCACCTTTATTTAACCAGGTAGGCCAGTTGAGAACAAGTTCTCATTTACAACTGTGACCTGGCCAAGATAAAGCAAAGCAGTGCGACAAAAACAACAACACAGAGTTACACATAAACAAACATACACACAATAGACAAATCTATGTACAGTGTGTGCAAATCCTTTCTAAGGCAATAAATAGGCCATAGAGGCAAAATAATACAAATGTAGCATTAACACTGGAGTGATAGATGTGCAAATGATGATGTGCGAGTAGAGATACTGGGGTTCAAAAGAGCAAGAAGATAAATAACAATATGGGGATGAAGTAGTTGGATGGGCTATTTACAGATTGGCTGTGTACAGGTACAGTGATCGATAAGCTGCTCTGAGAGCTGATGCTGAAAGTTAGAGAGGGAGATATAAGTCTCCAGCTTCAGTGATTTTTGCAATTCGTTCCAGTCATTGGCAGCAGAGAACTGGAAGGAAAGGTGGCCAAAGTAAGTGTTGGCTTTGAGGATGACCAGTGAAATATACCTCATAGTACAACGCAAATCCCAAATAATGCATGCAGAGCCGTATTAGGACCATACCCACTAATTATCAACATCCAGAAAAGAGCCGTTAAATTCCACAACCACCTAAAGGAAAGCAATGCCCAAACCTTCCATCACAAAGCCCTAACCTGCAAGGAGATGAACCTAGAGAAGATTCCCCTCAGCCAACTGGTTCTGGGGTTCTGTTCACAAACACACCCAACACAGCTCCAGGACAGCACCACAATTAGACCTGACCAAATCATGATAAAGCAAATAGAGAATAACTTTACACACATTGGAAAGAATTCACAAAAAAATGAGAAAATGTAAATGCTATTTGGCCCTAAACAGAGAGTACACAGTGGCAGAATACCTGACCACTGTGACTGACCCAAAACTAAGAAAAGCCTTCTATGTACAGACTCAGTGCGCATAGCCTTGCTATTGAGAGGTCGCTATAGGAAGACCTGGCTCTCAAGAAAAGACAGGATATGTGGCCACTGCTCACAAAATTAGGTGGAAACTGAGCTGTACTTCGTAACCTCCTGTTCAATCATAATGACCATAAGAGGCACATATTTCCCTCAAATTACACAAACCCACAAAGAATTCGAATACAAATCAAATTTGGACAAACTCCTGTATTTGTTAGGTGAAATACCACAGTGTGCAATCCCAGCAGCAAAATGTGTGACATCCTGGCACTAGAAAAGGTTAACCAATGGAAATATAACCTATATTTATCTGTCTATTTATTTCCCACCCGTCATTCATACATTCTGCTATAAATGTTATACAAAGAAAGACAAAGAAAGAGAAGGGAAGATAAAGGAAGAGAAAGGAAGCTAAATGTGATGTCTACATTGTGTCTACAATGTGATGTCTACATTGTGATGTCTACAATGTGATGTCTACAATGTGATGTCTACAATATGATGTCTACATTGTGATGTCTACAATGTGATGTCTATAATGTGATGTCTACAATGTGATGTCTACAATATGATGTCTACATGGTGATGTCTACAATGTGATGTCTACAATGTGGTGTCTACATGATGTCTACAATGTGATGTCTACATGATGTCTACAATGTGATGTCTACAATGTGATGTCTACATGATGTCTACAATGTGATGTCTATGTGATGTCTACAATGTGATGTCAACATGATGTCTACATGATGTCTACAATGTGATGTCTACATGATGTCTACAATGTGATGTCTACACTGTGATGTCTAAAATGTGATGTCTACAATGTGATGTCAACATGATGTCTACATTGTGATGTCTACAATGTGATGTCTGCAATGTGATGTCTGCAATGTGATGTCTACAATGTGATGTCTACAATGTGATGTCTACAACATGATGTCTACAATGTGATGTCTACAATGTGATGTCTACAATATGATGTCTACATTGTGATGTCTACAATGTGATGTCTGCAATGTGATGTCTACAATGTGATGTCTACAATGTGATGTCTACATGATGTCTACAATGTGATGTCTACAATGTGATGTCTGCAGGATGTCTACAATGTGATGTCTACAATGTGATGTCTACATGATGTCTACAATGTGATGTCTGCATGATGTCTACAATGTGATGTCTATATGATGTCTACAATGTGATGTCTGCATGATGTCTACAATGTGATGTCTACAATGTGATGTCTACAATGTGATGTCTACAATGTGATGTCTGCAGGATGTCTACAATGTGATATCTACAATGTGATGTCTACATGATGTCTACAATGTGATTTCTGCAGGATGTCTACAATGTGATGTCTACAATGTGATGTCTACATTATGTCTACAATGTGATGTCTGCATGATGTCTACAATGTGATGTCTACAATGTGATGTCTACATGATGTCTACAATGTGATGTCTACAATGTGATGTCTACATGATGTCTACAATGTGATGTCTACACTGTGACGTCTAAAATGTGATGTCTACAAGGTGATGTCTACATGATGTCTACACTGTGATGTCTACATGATGTCTACAATGTGATGTCTACACTGTGATGTCTACAATGTGATGTCTACAATGTGATGTCTACATGATGTCTACAATGTGATGTCTACACTGTGATGTCTACAATGTGATGTCTACAATGTGATGTCTACATGATGTCTACAATGTGATGTCTACACTGTGATGTCTACACTGTGATGTCTACAATGTGATGTCTACATTGTGATGTCTACAATGTGATGTCTACATGATGTCTACAATGTGATGTCTACATGATGTCTACGTGATGTCTACACTGTGATGTCTACACTGTGATGTCTACATGATGTCTACACTGTGATGTCTAAAATGTGATGTCTACAAGGTGATGTCTACACTGTGATGTCTAAAATGTGATGTCTACATGATGTCTACATTGTGATGTCTACAATGTGATGTCTACATGATGTCTACAATGTTATGTCAACATGATGTCTACAATGTGATGTCTACACTGTGATGTCTAAAATGTGATGTCTACATGATGTCTACAATGTGATGTCTACAATATGTCTACAATGTGATGTCTACAATGTGATGTCTACAATGTGATGTCTACATGGATTTCTACAATGTGATGTCTACATGATGTCTACAATGTGATGTCTACAATATGTCTACAATGTGATGTCTACAATGTGATGTCTACACATGATGTCTACAATGTGATGTCTACAATGTGATGTCTACAATGTGATGTCTACAATGTGATGTCTACATGATGTCTACAATGTGATGTCTACACTGTGATGTCTACAATGTGATGTCTACAATGTGATGTCTACATGATGTCTACAATGTGATGTCTACACTGTGATGTCTACACTGTGATGTCTACAATGTGATGTCTACATTGTGATGTCTACAATGTGATGTCTACATGATGTCTACAATGTGATGTCTACATGATGTCTACGTGATGTCTACACTGTGATGTCTACACTGTGATGTCTACATGATGTCTACACTGTGATGTCTAAAATGTGATGTCTACAAGGTGATGTCTACACTGTGATGTCTAAAATGTGATGTCTACATGATGTCTACATTGTGATGTCTACAATGTGATGTCTACATGATGTCTACAATGTTATGTCAACATGATGTCTACAATGTGATGTCTACACTGTGATGTCTAAAATGTGATGTCTACATGATGTCTACAATGTGATGTCTACAATATGTCTACAATGTGATGTCTACAATGTGATGTCTACATGGATTTCTACAATGTGATGTCTACATGATGTCTACAATGTGATGTCTACAATATGTCTACAATGTGATGTCTACAATGTGATGTCTACATGGTGTCTACAATGTGATGTCTGCAATGTGATGTCTACAATGTGATGTCTACATTGTGATGTCTACATGATGTCTACAATGTGATGTCTGCAATGTGATGTCTACATGATGTCTAAAATGTGATGTCTACAATGTGATGTCTACAATGTGATGTCTGCAATGTGATGTCTACATGATGTCTACAATGTGATGTCTACAATGTGATGTCTAAAATGTGATGTCTACAATGTGATGTCTACATGATGTCTACAATGTGATGTCTACATGATGTCTACAATGTGATGTCTACAATGTGATGTCTACATGGTGTATACACTGTGATGTCTACAATGTGATGTCTGCAATGTGATGTCTACAATGTGATGTCTACAATGTGATGTCTACATGATGTCTACAATGTGATGTCTACAATGTGATGTCTACATGGTGTTTACAATGTGATGTCTGCAATGTGATGTCTACAATGTTATGTCTACAATGTGATGTCTACATGGTGTCTACAATGTGATGTCTACAATGTGATGTCTACAATGGGTCTACAATGTGATGTCTACAATGTGATGTCTACAATGTGACACACTGGCAACCACTCTCAAACATATGCACACATGGTCCAACCCACACACCCACAAACTCTTGTTGTTTTTCTCATAAATGGGGTTAGGGGGCACAGAGTTCCTTAATAGCCTGACTAGGGGTCACAGGGTTCCTTCATAGCCTAGGTAGGGGTCACAGGGTGCCTGCCTGCTATAGGGGTACACACATGTAGACCTACCCATGCATAGACACACAAACACACACACACACACACACACACACACACACACACACACACACACACACACACACACACACACACACACACACACACACACACACACACACACACACACACACACACACACACACACACACACTCAAACACACACACAACACACACACACACACACACACACACACACACACACACACACACAAACACACACACACACACACACACACACACACACACACACACACACACACACACACACACACACACACACACACACAACACTCAAACACTCAAACACTCAAACACTCAAACACTCAAACACTCAAACACACACACACACACACACACACACACACACACACACACACACACACACACACACACACACACACACACACACACACACACACACACACACACACACACACACACACACACACACACACACACACACACACACACACACTCATACTCGGTCCATACCGAGTATGGACCGAGTGCGAGGGGTACCCTCTCTCATTCTCACCCCCTCTCTCGTCTTTCAGCTCCAATCCCAGCTATGTGGACAGGAGGATCCTTGTGCTGAGAGGGAAAACAACTGCGCTGTTGCAGAGCCTGAGCCTGCACCATGACCTTACGACCCCTGACGGCATGGGAAAGTGCACTGCCCTGCTCAGCTGTCGTTCAGCCGGCCGGTGGCCTCCGCTCCCACTCAGTAGTGGTGAATCAACCTGCGGCCCAGTTGCTGTCTCTAATTGGCGGTCCCATGTTAGCCTAGCGGCCTAGCGCACTCACTTCTTCAGGTCACTCATCCATACCATCATTAACTCAGCACTGTGTGGGGCAACGTGATATGGAGAGGGGCGAGGGACCGCCGTGGGAGAGAGAAGGGCTTTAGAGGGACTAGGGTGGACATCAGATCTACTGTGAGAACAAACTCATTGGTCCCCTATGTGTGTGTGTGTGTGTGTGTGTGTGTGTGTGTGTGTGTGTGTGTGTGTGTGTGTGTGTGTGTGTGTGTGTGTGTGTGTGTGTGTGTGTGTGTGTGTGTGTGTGTGTGTGTGTGTGTGTGTGTGTGTGTGTGTGTGTGTGTGTGTGTGTGTGTGTGTGTGTACCCTCTCTTATACTCACATCTAAGGAGGAGTGACCTCTACTCAGTCCCTTCAGAATTACAAGATTCTGTGATGATAACCATTTTGTAAAATCAACAATTCTCTGCTTATTATGCGAGGGCTTGCAATTTTGACCAATCACCACAACAGTTTGCATTAAACTGTAAATTGTTGCGATATTATCGCATAAAACTGACCCATCACTCTCAATTTCAACAAATCATTGCATATTGGCCACATAATATGGTTCAATCAACCACATTTTCAAATGTATTTTGACAACAAATTTGACCAAATCAGTGCGTATTGCCATGCAAAATCACAGAATTGCAGCAACAAAATCAAGCATTTTCTTCCGCAAATATCATAAGAAATCCATACGAAATCCTGGAGGGATTGTCAACCCAGCAACAGGCTCTCCCACACTCACATCCCTCTGTATAAGCAGTTATAATAGTTCTGCCCTTCATTTGGTTCTCACAGTCAGCAGCATTGTAGGAATGTGAGCTATGTGAGACCCCCGAGGTTGAGGGTGCGGTTTGGGTGGGGATTTAGAGCAGGCCTTGCTGTTCCCATGTCACAGGCTGACAGGGGTTATGTGGAGGTATTCTGCAGCCGGCATACTCCGTCCACAGTCAGCTATACTCCTGTTGCGGCCCTCTGTGGTCATCACATGGTCACGTGTGGTTGTATACGTGGTCCAGAAAGCAGGGCTAGCTAATGGATGTTATAACACAACAAGACCATCTATTACCTGCTTTTCATAATTTTGTAACCAGAGAAGTTAGTGAGTATGAAGGTCTTCACTTGTTCATCTAGTACAGTATGTGCATCTAACAAACATAAGATTAGAGGTCTGAGGTTCACGTTGACCTTACGACCCCTTAGTGACCCACATACAGTAGTTAATCCCCTGACCCCCCTACTCCCATCTTCCACCCCTCCTCTCCTCCCATCCCCCTTACCCTCAGGCTCCCAGACACAAAGATGCACAGGCAGAGAGAGAGAACGAAGGAGAAATAGATTACAGGAGAGAGAGAGAGAGAGAGAGAGAGAGAGAGAGAGAGAGAGAGAGAGAGAGAGAGAGAGAGAGAGAGAGAGAGAGAGAGAGAGAGAGAGAGACAGAGACAGAGACAGAGACAGAGACAGAGACAGAGACAGAGACAGAGACCTATTAGAGGCATTAATTGGACTGGTGGGGGGAAGCACTAACCTTTCATCAGACATATGGCGGACCGTGGGGTCGGGGGTGTAGGGGGAGTAGGGGGAGAGGGAGGGGGAGGGGGGTGGGGCACAGCACCCGTCTCTCTCATGTCAGCAGCTGACTGCAGTTAATATTTCATTACCAACAAATGGGGGGCACCTTCACCCCTGTTGAAGGGTGGTGCGTGTGTGATGGGGGTTGGCATGGCGTTTAAAGGGGGGCAATTATGCCAATTAGGCTGCTGTCACTGGTGGGATAGATACACAGGACACTAGACAGACCTGCAGGCCCACCACGAGGTCACCTCCACTTGGCCTGTCAGCACACCTAAGCTGATGGATGGTCAAGGTTCAAATAAAGAAGGGTTCACAAATATGTCACATGAACTATCAGGCCTTTGAGTAATAGCTAAACCTCTCAATATAGTTATGGAGATTGCGAATGAGGAATTATATTATGAATTCTATATTCTATTGATACATTGATACAAATTGTTTGACCATAACAAAAGTGACAGGGCAGTTTGTCTCTCATCTGAATGAGAGTTCCCTGATAACGCTCTAAGGTACACTTTGATCTAAATGAAAGGCGGTAATGAGGTTGATGGTGATGGGGAGGGAAATGGTAAATTGCAACTCTATGGGGATGCATGGTTCAGAATGGGAGCCAGATTTAGTGCTGAAGGGACTTCAATGTGTGATGATTCTGGAGATAGAAGGATGTGGTGGGGTCACAGATAAGAATGGCTAGTGTAGTGTAGTGTGTTGGTGTGTGTGTGTGTGTGTGTGTGTGTGTGTGTGTGTGTGTGTGTGTGTGTGTGTGTGCGTGCGTGCGTGCGTGCGTGCGTGCGTGCGTGCGTGCGTGCGTGCGTGCGTGCGTGTGTGCGTGCGTGCGTGTGTGTGTGTGTGTGTGTGTGTGTTGTGGGACTAAGGGTAGCCTATTCTCTGTCAGGTGGCCTGGAAGGCAGACAGGAGAGGTCTGTGTTAGTTGTAACAAATAGGAGTCATGGGTTAGCTTCAGAGGATAAGTGTTTGGTAGATAGGGGGAGAGGGGAGAAAGAGAGAGGAGGGGGAACCAGAGAGGGAGTGGAGAGAGAGAGATGAATCAGAAGAGATCCAGGTAAAGGCTGTCTCAGCCTCCAGTATTTATGCTGCAGTAGTTTATGTGTAGGTGGGCTAGGGTCAGTCTGTTATATCTGGAGTACTTCTCCTGTCTTATCCGGTGTCCTGTTTGAATTTAAGTATGCCCTCTCTAATTCTCTCTCTCGGAGGACCTGAACCCTAGGACCATGCCTCAGGACTACCTGGCATGATGACTCCTTGCTGTCCCCAGTCCACCTGGCCGTGCTGCTGCTCCAGTTTAAACTGTTCTGCCTGCGGCTATGGAACCCTGACCTGTTCACCGGACGTGCTACCTGTCCCAGACCTGCTGTTTTAAACTCTCTAGAGACAGCAGGAGCGGTAGAGATACTCTTAATGATCGGCTATGAAAAGCCAACTGACATTTACTCCTGAGGTGCTGACTTGTTGCACCCTCAACAACTACTGTGATTATTATTATTTGACCATGCTGGTCATTTATGAACATTTGAACATCTTGGCCATGTTCTGTTATAATCTCCACCCTGCACAGCCAGAAGAGGACTGGCCACCCCTCATAGCCTGGTTCCTCTCTAGGTTTCTTCCTAGGTTCTGGCCTTTCTAGGGAATTTTTGCATTTAACATTTACATTTAAGTCATTTAGCAGACGCTCTTATCCAGAGCGACTTACAAATTGGTGCATTCACCTTATGACATCCAGTGGAACAGTCACTTTACAATAGTGCATCTAAATCTTAAAGGGGGGGGTGAGAGGGATTACTTATCCTATCCTAGGTATTCCTTAAAGAGGTGGGGTTTCAGGTGTCTCCGGAAGGGCTGCGGCGTTCTGGATGAGTTGAAGGGGTTTAATGGCACAGGCAGGGAGCCCAGCCAACAGCGAGTTGCAGTAATCCAGACGGGAGATGACAAGTGCCTGGATTAGGACCTGCGCCGCTTCCTGTGTGAGGCAGGGTCGTACTCTGCGGATGTTGTAGAGCATGAACCTACAGGAACGGGCCACCGCCTTGATGTTGGTTGAGAATGACAGGGTGTTGTCCAGGATCACGCCAAGGTTCTTAGCGCTCTGGGAGGAGGACACAATGGAGTTGTCAACCGTGATGGCGAGATCATGGAACGGGCAGTCCTTCCCCGGGAGGAAGAGCAGCTCCGTCTTGCCGAGGTTCAGCTTGAGGTGGTGATCCGTCATCCACACTGATATGTCTGCCAGACATGCAGAGATGCGATTCGCCACCTGGTCATCAGAAGGGGGAAAGGAGAAGATTAGTTGTGTGTCGTCTGCATAGCAATGATAGGAGAGACCATGTGAGGTTATGACAGAGCCAAGTGACTTGGTGTATAGCTAGAATAGGAGAGGGCCTAGAACAGAGCCCTGGGGGACACCAGTGGTGAGAGCGCGTGGTGAGGAGACAGATTCTCGCTACGCCACCTGGTAGGAGCGACCTGTCAGGTAGGACGCAATCCAAGCGTGGGCCGCGCCGGAGATGCCCAACTCGGAGAGGGTGGAGAGGAGGATCTGATGGTTCACAGTATCGAAGGCAGCCGATAGATCTAGAAGGATGAGAGCAGAGGAGAGAGAGTTAGCTTTAGCAGTGCGGAGCGCCTCCGTGATACAGAGGAGAGCAGTCTCAGTTGAATGACTAGTCTTGAAACCTGACTGATTTGGATCAAGAAGGTCATTCAGAGAGAGATAGCGGGAGAGCTGGCCAAGGACGGCACGTTCAAGAGTTTTGGAGAGAAAAGAAAGAAGGGATACTGGTCTGTAATTGTTGACATCGGAGGGATCGAGTGTAGGTTTTTTCAGAAGGGGTGCAACTCTCGCTCTCTTGAAGATGGAAGGGACGTAGCCAGCGGTCAGGGATGAGTTGATGAGCGAGGTGAGGTAAGGGAGAAGGTCTCCGGAAATGGTCTGGAGAAGAGAGGAGGGGATAGGGTCAAGCGGGCAGGTTGTTGGGCGGCCGGCCGTCACAAGACGCGAGATTTCATCTGGAGAGAGAGGGGAGAAAGAGGTCAGAGCACAGGGTAGGGCAGTGTGAGCAGAACCAGCGGTGTCGTTTGACTTAGCAAACGAGGATCGGATGTCGTCAACCTTCTTTTTCCTAGCCACCGTGCTTCTACACCTGCATTGCTTGCTGTTTGTGGTTTTAGGCTGGGTTTCTGTACAGCACTTTGAGATTTCAGCTGATGTAAGAAGGGCTATATAGAGAGAGAGACACATTGATCAGAAGAGATGCAGGTAAAGGGGGGGTTCAGTGAGAGAGAGATTGATCAGAAGAGATGCAGGTAAAGGGGGGTTCAGAGAGAGAGAGATTGATCAGAAGAGATGCAGGTAAAGGGGGGGTCAGAGAGATTGATCAGAAGAGATGCAGGTAAAGGGAGGGTTCAGCGAGAGAGAGAGATTGATCAGAAGAGATGCAGGTAAAGGGGGGATCAGAGAGAGAGAGATCGATCAGAAGAGATGTAGGTAAAGGGGGGGTCAGAGAGAGAGATCGATCAGAAGAGATGTAGGTAAATGGGGGTCAGAGAGAGAGAGATTGATCAGAAGAGATGTAGGTAAAGGGGGGTCAGAGAGAGAGAGAGATTGATCAGAAGAGATGTAGGTAAAGGGGGGTCAGAGAGAGAGAGATTGATCAGAAGATATGTAGGTAAAGGGGGAGGTCAGAGAGAGAGATTGATCAGAAGAGATGTAGGTAAAGGTGGGGGTCAGAGAGAGAGATCGATCAGAAGAGATGTAGGTAAAGGGGGTCAGAGAGAGAGATTGATCAGAAGAGATGTAGGTAAAGGGGGGGGTCAGAGAGAGAGATCGATCAGAAGAGATGTAGGTAAAGGGGGGTCAGAGAGAGAGATTGATCAGAAGAGATGTAGGTAAATGGGGGTCAGAGAGAGAGAGATTGATCAGAAGAGATGTAGGTAAAGGGGGGTCAGAGAGAGAGATTGATCAGAAGAGATGTAGATGTCAGAGAGAGAGATTGATCAGAACAGATGTAGGTAAAGGGGGGTCAGAGAGAGAGATTGGTCAAAAGAGATGTAGGTAAAGGGGGGTCAGAGAGAGAGATTGGTCAAAAGAGATGTAGGTAAAGGGGGGTCAGAGAGAGAGAAGAGATTCAGTCAAAGAGATGTAGGTAAAGGGGGGTCAGAGAGAGAGATTGATCAAAAGAGATGTAGGTAAAGGGGGGGGTCAGAGAGAGAGATTGATCAGAAGAGATGTCAGAGAGAGAGATTGATCAGAAGAGATGTAGGTAAAGGGGGGTCAGAGAGAGAGATTGATCAGAAGAGATACAGGTAAAGGGGGGTCAGAGAGAGAGATTGATCAGAAGAGATGTAGGTAAAGGGGGGTCAGAGAGAGAGATTGGTCAAAAGAGATGTAGGTAAAGGGGGGTCAGAGAGAGAGATTGATCAGAAGAGATGTAGGTAAAGGGGGTCAGAGAGAGAGATTGGTCAAAGAGATGTAGGTAAAGGGGGGTCAGAGAGAGAGAGATTGATCAGAAGAGATGTAGGTAAAGGGGGTAGGTCAGAGAGAGAGAGATTGATCAGAAGAGATGTAGGTAAAGGGGGTCAGAGAGAGATTGATCAGAAGAGATGTAGGTAAAGGGGGGAGAGAGAGAGAGATTGATCAGAAGAGATACAGGTAAAGGGGTCAGAGAGAGAGATTGATCAGAAGAGATGTAGGTAAAGGGGTCAGAGAGAGAGAGAGATTGATCAGAAGAGATACAGGTAAAGGGGTCAGAGAGAGAGATTGATCAGAAGAGATGTAGGTAAAGGGGTCAGAGAGAGAGAGAGAGATTGATCAGAAGAGATACAGGTAAAGGGGGGTCAGAGAGAGAGATTGATCAGAAGAGATACAGGTAAAGGGGGGGGGGTCAGAGAGAGAGAGAGATTGATCAGAAGAGATACAGGTAAAGGGGTCAGAGAGAGAGATTGATCAGAAGAGATACAGGTAAAGGGGTCAGAGAGAGAGATTGATCAGAAGAGATACAGGTAAAGGGGTCAGAGAGAGAGATTGATCAGAAGAGATACAGGTAATCCATAGAATCAAACCACTTCTGGCAAAATCAGAACATATTAAACAAGCAACAACACGAAGAGTTATCTATCCAAAATGGAGATGTATGGATAAACCATACATCTCTTAGGTTAAGTAATCCCTCTCACCCCACCCCCCCTAAGTTTTAGATGCACTATTGTTAAGTGACTGTCCCACTGGATGTCATAAGGTGAATGCACCAATTTGTAAGTCGCTCTGGATAAGAGCGTCTGCTAAATGACTTAAATGTAAATGTAAATGTAAACAGCAAAGAACAAAGAACAAACAGCTAAAACATGTACATGAAAAAGTCTTAGAATCAGCTGTTTATGACTACCAGAACCCACTGGATTCTCCAATTACATTGAATTAACTACAGGACAAAATACAAACCCTCCAACCCAAAAAGGCCTGTGGTGTTGATGGTATCATTAATGAAATGATAAAATATACAGACCACAAATTCCAATTGGCTATACTTTTGAGATACATTTTTACTTTTTGGTTCCAACAGCTGTCTTTGTGAGAAGCAGAGTAGGTAAACACAGAGTGAAGGAAAAGCAGCCAACAAATGCTCAGCATATGTGGGAACTCCTCCAAGACCGTTGGAAAATCATTCCAGGTGAAGCTGGTTGAGAGAATGCCAAGAGTGTGCAAAGCTGTCATCAAGGCAAAGGGTGGCTACTTTGATGATTCTCAAATATAACATATGTTTTGATTTGTTTAACACTTTTTTGGTTACAACATGATTCCATGTTCGGTATTTCATAGTTGTGAAGTCTTCACTAATTATTCTACAATGTAGAAAATAGTAAAATATTGAAAATCCCTTGAATGAGTAGGTGTGTCCAAACTTTTGACTGGAACTGTATATATTAACGAATTGGCGAGCGCACTACAACAGTCTGAAGCAGCCGGCCTCAGCCTACTAGAATCTGAAGACAAAATGTCTAATGTTTGCTGATGATCTAATCCCCAACCAAGGAGGTCCTACAGCACAAATATAAATTCCATCTAGACACTGTAGCCTTAGAGCACACAAAAAAATCCTGCATACCGCAGCCTAAACATCAGCACCACAGGTAACTTCCACAAAGCTGTGAATGATCTGAGAGACAAGGCAAGAAGGGCCTTCTACGCCATCAAAAGGCACATCAAATTCAACATCCCAATCAGGATATGGCAAAATAATACTTGAATAACTCAAAGAATGAATTGCCCTTCATGGTTGTGAGGTCTGGGGTCGACTCACAAACCAATAATAAAACAAAATGGGACAAACACCAAATTAAGACTCTGCGTGCAGAATTCTGCAAAAACATCCTCCATGTACAAAGTAAAATATCAAATAATACATGCAGAGCAGAATTAGGACGATACACACTAATTATCCAAATCCAGAAAAGAGCTGTTAAACTGTTAAATTCTACAACCACCTAAAAGGAAGCGATTCACAAACTTTCCATAACAAAGCCATCACCTACAGAGAGATGAAGCTGGAGAAGAGTCCCCTAAGCAAGCTGGTCCTGAGGCTCTGTCCAGGACAGCACCACAATTAGACCTGACCAAATCATGAGAAAGCAAATAGAGAATAACTTTACACACATTGGAAAGAATTC